>NC_138602.1:5252304-5352631 GCF_964289735.1 Phaethon aethereus
GGCAGCCCGGCTCTTTCAATTAGCGCTTCGCCGGTGTCAGCCACACGTGTCGGCCGCTCGCCTTCGAGGGGCTCCCGCCACCTTCCCCCCGCGCCGCGCCGCGCCGGCGAAGCGATCGGCAGAGCTGGGCTGCTTTGGGCGCGGGTGGGCGTTTGTGGGGAGGGGGCCGGGCGGCGAGGAGCTGCTCGGAGATAATTTTTGAAGGTTACGGTGGTTCAAGACGCTTCTTCAGCCCTGCAGCTAAAAAATGCACCGATCGCCCCGCTGCCCTCCCGCGCTGCCGCCTCCTTAGGTAAATGGCGTGTACCATTAATAATCACATCAAAAATAAAAAGTGCTTTTGTCACCTCTGGATCCTGCTCCTTTTCAGGCTCCCCTGTTCCGGTTCCACATGCCTGCTCGGGGAAGCAAGAGGTATAAAGGAAACTAATTAAAAATTGCCAGTGTCTTACGTCGGAGCATTTGGGTGCGTTCAGTAGTGAAAGACAAGCGTCTTGTTGCAAGGAAATCAATTTTACAGTTACAGGAGCAGAATAAATAGAGGTGGTGCATTAAAGCGAGAGGACGAGCGGGAGCTCGGAGGGTGCCAGCTCGGCGCCTGCCGCAGGGATGCGGGACGAGCCCTGCCGGGGATGCTCCGGCTGCCTCCGTGCCCACAGCCGCGGCCACTCTCCCCGAGCGGCGGGTGTTCTCGGACCCTGGGTTTTTCACCCGAAGCAAACCAGGCTCGGTGCCGCAGCGGTTTCCAGGAAAGCCAGAACTGGTCCCCAAAAAGCCGCCTCAAGCGTCGCCGTGAGGGGCACGTGGAGCCGGGGGGCCATCCCATCCCGACCCCCGGGCAGCCCCGGCACGTCCCCGCTCTCGCTGCGGCTCCGTGAGCCGTCGGCGCCGCGCGAATCCCTGTCTGCGCTTTGTTCAGGTGGCCTCTCCCTGCAGGTGTGGGGCTGACGCCCGGCGGCTTCGTGCACAACTTCAGTGTCTTTTTGGGGTCAGGAAAACGGTGAAGGAGCCCCTCGCCTTGGCGAAGGGGGTCAAATGCTGCCCACCCCACAGCGGGTTCCGCCGGCGCGCAGGACAGTTCCCGGCTGCCTGGGAACGGGGCAGGCGGGGGGGCCGAACCAAAACGACCTTTGTGCTAAAGTGGCTGCAGGCGGGCGGGGGGGTCCGCTCCGGGCCCCCCCTTCGCTGGCACCGGCGTCTTTCCGCTGCTTCCGTAGCCATCGCGGCGGCGGGGACCCCTCCTGCTCGGCCGCCCCGGCCGGACGCGGCGTCCCCTTCCCGGCATCAGCAGGATTTTCTTTGCTTTGCTCGTCACACCAGGACAGCGCCAATCCCTAATCCTCAAATCGTCCCTCGCCGGTTTTACGTACATCTCTAAGCTCCTCATAATAGATTTATTTAACAAAAAAAAAAAAAAGGCAAGGAAATAAAAACCCCTCTGTGGATTATTACAGGATATTTTTGTTTTAATTGAAGACTACTCCGAGCACAGAGGGCCAGATCCTCCCGGTGTAAGGCAGCGCAGCCAGCACCGCTTGGAGGCATGAGCCCGCTTTATGCCGGCGCAGGATCTGGCCCATCCTGCCAGATCCCCCCCGGCCCCCCCACCGCTGCCGTTTGCCGTCAGGAGCATCCTTCAGCCCGACCGGGGACCTCAGCATCCCCGAGAACCGGGCTGAGCGTGGCGGGGGAGACGAGGGACCCCCCGCGTCCCCACAGCCAGGCAAAATGCCCCGGGGGGCGGGGGGGTGCAGCCTCACACCCGCCATGCCCCTCGGGCTGGGAAAGGAGCCGCCGAGGGTGCCCGCGCACGGAGGGGAGCAACACCCTGCAAAGGCACCCCCTCCTCCCGGACCCCCCCGGGTGACTTTTCGGCCGAGCGGCAGGGAAAGCCGGGCTGGCTGAGCTGGGATTGTCGCGTCGCTCCGCACCGGATTGAAAATCCACGCGGAAGAAAATGGAAAAGCACCTATTTGGGGTGACGGGGAGAGGGAAGGGGGGCGGCCGGAGAAGCCGGGGCTGTCGTAACGGGCTGTGCGCACCCGCCGCGCGGGTAAATCGTCGCCCGCTCGACCTCCCTGGAGAAGAGGAGCCCGGAGCAGAGCGGAGCCTGGCCGGCGATGCGGGAGGCAGGACGAGCGCGAGCGAGCCGCTCGCCCTCCGTTAGGGTCCCGGCCGCCCGCGTCCCCGGCAGCCCGGCTCGGAAGCGCCCGCGCAGCCCCGCTGGGGGCAGGGGCTGGGCCGGGGGCTCTGCTCCTTCCCCGGCCGCCCCTGCTCGGCGCGGGGCTGAGGCCGAGGGTCTCCGGCGCGGGGTGGGTGTCCCCGGCTGGCGGAGCGAGGCGGGCGAGGGGCGGCGAGGCCGCTGCCTGCAGCGCTACAGACCCGAAAGCCGCAGCGAGCGGGCGCCTCGGGGGTGCCGAGGAAGGGCGGCGCGTGCGCGCGGGGGTGCCGCCGCGACGCCGCAGCGCACGTGCGCGTGCCGCAACACCCGCATGCGCGGCCGACGCAGGCCTCTCGTGCCGGGGGTCCCCCTGCCAGAGCCCCTCGCGGCCCCCCGGGCGGCTCCCGCCCGGCATCCCGTCGCTGGCCCTTGCCGGGGTGGCGCCGGTGCCGGTGCCGGGGCGGCGGGGAGCGCTGCGTCGCCGAACGCGCTGGGCTCCGTTGCGGAGCTGGTGTCTCGGCGTTCGCTCGGCCGGGCTGTTTGGCGGAGAGCAGTCGCCTCGCGGCGGCGGCTCTCGGCGGCCTGGGGAGAGGGGAAGGTCTGCGGGTGAACTGGCGTTTCTGTGGCTGCGCCCGGCATTTCAAGCCCGTACCTCCACCAGCACCCGGCAGAGACGGAGCTTCGCTCTCACTCACCGGCACTGCGCTGCACGGGCACGTTCGTGTTCCCGCTCCCGGGGAGTTTGTCTCCAAACCCCTCGGCCAATTTGGAGTGAAACGTCGCCGCGCTCCCCCCGTCCCGCCGGCCGGCGAGGGGCGGCTCGGGCGCCCGCACGTGGGGCAGAGCTGGGGTCACCCAAAACCCGAGGCCATGACTGTTTGCACGAGGGGGGCTTGCACGAGGGGCGCTTGCACAAGGGATCCTTGCACGAGGGATCCTTGCACGAGGGGCGCTTGCACGAGGGGCGCTTGCACGAGGGCTCGGCTGCCCGGAGCAGGGCCAGCAGAGGCCCCAGGACAGGCAGTGTGGGCAGCCGCTGCCTGCACGTCCCTGGCAGCTCCTGCCCGTTGGGCTGCAGGGACAGAGCGGGGGCCCTGGTGCACGCAAACCCCTTCCTGGCACGGCCCCCCCGGGGTCCAGGAGCCCCCAAGCCCAAAGGGCCACCATCCCCTCGCTGGCCGCAGCCGCCCAGGGCTGGATTTGGCCGGCAGCGTGCGGGCAGCTGCCAGGCTGGCACCCAGCGAGCCGCCCCGCTGCGGCTCTGCCTGGGCCGTGCCGGGAGCTCGTCGTGGATGCGCGGCACTCCCCGGCACAAATGGGTTTAAGCTGCCTTAAGCGTTGCAGCAGGGAACTGGCGCGGCGGTGTAACGCTGTGTTACCGCAGCATCCGGACTGAAGTATCGATCCTAATCCCCTGGTTCAAAAACAGGATTATCAGAAGGGGAGGGGAGGGGGGTGCGGGAGGATTCCCCGTCCCCGGCAGCCCCGGTCCCTGCGGCAGAGCAAGGGGCCGGGGGACCACGGTGGCACCTGGACGCCCCTCGCCCTGGGGTGGCTGTGCCCCCCCAGGGCCGGCACCGGCCCCTCGCCACCCCACGGGGATTCGGCCACCCCGGCTCCGTGGGAAGGGGCCGCAGCGGCGTTGGGGCGAGGGTGAGCTGCCGTCACAGGATTTCTCCCCGCAGCAGCGACCGCGGCGTTAGCGGTTCCATCTGACTGTCTCCAGATGCGTCTTTCCATTACCCGGCCCCCGAAAAGCCATCTTCCTCGATCAATACCCGCGCCTTTATTCCTGATTGATTGATTGATTGATTGACCGATCGAGCAAACCGCTGGCTCAGCCGCCCCTTCCCAGGCCTGGGGGGCTTTGCTGGATTCCTGCTACGTTTTCCGCTGGCTATTACTCTTTCTCTTACCCTCCGCTCCCCCTGAGGGGGAGCAGACCCTGCCGCCCGGTGCCGGTTCCCACGGGGGTCGGCCGCCACGCGCTGTGCAAGGACGGGGCCGAGCGGCGCCGGAGGGGGCAGCGGGCCCCCCGGCCGCGCCCCCAGCCCCCCCAGGAGCCCCCCGGGCTGATGGCCACTGTCAGTGGTGAGAGGGGGAAATGGATGCTCCGGGGTCCTCCAGCGTGCGTCTTACTGCCTGCGACATCGGCCGCGCGGCTGCTCGGTATTGCGGATTAACGCGTAGGGTCGGGGCTGGGGATGGATCCGGGGCTCTCCCGTGCAGGAAGAGAAGAGGGTGGTCTCCGAAGCCCCCCACGTGCCTTGCCCACCTTCCTGCCTCCCCCAGCCCAGCCCGGGGGCTTTCTCCCGCCGGCTTGGCCCCAGCGGCCAGGCTGAGCCCCCGCGGCACGGCCGGCCCCTCCTTGGCCGTTTGCTTCTCCCTGCCTGGCTGACTCTGAATACGGTTCGCATTTCACTCCTAATCTCCTCGCCTTGGTTTTTAATCCCCTCTCTCCTCCCGGGCTGCTTCTCCCTCTCCTCCCTCACCTCCTCTCCTTCCCTCTCTCCCTTCGCCCTCCCCCTCCCCGCAAGACAAATTACCCTTAATGATATGCTGAAGGCCATGACACCCATGTTGTCTCTTTGTCATCCTTCGCGGTGCAGCGTGAAAAGATAATACAAAATGCGGCACTTATCTACAATTGAGCGCCAAGACAACTTGCTAATCCCTTAATAACGCGGCGGCTGGGGCCCCATCGGCTGGTGGCTCCCGCCGCCGCATGCCAAATCGCCGCCGCCGCTGCCAGAGGCCGGCCGTGCCCCTCGCCGGCACGGGCGCGTGGTGCGTGCTGTCTGCCGGGGCCGCGGGTCCCCCCGGCTCCCGATGGGGAGATGGCGGCAGCGGATGGGTTGGGGTGGGAGGGAAGCCGATAAATGGAGCCAAAAGGGTGCAGCGAGGGGATGGGGCAACGGGGGGGGGGGCGGGGCGGACGCCAGCCCCAAGGTTAAAACGGCCAAATCCCCACGGGCTGGACCCTGACTCTGCCGGCGTCCATGCACACCCCGTCCGTGATGGCTGCGTTTGGTGCAGCCGCGCTGGGGAGGGAAGCAGGACACAGCCTCGAGGTGCACCAGCCCAAGGCACAGCAGTGCAGCTGTGGGCACCCCGGAGGGGTTTGCACCCAGCGCCCACCCCTGCCGGGTGACGAGTATCGCCACACCCAGAGCATCACCACACCCAGAGCATCACCACACCCAGAGCATCGCCGCGCCCAGAGCATCGCTGCGCCCAGAGCATAGCCACGTCCAGAGCATGGCCATGCCCAGAGCATGGCTGCACCCTGAGCATCACCGCACCCCGAGCATGGCCGCGCCCAGAGTATCGTTGCGCCCAGAGCATGGCCGTGCCCAGAGCATGGCCGCGCCCAGAGCATCACCGCACCCCGAGCATGGCCGCGCCCAGAGTATCGTTGCGCCCAAAGTATCGCCGCACCCAGAGCATTGCCACGCCCAGAGCATGGCCGTGCCCAGAGCATCGCCGCGCCCAGAGCATCACCGTGCCCAGAGCATGGCTGTGCCCAGAGCATCGCCGCACCCAGAGCATCGCCGCACCCAGAGCATGGCCGCACCCAGAGCATTGCCACGCCCAGAGCATCGCCGCGCCCAGAGCATCACCGTGCCCAGAGCATGGCCGCACCCAGAGCATGGCCGTGCCCAGAGCATCGCCGCCCAGGACAGTGACACCGGGGCCCCCCCGAGTCCGGCATCCCCCGCCCTGTGCCACCGTGACGGACAGAAATTGCCACTTAATTTCTGGCCTCCCTTCCTCTTCCCACCCCCACCGTGATTTACCGCTCCCCAGAGGAGCCCAAAAGCTGTAAACACACTTTTATTTGTCAGTTGTATCCCGGCAGCCGGCGAGGCTGTTGAAAAGGTAATATATGATTTCAGTCCTCTTTGCTTGATGATGTCGGGATTAGGAGCCCTACATATTTTATAGAAACCCCTACATGATCTTCCTTTATAAATCATTTAAATAGGAGTGTCTTTTCTTGGTGTGCGATATAAAATATTTACTGGAGTGGATGAAGGCTGTTCATCCGTGTTTACCCTCCCGCTTTCCAGACCGGCTGCATTTACAAACAGCTCAGCCCGGCGCAGCCCTTCGCCGCTGGCGAGGAGCCGGTTCGGCGGCGGCTCAGCCGTGGCACGGGGAGGGTGATGGCCCGGACGGGCTCCCGGGAGATGGGAGCTCCCGCCAAGGGGAATTTTGGGGGCCGGCATGTTCCCCCAGCTCTGGTCTGTGACGAAAAGACATTATTTTGGTACGGCATCCCGTAGCGCCCACCAGCCCTGCGCCAGGGCGTGCTGCCCTTCACGTGGCAAGGCGCGTCCAGGCTGCGAAACCGGGGTCCCCCGGCAGCTCCCGCGTCCCCAGGGCCGGACCCCCCCGGTCCCGGCTCGCCCCGGCGCCTGCCCAGCCCCGGCTGCGGCCCCGGCAGCCTCCGCAGCATCCCGCTCGCCGCCCCGTTAACAGCCATTGCAATTCCGCTCATCTGCCACCGGGCAGGGGAAGGAAAGCACGTCGCTCCCCCCAGCGGGGGGTTTCCTGCGGCGAGCCCCAACTTTTCAATCATTTCTCGGCACCGCCGCGGCAGAGCGCGGCCCCCGGCCCCCCGGGCAGGAGCCGTTGCCGTTAAAGGGCTCAGCCGGGGGCGCGTTTTACGCGCTGTGCAGCGCGCGGGAGGATCACGCTGCAGCCGCTGGTCCGCCGGTAACGCCGTTACCTCGCGAGAGAGGAGCTCGCCGGGGCTACGGCTGCTCGCTCGGTGCCGGGGGGAGCAACCGCTGCCCCGCACGGCTCCGGCGCGGGCGGCCGGCGGGCGTGCGGCGCTTCGCCCCTCCCGGCAGCCGAGCCGGCGAGGCTGGGGGCGAAGGGGCAGGGAAGGCGCCCGGCGGCGATTGACCTCCCCAGATGCTCTCAGCCGTCGCCGCCTGCGGCTGCGCACGGGGGGCCGCGGCAGCCCCCAGCCCACCCCTCCATCGCCGCCCCTGCGAGGCCGCCCTCGCCCCCTCCTCGCCCCGGGGCCGGGGAATTAACGGCTGAAGGAAACCGCACGTCTAGTGGCCCGAAAAGTTCCATTTCCTGCGAGCGGGGCCCCGCCGAACGGCACGCGGCGGAGGCGGCCGTCACCGCACGCGATTACACACGCGGCCGCGTTATTGCGTGGAAATCGACGGCCGCAAAGGGACAGCGCGGGGGCTCCGCGCGCCCGCCCGCCCCGCGCCGCCGTCCCGGCCGCTGCCGGCACCGGGCACGGCCCCGCATCCGGCTCGGCCGGGAGCGAAGGTGCGGGCGATGCTCGGGGCGCGGCGACGAGAGCCGCGTCCCTCGCCGCCCGCGACGCGGCTCCGCCGCGGCTCCTGCTCTCCTCTCCCGCGCCGTTTGCAGAAATCGCCCCCCCGCTCCGGTATCTCGCCGGGCGCTCGGCAGCCGGCAGCTCGCTCCACCGACGTTTCTGGTTGTGCGGCTTGTACCCGCCGGGACACGAGGCTGGGGAGGGGGCGGCGGGAGGGCAGGCAGGGAGCCAAGCGCAGGCGTGCCAGCCAGGTAGCGGAAAACGAGCGGCAGGGACGGCGGGTCCCCCCGCGAGACCAGCCGCCTCTCGCGGTGGTGGACGCAGGCTCTTACCGGAGCCGTGCCGAAACGGGGCAGGGGCCTGCGCCGGGAGCCGCCGGAGAGAAGTGACGGAGCCCAGTAGGTGCCACGAGCCCACGGTGCGCTCAGGGTGCTGCGGGGTGCGGTGGTCCCCTGCGTGGGACGGGACTGGGGGACACAGGGACGAGCCCCCCAGCCCTGATGCAGCCAGGCCTCTGCTCTGCACGGCTTCCGGGGACCGCGGCGGCAGAGCGAGCCGGACGGCACCGCGCAGACCTCGGCGGCCGCTGTGCGGGCTGCAGCGTCCCGGAGCCCGAGCTCTGCAGCATCCGCAAACCATGTGCAAAAGCCCAAGGCCAGGAGGGACGCAGGGAGGCGAGGGGCCAGCCCGGCCTCCGGGAATTCGTTTAAACGGAGCAAATCGAAGGCAGATGCTGGGGAGGGGGCGGGGGGCAGCTGGCTGGGAGGGAGCCCACAGCCAGTGGTGGGCCGGGGGCAGCATTTCGGTGGGTGGGCTGGCCGGAGCGGGGGTCAGGGCACCGGGAAGGCTGGGGAATCCAGCAGCCCTTGCAGAAAGGGTCGTGTTTAGCACGGGGTGCTCCCACCCCCCCGTTCTGCCTCCAGCAGCTCCGGGGAGAGCTTGGCTCAGCCCGTCCTCATGGCGAACGTTTCCCTCGGCACATGGCACCCGGCGCTGCCGGAGGAGCCGAGGCGGCACCCTTGCCTGAGCAGGCACCGGCCCGGCCCCCGTGCAGCGCACATCGGGAAAACCCGGCTGCGCGGCACGGCAGGGATCCGACCCACCCAGCTGCGCATCCCTCGCCTGCAGGCTCCCGAATCCGGAGCGAGAACAGGAGGAGGGAAGCCAGCGAGGCGCCGGGGGAACTGGTGAGCTGCTGGCCGGATCCTGAGCCTTGCCGAGGGGTAAACCTGGACGATATCAGTGGGGCCAGGGGGGCTGCACCCTCCTGAGCAGGCTGCGGGTCGGGCTCCTGCGCTGTCTGCAGCCGTGACGCTGTGCCAGGCGCGATACTCCACGGGCCAGTGGAGCACGGTGCGCCTGCCGCCTCTATGGGGTTGGAAGAAAAAACCTACTGATGCCGAAATGCTGGCACGGAGCGAGGGGCGGCGTGCCGGTGGCGACGCGCGGTAGCCGCTCTCCTCGAAAAGGCGCACACCGCGACCGCGCAGCTGCCGCCGTGGGGGCTCAGGACCCCTGAGCTGCCCCGGGGCTGGCCTCGGCGCCTTCGCGCTGGAGCGGATCGGGAGCGCCAACACAGGACGCCGCAGGGTCACGGCCACGGGGCTATCGCCTCCCAAAAGTGCCCTTGGAGGTGCAGCTGGGGAGACCAGACGCCCGTGGCCGCCAGCACCCCGGCAGCCGCCCCACGCAGCCGCGAGCGTCATCCCCCCGGGATCGCTGGGGCAGCTCCCACCGCCGCCTCTGCGGCCAGACGTGGGGCCGGCAGCGGGTCGGAGAGAGACGGAGCTGAGCGTGCCCCGGGCAGAGAGGAGGAGGAGGATGCAGGAGGGAGAGCGCGTGCCGGAGCAGGGCCGTGCTGGGAGAGCTCCCCTTCACCGCTCAGCGGAGGAATTACGGCACGTGGGAAAGCCGAGGTCCACCCCACGCCTGAACATCTGGAAGGAGGGCACAGCCCTGCCCCCCACCGCCGCGCCCTGGGGTCCCGATTAATTGGCGCAGCCGTACCCCGGAGTAAATCCGCCCACGGTGCGGTGCGGTGAAGCCGTGCATCTGTCAGCCCGGAAACCCCGACGCCGATAAGGGCGCCGTCGACCGCGGGGGCTGCCAGCACCCACGCAGCTGGAAAACCCCGGCAGCGACAACGTAAAATCGGTGCTAGAGGGGACTCGGGCCCGTAAAAACCTGTTTCAGACCCCGCCAGCCATACGTGACCCCCCCGGCCACCCGTGGTGCCAGCCGCGCTCGGGGGCATCGCCCCGCAGCTGCTCTGCCTACGCCTGCGGCCCCCCCAGCCCGACGGCACCCCAGGGCGAGGGGGTCCTGGAGGTGCCCCATCCCATCCCTCAGCCCTGGCTCGCCCGCTCCAGCCCGCCGCCCTGGGCATGCCCGGACCCCGGCTCATCCCTGCACCCCATCCCGCCCCTTGAGCCCCGGCCACCAGTGAAATCCCGACTGCGGCCGGGACTAAGGACATCTGGGGGGTCCTGGGGCTGGGGGGGAGCTCCCAGAGGGGGTCAGGGAACCCCGCGGGGCTGGGGGCTGTTTCATTCCCCTTCCTTCACACACCCCACCGTGTTTAAAGAAGGGATTTAAGACGCGTTCCGTTTCTCCGGGTCAGCGTCCAGAGGAATCCTTTGTTTTCCAGTGCCAGACACTTCAAACAAGGGAAGAGATGGGAATCCCGTTTCTGCTCCCCGAGAGCCCGACCGCTGCGGTGGGTCGATCCCCCCGGCATTGCCGCAGTCTCCGGCTGGGCAGGGAGCAACGTGGGCGCTGCCCACGGGGTTTAGGACGTGGCGGGAGGACGGCAAGACGCGGCAATGCTCGGGAAGGGGATGATCCTGGCCCCGCTCGCTGGGAGGGGACGCGGCACCGGGACCTCGAGCGTCCCTCGACCCGGGGCTCGACTCCACAGTGGCCGTTTCAGCCCCCGTTATCAGCTGCGTCAACGACCCGGCGCAAACCACCCGCGCGCCGGCGTCTGCAGCACGCGGGCACTGCGGCGGGTCTGCGCGTCCCTTCTCCCCTTTGCAAGAGGCCGGCGAGACCCCCGAGTCGCAGAGACCCCCGCGCACGAGGCGGGGGGGCCTCACCCCCAGCCCCAGCCCCGCGTGCCCCATCCGGCCCCGCGTTAAATACAACAAAGGACCGAACCGCGCGGCAGGCGACGCGCGGCGGGCGACGCGCGGCGCGGGGCAGGTCCCAGCGGGATGAGCGTCCGGCACAGCTCTCCATCACCATGAGTCCTTAAATCAAACCTCACCCCCTCTGCGGGAGAGACAGGCTGCCAGCTCTGAATGATCCCTTTCAGGCCTTAAAAATCCATGACTCTATTAATTAATTACTAACGATGATCCGTCTCAGCTTTGCGCCTGCCAGTTCGCTATTTTTAACTCCGTATTTCCAACCCCCAGTGTTAAAAAAATCATGAGTCGGGCCTCAAAAAAACCGAGTGGGTCGAAAAAATCGCCTTTTTTTTGGTAAGTCCCTGCCGGGCTCTTTCCCCGGCGCCTCGCGCGGCCCGAGCCCGCCGTTGGCAGGAGCCGGCAGAGCCGGCAGCGACCGCAGAGCTCAGCCCGGCACCCGCCTCCCCGGCTGTCGGCGCGGGTGCTTCCCCCCACGCCTGCCACGCAGGCGGCCCTTATTAAAAAGCAAAATTAGTCTTTCACCCTCTCGTGGCAAACTTCAGAGCCTCGGGTCGGCTCTACGAGCCTAAATTAATTAACAGCGGATCGTTCCTATTCTGCTAATTACGCCGAAGTACGCATTAAACGCCGGGACCGAAGAGGGGCCGCACAGAAAAGTTATTTAGGACTTAAGGAAAAACCAGAGCGGGGGGGTGCCCTCCCCGCCCCGCGGGGTCTGCTCTTTCAAGGGGGGCAGCTGGGCAGGCGCAGCGAAAGACGCCGGTGACGCCGCGTGCCGGCGGCCCGGCTTCGGCGGCCTCCCGCGGTGTCGCCTCTCGGCGGCCCAACGCCGCCCCGGCACGGGGCTGCGGCAGCGCCCGGGGAGACGCCGGAGCACGCCAGCCCCGAGCGCCCACCCGCCAGGCTGCATCGCCTCCAATAATTAAGTGCTATCAACAATTGCATATTAATTAATTTAATATCCATTATTATTCATTAACGCGGTAATTAAACCCTTCCCATAATTAACACACCGCCCGGCAGAGCGGTCTGGTGTCTCAGCCCCGGTGCACCGGGGGAGAGGGCTGCACGGGGAGCGGGGACGGAGCCGAGCGCGGCCGTCCCGGTGCCGGCATTGGCCCCCCCAATGCCAGTGTTGCCCCCTCCCGCCTCGCCCTGGCCGGCGGCTCCGGCGCCCGCGGCCGGCCGGACCCCTCCGGGCACACGGCGCGGCTGAGCCCGAAGCGCCGTGGCGGTGGGAGGGAAAGTCATTTCTCGAAAGCAATGGCCTCACACCACATTTATTTTTATTTTATTATAAAAAAATACAGAATCCAAACGGGGCGGTGATCCGGTTACCATCAGCACGACGTCGAGGACGACAGCGGCGTGTCTAAGGACGAAGCGAGGCGGAACGGGGACCAACACGCAGAACCGGCGCCCACGCCGGGCCGCTCCCGAGGCGCAGCCCGGCCCCGGCCGAGCACCCCCAGCCCTCACCCCCTCGCCGCGGCTGCCGGCCCCGGCCAGCCTCGCTGCCGCATTCGCTTTGCCACTCTCCCACAGTCGCTGTACACAATATAGATATTTATATATATAATTTATATATATATAAAACACAGACCAAAGGCCAGGTTTTGCCACCGTCGCTCCCCCACGAGCCGGCACCGCGGCGACGGGCGGGTGCCGCCGGCTCCTCGCCGGAGCCTGGTGGGTGCTCAGCGCCCGGCTGGGTGGGTGCCCTCCCTCATCCCCTGGATAAACACGATGCCTTCACTCGCCTTCGAGAACCACGACCTGGTCTGGACACACGGGGACGGGGACGGGACGGCAGGGAATGCGAGTTTTTTATTGGGGTTTTTTTTTTTTTGTATTTTTTGGATGGTCGAGATGAGCTTATTGCGAGATTTCAGCTTCCTAGTCTAAAAAATAAAAATAAAATAAAAATAAAATAAACCCTTCCATAAAATTCATTCTCAACAATACATAAAAAAAAACCGCTCACAGTATAGCGCTGTATGTACAGGGACGGAGCCCCCGCCGGCCCCCCCCCCGCCAGAAGGGACTGGGGTGCGCTCGGAAAAGGCGCCCGCAGGAGGGGCTTCGGCCGGGTCTCCCGGGACCACCGGCCCCCGGCTGCGAGAGCGGGGCTCTGTGGTATGGGCGTGGGACCCCCCCCGGCTGGGACAGCCCCAGATTTAAGGCGAGGAGGGGTCGGGCCCCAGGGCTGCGGGGGAAGCCCTCTCTGGGGACCTGCCACCCCTGGGGTCAGGGCCAACCTCGGATCGGGGGTTTGGGTGGGTGCTGCTTATTAATGCAAAGAAGGAAAAGGGAAAAATCCCCCAGCCCAGCCGCGGAGCTCCGGGGACGCCGGCAGCAGCCGGGGCACGAAGGGGTGACCACGGGGAGCGCCGCGATGGTCCCGCATGCGGCTGCCGGCCCCTCCCGGGGGGGGGTCTCGCACCGCCAAGGCGTCGGGGGGGACGCGGTGCGGGGCAGAAGGCTGCGGAGGAGGTAAACGTGCCCCGCGGGCAGCAGTGGGGCCGGCATGCTCCTCCTGCCCCGGCAAGATCAGCCCTGCCGCGGTCGGGGGCTCCAGCCCCGGCTCCAGCCGAGCGCCCTCGGAGTGATCCCAGCTGCTGGGCGAGCCCGGCCCGCCGGCTCCCAGCGCCCGGCGGTGCTTGCCACGCCAGCCGGCCGGCCCCGGAGCTCCTGGCGCCAGCGGCCATCCCCGGTGCTCCCCTCGGCTGCGTCCGGTTGGCTTTGCCGCTTGCGGAGCCACCTCGGGGTCCCACGGGGCCGGTGGTGACATCCGTGGCATGAGCGGTGGGGACGGGGTCACCCCACGGGGCGCTCAGCGGGGGCTCGTGTCCGTCCGGGCCCCCCGTCCCTGCGCCTCTGTGGCAGGGGGGTTGGCACGGGAAGCGCGGCGGGGCCGGCGCCACGACGTCCTGCTGCCGGAGTGATGGCCGGGCTGGGAAGGAGTCCGCGACGACAGAGCCGTCGGCACCATCGTTGGCGTCCGTCTCTCCTGGCGTCCCGGCGCTGCCTGCGGCACTGCCCGTGGCCGGGCGAAGGCAAGGTGCCGCAGCCGCCCCGGCAAGGGGCTCCGCAGGAGGGGGCTGAGCCAGGACCCCCCCGCGCGGGTCAGTCTGACACGGGGATGCCCGGACTGAAACAAGCCAACAAATAAAAATAAACCACTTTTTTCTTAAAAAAAAAAAACCCAAAACCCAACCCAACCAAACGAGGACTCTATATTTGGTCTAGAAACGTAAAAAGCGACATCCAACGGGGATGGCTGGAGCCCAGCGAGCCGCAGCGCAGGGATAGGAACTTTCGGCGTGCGTAGCCTGGATCCGTCCCGCGGGGCAGCCCTTCACCATTCCCGGCACGATGTCCCGGCGTGGGTGGCCGGGCGAGGATGGGAACTTCACGCAGCGTCAGGATCCGGGTGAGCTTCTCGCCGGCAGCACCGGCCCTCCGCGCTGGCGATGTCCCCGGGCACCATCCCGCTGGAGCAGGAGCCACGGCTCGAAGGCAATTTGGGGTGGCCAGGATCTGTCCCCAGGCTGCTCCCTCCGCCGCTCCCCAGCACGTCGGCATCGGCGCTACGAGGCCAGGAGCGTCCAGACGACCGGCACTACCACGAGCGCGGCGTGCGGGACCCTGAGGCTGCAGCAGGAGTTGTTGCTGGTGAAAATGGGCTCCGGGGACTCGTAGAGGGAATCGTCTGCGGAAGGGGAGAAAGAGAGGGAGGCGTGAGCTGGGGCACCGATCCCCTCCGAACCCTGGCATCCCCGAAGGCACTGCTGCTGGGCTGGGACCTGAAGCGGGGATGGCGACGCAGGAACGGCAGCGCAGGGACGCTGCGGGTGCCCTCTGGGGCTGGAGGGTGGGCGAGGGCAGGGGAGAGGGTGGGCGAGGGCATGCGTCGCTCCCGCTCCCGCCCGCTCAATGGGAGCTGGCGGCATCGCATCCCGACCCCTCCTAAGCCCCGCGTCCCCGGGCTCAGATCGCGCACGGTTGTTACCGGATTAAGGGTTTTTCCGGATCCAGAGCTGGGTCCTGTCTGGGGACGCTCCATCCCCCCCACGCACCCGGTCCCCTCATCCCCTCCGGAAGGGTCCCTGTGTGGGGTCCCCCCATGCCAGGCGCTTGCAAATGGGGTTTCAGGGACCTGTCCCAGGGTTGGGCCCCGTGGCCCTGGGGTGCCCAGCACCCCGCAGCGCCCGGGGCGAAGCCCCTCTCAGCACAAAGGCAGCCCTTCCTCTCTGCGAGGCACTGGCGTAATAAAATCCCAGTATTATTAAAATACTGAAAAATTATATCAGGAGAGATTTTTTCCCCCCTATTATGCCCTAGTCCTGAACAAAACAGAATGATTTTTTACAGATGGTTTCATTATATTGGGTTTTATTTTAAAACCATGCAAATAAAAAAAAAAGAAAGACATCCTTTTAAACGGTGACATTTCGCAGGCACTCAGCCCTTCCCCAGGGAGAGCGGCTGCCATTTGCTAATTACACGTTAACAGGAGAAGAAAATTATTAATTTGTTTTTTTAAATGGCTGAGTTATTTGATTCTGAAAAGTAGCCACTGTGCAGAGATTATTATTTCCCCCCCCCTCCATCTGAAACTCAGCAGCGAACGTCCACCAGGCAGGCGACGCGCCCGCTGCGGTCCAGACGCCACCGCGACGGCTCTGGCAGCGCCGCGGGCACCCTCCCCGTCCCCACCGGGGTGCTACCCAGGTGGGACCCGCGGCATCCCGGCCCCCTCCAGGGTCCCCGCTCGCCCCGCACCACCAGCCGCCGAGAGCGTCTCCCTCGCGCCGTGGGGCAGGACCCCCGGGGGGGTCCAGGGCCGCCCCCAGGCCCCCCCCCACTCACTTGTCGGCCGGACGTAAACCTTCAGCTTCAGGCAGTGCTTGTCCACCAGGCTCGGGGGGGCCGCGGCTGCAGGGAGGCACAAGGGGAGAGGAGGGGGCGGGTCAGGGGGGCAGCGGCTCGGCCCCCGCCGCGGGGCTGGAGCAGAGCCCGGCTCGGGGCAGGGACCCTCCTCGGGGACCCCCCGGCGGTCCCCGCACGCCCGGTGACGGGGGGTCCGAGCCGGGAGGGCTACAGCCCCCACGCCTGCCCCGAGCCGGGGAACATCCCGCCGGGACGAGCCGGGTCCGCGTCCCCTCCCGGCGTCGCCTCCAATAAACGCCGAAGCCCCTCGGAACGCGGGTCCTAAGGCCGCGCCGGGGGCTCCCGGGCGTCCCGCGGGGTCCCGCACCCGCCTGCGCCAGGGGCAGCCCCCTCCCCAGAGCCGGGCGGCCGCGGCCCGCAGGGAGCCCGCGGGGGGGGGGACGGCGACGGGGCGGCCCCACGGCACCCCCGGCGCGGCGCGGCCCGGCCCTCACCCCCGCCCTGCGCCGGCTGCCGGGGGGGCTGGGGGCCGCGGGAGCACGGGCAGCGCCAGCACAAAGGCACAGGACAAAACCCAAACTGCGCCGGGAGGGGGGAAGGGAGCAGTTGCAATGATGATCTTGGTGCGAGTCCCCTCTCAACGGGAGAAAATGGGATTTTTTTCATATATATGTTTTTAAAGGAATTTAATTGCCTTTTCTCTCGTTTTTCTGAATGAAAGAAGGGAAGAGAGCATTATTGGCAATGAAGTTGAATTTCGGCTGGAAGAAGGGGGAATTGGGAAGCTGCTCGCAGGAGAGGCGGCAGCAAGGGGCCAGCCCTGCCCCGGCACGCGCGGTCCCCTCCGGCGCTGCGGGCGGACGCGGCGGGGTCCCCGCGCGGACGGTGGCACCGGGGCCACCCCCGGGGCTCCACAGGACCCGTTTGATTTATTTTTACCAAATAAAAAACCGCGGGGCAGCCGCAGAGGGGGCTCCCGGCCCCCACCCGGCCCCTCTCTGCACCCCAGCGCTGCGCGCCCACCTTGTGCACGCCCGCGCCCCCCCGCGAGGGGCCCGCGCACCCCCAGACCCCTCGACGGTCGCATCCAGCCGGGTCAGCATCTCGCCCGCGCCACCGGAACGGGCGCAGCCGTTTCGGGGAGATGCCGGGGACGCTGCAGAGCCGCCACGATTTTTGTTTTCCCGTTCCCTTCTCCTTCCCTCCGTGCCGCCTCACCCCACCCGGGGAAGGAGAAGGTCACGCGAGCCGTGCGTGGGGCCTGCCGCGCCGCGGGCATCCCGCCGCGGCTCCGTCCGCCGGCTCCGTCCCCAGGGCCAGCCCGTGCCCTTGACCCGGCGCGGGCGGCACGAGCGCGTCCCCGTGCCGGCGAGGTTAATGGCATTCCAATTTGCGAGCTCGAGGAGGAGGTAATTTCTTTTCTTTCATGTCTGCTAAATACGGTTCCTCAAAGAGGCGTAATTTCTGATGTTCCGCATGACGTGAATTCTAACCGGTTTAGCAATGATCAGCTTCACCATTTACTTCTGTGTAATCTCTCCCTAACGACATTAAAAATAAAAAAATAAAATAAATAAATAAAACGGGGCGGGGGGAGAGAGAGAGTTGTAGATGCGGTTATTCCGCGAGTGACATTTTACAGGGGGAGAGGGAGAGGGGGGCAAAAATGGTAATTTAATATAGATAAAAGGAACAAATTAAGTGGGCTGAAAACAGATGCTTTAGGAAAAAGGGGGAGAAATAATAAGGAAGATAAGCATGCCGGCTGGCTCCTGCGCGAGAAGGAACGCGCCCCTGTCTCCCCGTGACACCGTCAAGCGCGTGGGGGTCACGGTTTCTCTCTTCCTTTTCTTTTTACTGATTGCCGGACTCCCAGCGCCTGATCCGAGCCCCGTTAGCTTGTTTGTCCATGGCTCCGGCGGGCTCCCGAGGAAGCCGGTCCAGGTCCTCTCCCCATCCCCTGCCCCGGCCCCGCACCCGGCTGCTCTGGAGGTGGGAATTCAACGGGGGCCCGATCCGCTCCGTCCCGGGAGCCCCGGCCCTGCAACCAGTGCTCGGGTGCCTGTGGGGACGTTGCCCCCCGAGCCGGGCGGCCAGCTTGGGCGTCATCTGTTGATGGGGAGCGCAGCCCCGGGAGGGCACGGGAACACACCAGAGCGCGCCGGAGAGCGTGGGAATACATGGGAGCGCGTGGGGCCGCTGCCCGGGGCTGCCAGGGCTGTGCCTCTGCGCCAGCGCAGCATCTTTACCGGTGCCCAGCGGTGGTCCCAGGAGGATGAGACCGGTGTCCCCATCACCCCGCAGTCCTCAGGAAGTCCTAGTCCCTCTCGTGGCCGCCCCGTGCCCGTGGCCATGACTCCACCGCGGCGAAGGCTTTCGGCACCGAGCGCGCGCGCCAGCTGGGATCTCCGCCTCGAGCCGGAGACGTGGGTGCCGCCAGCACAAGGACATGGCTGAGTCTGGGGGCTTTGCGGTACTTTGGGTCACCAACGCAAACCGAACCACAGCTCAGCTGCCCGGTCCGGCGTGCGCCGCGCGGCGATGCCGGGAACGTCCCCGGGATGCGCTCGCCAGAGCACCGCGCACCCCCTCCCCACCGCCCCCGCGGCCGCCCCCACTCACAGATGTAGTAGTACTCGTGGCCGGGTCTGAACTCGAAGCCCAGCGAGAAGGGGGTGAAGAGCTGGAACTTCTCCGAAAACTTGAGGGGCCCGTTGGGGGAGTCGGGCCGGTTGCACTCCCAGCGCTTGAAGCCCCTTTGCTGGTGGTCGCAGGTCGCGTGCCCCTCGTAGTTGACCATGTAGAGGATGTAACGCTCCATCTGCTCGGGCAGCGGCTCCTCGTAGTGCGGGCAGTAGATGTCCAGGTAGTCGTTGATGCTCACCTCCACCGTGTAGTCCCCGCGGTGAAACCTGCGGGAGGAGCCGGCGTCAGCGGGACCGCGTCTCGCCAGGTCCCGCCGTGGGGATGCTGGCGGCCCCGGGCACGCCGAAACCTCGGTTTGACTGTCACCCATGGCCGGATCCAGCCCAGGCTGGCACCCCTCTCCTCTCCTCATCGCCCCCGCCCCGGCACCCCAGCCCCCCGCCCGCCCCAACGCCTACAGCATGGACCCAGAGCCTCGTTGTTTTACACCCGATAAAGCGGCACCGCTCGGGAGCAAATGACAATAAAATCATTATTCACGGTGATACCGTCGAAGCGTTGGCCCCGCTGCAGCTGGGCGCTGCAATCCCAGCGTAATTTGCGTTTCTGGCACCGATTATCCGAGAGATTAAGGGATTAGCGGTGCTGGAGAACTCCGTGGCACACGCCGGCAGCTCCCCCCCGGCAGCCACCCCCCCAGCTCCTCGGCGCGACCCCTGAGGCCCCCATCCCCAAACTGCAGCCCGTGGGGGGATGTTGAAGACCCCCGGCACTACCGGCACCGCAGCCGATGAAGCTCGCCGGCCAGACTCACCGGCTGCCCCGGGAGCCAGCCTGGCAGCTTGGCTTTTCCCCCCGGGCCACGTCGAGCGCGTTTTCTTTGCTAATCAATTTGCGGCTCCCGCGGCACGGCTCTGGCGCCAGCAGAAAGCCCCCACGGGCCTTGGCACGGCCGGGGACTGGGGACACCCCAGGGCTCCACGGAGCAGCTCCAGGCCATCCCTGTGGCTCAGCCCTGGGTGGGTCAGCGCGGCCCTGGGTGGGATAGGGATGGTGGCCGTGGCTCCCCCGGCCCCCCCAAAGCAGCATCTTGGGGCTCCCCGACACCCCCTGCGCCCACCTGAGTGACCAGCAGCTGCCAGCGGGGCTGAGGCTGGCTCAAACTCATCACACGGACACCCCAAGCACGCATCCCTGCATCCCCAGGGCCGCCGAGCGAGCGCCGACGGGGCGGGCGGGGACGGCAGTGAACCGCTGGCGGCGGCAGAGGGTGACCCAGAAGGCACCCAGCACCCCAAAAAGGGAAGGGGGGGCTGAAGACGGGCGGCGGGGCTGGTCCTCCGGCCTCGCCGGAGCGGCCGAGCGGCGGCGGCCACCCCCATCGAGCTCATTACCTGCTTCCTAAGCGCCCCGAGCACCCAGGGAACTGCGCTCATTAGGAGAAGGGTTTTTCTCTCTCCTTCTCTCTCCTTTCGCGAGTCAGTTGTGCCAACCCTGCCCCCGGCAAGGTAACTTTGTAAAATGTAAAATTCATACAAAGGGCTGGGATTTACTGGGAAACAATTTTCAAACGCGAACAAAACAATAAAAAAAATAAAATAAAAAAAGCCCTCTTCTCTCTGCCTTTAATTTTAAAAAATTATTTATTTTAATGATGGTTATTAAAGCCCAAGCACGGGCGATTGCAACGGGAGGGCCCATGCTTATCGGGGGAATAATAATTGTAATAATAATTATATTTTTTGGAAAAAAGACGATCAGCTAAATCCAAGGGCCTTCTCCGGGCTGACAAATCGCTGAGTTAAAGGTGATTAGCTGTGATAAACGGCACGGACGGAGACGGGCGCTGGCGGGGGCTGCGGGGAGGGCTCACCCCCTGCCGGGGCACGGCGGGTGCTGGGGACCCGCAGGGACCCCCGACACGGTGCGCCCCAGCCTGCGGCGGGTCCTGGGCTGCCCCCAGCCCCGAGCACGGGGGAAACCCCCGTGCCCACCCAGCACTCCCCCCCCGGCCCTCGGCGTCCCCGTCCCCACCACCGCGAGCCCGCCTTCCCGCCCGGCCCCGTGCCTTTAGGGTCACAGGGCACAGAGTCGGGTTTAAAGCTAAGCCTGGTTTTGGGGGGACGGATGTGGGGCGGGGGGCTCCAGCCTCGGAGGTGCTCGTAGCCCCCCTGGCCGGCTGCCCCCCAGCAGGGCCGGCGGAGGGACGGTGGCACCCGCCACACCGGGCGGCAGGGGCAGCGCCCTGTCCCCGTCCCCATCCCCGCAGACCCCCTGCCAGGGCCAGGCACGGCACAAGGCCTTAATCGGCGCCGGGGGACACCGCGCCGGAGTCCAGGCCAGGGCTGGACCGGGCGTCCCTGCCATCGCGCCGCGGCGGCAGCACCCGCGGCACCGACGGAGCCGGTGGGACGGGACGGCCGCCGCGGGCTGCAGCCCGGATCCTCCTGCGTCCCGTCCAGCGCCGGGGGGGCTCCGGGGCTGCCCGGACCCCGCATCTGGCGAGCGGGCAGGGGCCGGGGCGCCACCGGTGCCGGGGCCATGTGTCCCCAGGCGCCGGGTGACTTCATCTCGGCTCTGTCCCGGCGTTTCCTCGCCAGTGAACCTTTACTTATGTCTCCGTTTCCCCCTGCTGATTCACCCCCTCCTATAAATATTACATCTCTGCATGATCAAATATTCCCTCCCGGCAGCTCTGCCGAACGCTGCGACACGCGCGACCCAGGGGCTGAAAGCAGCCGCTCGGCGAGAGCGCGGCTGTGCCGCGGCACGGGGCCCGGCACGCCGGGCAAAGCCCAGCACAGGCGGCTCCCTCAAAAGGGATTATTTGGAGGTGCCCCGGGGCGGGAGGGGGATGCCGGGATGGGGGTCTGTGCCACTGTGCCGGGCACGGGGCACCCCACGGCCGGGCGGAGCGCCCGGTGCGGGGATGGTGGCTCATGCAGCCGCTCTGCCCTCGTCCTTTCCCCATCCCGGGCACCGGCCCTGCACGTGTGGGACCGGAGCTGCCACCACCCCGTCGCGGCCGGATCTCCCCGGCACCATCGGACCGATAACCGCACCGACAGCCCGGACCCGGGGTTACCGGGACGTACACCGGTAAGCGCTCGCGGCCGGCTCCGGTGGGGCAGCCGGCTCTGCGGTGCCGCCGGGACACCAGCGCCGGAGCAGCAGGGACGGACCCAGCGCACGGCACCCCGAAAGCTGCCCCCAAGCAGCGCGGCACGCGCAGAGAGCCGAGCGTCCGCCGGCGGCACGGTGGGTGCAGGGCCAACGCCATCACTCGGAGCGGAGCAGCCGAGCGCGGGGGGAGAGACACCGGCGTCGGACACGCTCAGATAACCGAATTTGCTCACAGAGGTGCGTGGCGGAGTCTCACGCCGAGCCAGCCCCGCGCGCGCCCGCGGAGCCGTCTGTGAATTCGTTATCGTTTAAGTCATTCAGTTTGCAAAATGTCAACAGCGTTTTAAAAACCCGCCGCCCGGACGGCACGCGGTCGCTCCGCGTAACGCCCGCAGCGGGGCTGCCGGGCCGCGCTGACCGAAGGGAGCGGGGTTTGAACCGTCTGAACGAGGCCCATCGCTGGTTCGTCTGCTTCAAAACAGAAAAAATAAAATACGTCTTTCCGGCGGGCGGGGAACGGCGAGTGGCCGGGGCCGAGCCGGGCGCCGGGGCCCCTCGCCGGCTCTCCGCGTCGGGCACGCTCCCCGCGAGCAGCGGCGCGCTTGCGGGAGCCGCAGCCTCGCAAACCGCGGCCGGGGGCCCGCTGGGAGCTGCAGCAGGCGCCCGGGCAGAGCCCTGCGCCCGGCACATCCCGCTCCAGTCTGGCACTCGCCGCTCTGTGCCGGGCACGCGCCGCTGGCACGCACCGCAGTCCCCATGCCCGCGTCTCGGACGCGCGTGGTTTCCGCTCCCCAGGGGTGCCAGCCCCGGCTGCGCAGGACGAGGAGCCCAGTCCCCACCACCACGGAGTCCCCAAGGCACCGGGACGCCAGCTCAGGGCAAGGACAGGGCAAAGCCGCGGCTCTTCGGTGGGCCGGGAACCGCAGGAACCCCGCTTCGGCACACCAGCAAACACCGATGCACGTTTTCGAGCCAGACGAAAAGCTCGGCTTTGAGCACACCCAGCTTTCCGTCACCCCGGCTGCAAACGCGCAGCCCCCACCCTTCTCGGCAGCAGGGACCCCGTGTGTCCCCGCCGCGGCGCCGGGGCTGCGGTGGCAGCCGGGGCGATTCGCCATCCAGCAGCTACGGGGCGATTACTGTCCCCGCAGCAGCCCGTGCTTAAACGCTCGGGAAAACAGAAACCACGGGTGGGCTCCCGAGGCCGTGCCGGCGGCACGGCTGCACCCCGGGGCTCACCGCGGCCGCCCCGGGGCCAACAGCGGCGCCCGCCATTCTGCGCCTCCGTGCGCTGCACGCGTCCGGCACGGAGCAGCCCCTCGCCACGGGATGCTTGGCCAGGAGAGGCTGGGGGGCTCCCCCTGCTCCCCAGCCAGCCCCCACCCCATGCTGGGGAGCTGGTTTTACCCGGGGGGGCGGGAGCCCACCCCACACGCAGGGCTGGCAGCGGCTTCGCCCGCCGTGTCTTCACGCCCTGCGATGCACCGAGAAATAGGAGGTGCCAGCCCGCGCGGGGTGGGCGCGTGGCTGGGGGTCAGCCCCGTACTGGGCGCAGGGCAGCCCCCACCCCTCTAGGACAGACACCGGGTCAGTGTCGTGGCCAGGGTGATGCTCACCATGGGACGGGGCTGATGCCATCACCGGGGATGACGCCGTGGGACGGGGCTGATGCCAGCACCGGGGATGGCGCCGTGGGACGGGGATGATGCCATCACCGGGGATGACGCCGTGGGACGGGGCTGATGCCAGCACCGGGGATGGCGCCGTGGGACGGGGCTGATGCCAGCACCGGGGATGGCGCTGTGGGATGGGGATGATGCCATCACCGGGGATGGCGCTGTGGGATGGAGATGATGCCATCACCGGGGATGGCGCTGTGGGATGGGGATGATGCCAGCACCGGGGATGGTGCTGTGGGACGGGGATGATGCCATCACAGGGGATGACGCCGTGGGACGGGGATGATGCCAGCACCGGGGATGATGCTGTGGGACGGGGATGATGCCAGCACCGGGGATGACGCCGTGGGACGGGGATGATGCCAGCACCGGGGATGGCGCTGTGGGATGGGGATGATGCCATCACCGGGGCCAATACCATGGCCCAGGGCCGATGCCACGGTCCAGCACGGCTGCCGGAGCCCGGCCGGCGGGCACGGCGCTCGCCCACTGCCAAAGGGGTTAACGCGGGAGCTTTGCCTTTCCCTGACAGAGACGGATGGAGCCGCCTCCCGCCTCACCCGGCGGGATGTTACACTTGACAACCCACTACTCGCAGCTCTCGGCTCTGTCAGCTGCCATTAAGGCTGGGATCCTGGCTAATTGGGTGCTTCATTAGGGGCATTCGTTACTGTTAGCACCGCCTGACAGCCGGGCCGGCTCTGCCGGCGGGGCACGGCACGGGAAGGCAGCTCGGCGCGCTCGCGGCCCCTCCGCCGCCCCCCACGCGCGGGGGCCCCGGCGCGGCGTGGAGGAACCCCCCGACGGCCTCGCCGGCACGGCTCCCACGGGACGGCAGCACCGCAGAGCCCGGAGCGGCTGCACCGCGCTCCCGCTCTCCGGCACCCCGGGGTCCCGGCACCCGCCGCCCGCCGGGCCCGGCTGCTGGCAGCCATCCCGCTCTCCCCTGGCTCCATCTTGGTTGGCGTTTAACCGAGGGCCCTCCCGGCGCTGCCACACGCCGGCCCCTTTGCCCGACGAGGGCGGGAATCCATTGGAGTGAAATTGCCCGGAATAAAATATCGGAGCTCGCGAAGCGGCTCCGCCGCCCTCCCCTCCTCCCGCGCCGCGCCGCGGCAGCGCCCCAGCCCCGCCCGTGCCCCCGCCAGGCAGGACGGCGTCTGCGCCAGGAGCCCGCCGGCTTCCGGAGCCGTCACCTCTTGGATAGACACCGTGGAGCGGAAAACCCTTCTGAGGGCCCACCCTGCAAACCCGCACCCTCAGCCCGAGACCCCCGGCCCCCCGGGGCAGAGCCAACCGGGAGAGCAGACCCTGCCCGCACCCAAACCCCCGCGGCTCCCCCAGCCGTGGGCCTGGGCGTCACCAGCCCCCGGCCCTGGCGCCGGTCCCCCCGCCGCGGCCGGTGCCTCAGTTTCCCCTGCGGGTAGCAGGGGCTCCCCCCAAAACTCCCAAGCAAGGGCAGCGACCCGGCGCGGGAACCAAGCGGATTTGTCTCTGGGTCTCACCTCACCCTGCAAGACCAGCCGGTGTCCCAAGGGTTAAATAATTCCCATTTTTCTTTCCCGAACAGCTTGAAAAGAGATATGATTGCGCTCGCTGAAACACGGGGGGAGGTATTATGGATGGAAAAGAGCTATTTAAGCTGAAGAACAGTGTTGGCACATAAACAAATGGGTATAAACTGGCCGTGAATAAATTGAGGCTGGAAATTAGGAGGTTTGTAACCGTCGGAAGAGCGAGGGGCTGGAGGGGGCTCGTGGCGGCGGGGGCAGCGAGGCGAGGAGGGGGCTTGGGGCGGGGTGCTGCCGCTGCTGGGGTCCTGGGCGCAGGGGTCCCCCGGCCCCAAGGGCATCCGTCCTCACGGGGCCGGGCGCCGAGACACTTAAAATCTCCCTTACGCTTTCATCTCCTGAAATCTCCTTCATTCAAACAGTCGCAGCGTGAGCAGCAGTAATAAGCCTATTACAGAGCAAAATAAAACACAGCAGCCCCCCCCCCGAAACCAGCCCCCAACCTCGCCCGCCGCCCTCTCGCTGGCTTTTAAACACAACCTGATGAAAATTCAGCCACGGAACGGCCAACGCCAGCCCCCCGCCAGCCTCCGCCGTGGTCCCCCCCCGGGAAATAGGCAGAAAGCGGCTCCTCGGCGCTGGGGGGGCGGCGGGGAATGGCCCCCGCGGGAGGAGGCGCCCGCCGACTCCTTTCAGCCGCGTTATGGCTCTTTTCTCCATTAATCCTGTTGCTCGGCTGGTTCCTGGCATGTCCGTAGCCGGCAACAGGCTTCACGCCGGGAACGTTTAAGCTGGTTTTCCCATCTGTTTCTCTTTCCCCTCGGCCGGCCGGCACCGCCGCGGCGCGGAGCGGCGCGCCGTCCCGCGGGATGCTGAAGGCAGCGCTGGGCGGCGGGAGCCGGACGGGGCCGCTGTGGGATTTCGGGCACGTGTTGGTCACAGCGTCCTGGAGGCAGCCTCGATTTCCCGGCTCCAGAGCGGTCACGGCGAAAGAGGCAAAAGCCGCTTGCGGGGTCCGGGAGGGGATGGAGCCGGAGCCGGATGCGCCCGGACACCTGGGTCCGTCTGGTTTTGGTGCAGAAGGGTCTGGCGTCCCCGTCGCGTCCCACCGCCCCGTCAGTGCCAAGGTTAATTGAACCGCGTTGGCAAAACGTTCTGCATGGCCGGAGAGCGAGCGCGGCCACCCCGGCAGCGGCACCAGCACCCGCCGCCACCCGAGCCCCTGCCGGGCTGTGCCAGAGGATCCCAGCACCCCGACCCAGCCGAGCCCCCGGCGCTTGCGGGAACGAGGTGATGCTTGGGGTTACGGCAGGAACCGGCCCATCCTCAGCCTCGACTCTCCCAGCCCCACAGAACAGAGGCGGCGACGAGCCCTGGTCCCGGCGGGGCCGTGCAGCGCCATGCGCGCTCCGGCGGCGTCCCCAGCGCCGCGGCGGCGGGGCAGAGCAGGGAAGCGCGTCTCGGGCTGCGGCTCACGGTACGCCTGTAGTGCGGTCCTGAGGGACCCGCCGTACACACACCACCTAAATTATTTAATTTCTCCAAACTGCTGCACCTTTATAAATCATTAAAAGCTCCTTTTGATCTGCGTTAATGAGGTTTCCTGAGTGCGGCGGTTGGAAACGCACTTCGGCGCCAGATAGCGAACCGGCTAATTAAAAAAACAAAGAAGGAGCGAGCGGGAGCGTGGCGGGGCAGGAGGAGGGACGGGCACCGGCGTGGGGCGGCGGGTGCCAGGGCTGCCGGCACGAGGGCTCCCCGGGGCCGGTCAGGTTGTGCGGGCTTAGGGATGCCTCCATTATGCTTTTCCCGATGGGATGGTCCGTGCTCGGCTCCCACCGCCCGTCCCCTCCTCGCCGCGCGCCCCGAGGGCTGAGCAGCCGGCCCGGCAGAGCGGGAGAGGCGGCGGCGAGCGAAATCCGGCAGCAACAAACCGAAAGGCAGGGACGGCGGCGGCGGCAGCGGGATTATATTCGCTTTCGAACTTCCCAAGTGTTTGAGCCCTGAGCCCACCGGCCGCTGCTCTGCTGGGCCAGCCGGGCTGTGGGTGCTGCCCCGTGGGCTGTGGGTGCCGCCCCGTGGGCTGTGGGTGCCGCCCCATGGGCTGCAGCACCCATCGCCCACTGCCCCCCCCCCCTTTTCCCCTTTTTTCCCTAAGCGATAAAGCACAAGCACATCCAGGCGCTTCCCAGCTCGCTCCCGGCTGCAGCTGCATCCCCTGGAAGCGCCCGTGCTGGCCAAAACGGGGTTGTTGGCCCTCCCGACCGCCGCCGCGGGGTGCGCGGGCGCTCCCCGAACCCCCAGGGCCGGGGCAGACACGGAGAGAGGGGTGTGGGGACCGCGCCGGTGGGGGACTGCAGGCGCCATCCCGGGGAGCCCGGGGTTGTCCCGAGCTCTGCGCCGGGGCAGGAGGGGAGACGCCGGCGGAACGGGTGTCGGCGTCACTTCGCCAGCCCTGACAGCTTTAATATCAATATTTATCTCAACTACGAAACTCGGAGCCCAGCTACATATTCAGCAGCTCGATTACGGTTATCTGGGATGACGGTGACGGCTCCCACCGACGGGAGGTTAGTTTGGGCTTAATGCCGTTTGACAGCCCCGGCGCAGCCGCGGCCGGCAGCCGCGCGGCAGGGATGGGGACAGGGGCAGGGCGGGCAGCACCGCCCGTCCCCATCACCTGAGCCGGAGAGACCGAACCGCGCCAAGAGCCGCCGCACCGCGGCGGGACGCGCGACGGGCCCAGGACGGCGTGCGCACCGAGAGCCCCCCGGCAGCCCCCCGAGCCCCCTTGGCACCCGTTCTCCCCGGCAGCAGCCGGCACAGGGCACCCTGCCTGCCCCCACGAGCCCCCCCAACACACGCTCCTTAGTCCCCGGGGCCGAGCCGGGGGTTTCCCCGGCTCCACTTTGGCATCCGCCTCCCCGAGTCTCCCCCAGCCGCATCCCACGCCGGCAGGGACGGCGGATCGTTAATGGCTTCGTCGTTAGCGTGTTTTTCCACCCAAGGATGCACGACCTGGCAGGGAAGGGAACCGGGTCTCTGTTATTTCTTTCATCCTCAAAAACCTGGCAGCTCTGGGCTGGGAGCCTCCGCGCCGGGTGCCGGTGTGCAGCACCGCGCGGCGGTTTCACCAAGCGGCGGTTTCCCGGAGCAGGCGGTTTCCCGGCGAGCACCGCGCCCGCCGCGCAGGGCCAGCTCTGCTGCGAACCCCAAACTCGCTCCTTCTAAAACCTGCTTTTTTCCAACTTTCTGGTGGCGCCGCAAAGGCCACGGGCACCGCGCGGTTCCAGCGAGCCGGAGCGGCACACACAGCCTCCCGGGCAGGCTGGGGAGGGCAGGGCGTTGCGGGTGACGTATGCAAACCCCCGTGCAAAACCGGCGAGCACCCTCCCCGGCCCCGGCACCCCTCGAGCCGATGTGGGCTGGCACCGGCGATGCCGCTGGTCAAGGACTGGGGAGCAGCAGCCCCGCCGGCTGGGTCAGCCTGGCGCTCCCGAGGCTCGTTCCTTCGTTTAACGGTATTTCCCTTCCCTTTCTTTTAATGTAAACGGCAGAAAACCCCACGGCGGCGATCAGACGCGGGAGAGCGGAGGTAACCTCATCCCAGCTCGGCCGCGCTCCCACAGGAGACAACGGCTCCCGTTACCTGGGGCAACGGCGGGGAAATTATGGCTGGCATCTAAATTGCCATCATTATGCTCCAGAGCCAACACTCCCCATTTACACTTTATTGTCATCTTTCGCTTTAGGGAGATGCTGAGATATTACAGGACCGGGTGACAGAGGAGGATGCGATGGGATGCACGAGGAGATAAATGGCTACACCCGGAGCTATTATTTCAGCCTGTTTGCAAATCTAGAAAAAGAGCAGCAATCCCCTCCCCCGGGCTAAGGGGAGGCTTTAGAACAGGGAAGAAAACAAAATTTGTTTAAACGCAAGCGCCAGCCGGCCGAACCGGCGGCGCTCGGCAGCGCACGTCCCGCAGCCGCTGCCCGGACACACGGCACATCGGAGAGGTCTCCCACCAACCGGTACCGAAACGGCAGCCGAAGCGGCGCCAGGCTCCCTCCCGCTGCGGCGACGCGGCAGAGCCCAGGCGGTGCCGGGCGCGTCCTGTCGCCGTTCGGCGCGGAAGCGCTCGGCCACTCTCCCCTCGCGAACACCCTCAAGACGACACGCTCGTCGCACGAGGTGCGCCCTCAACCGCGCGGATTCGCACGGAGGCAGAGCCGTGCCGCCAGGCAAGAGACGGTGACCCGGATGGAAAAACTCTTCTCGAGGGCTCTTGTGGACGAGTGGATCCTCGCCGGCACTGGCAGGCAGCCAGTACCGGGCCGGTACCCCGTTGCGGGGCCGGTACCCCATCTGCAGGGCCACCCCCAAGGGTACTCGTGGGCACCCCAAAGCAAAACTGTTCCTGATACCTGAAAGACCAAGTTTATTCTCCCCCACCCATCCTTTTTGCAAAGTTGCACAAAGAAAAAGAAAAGCCGAACTTGGGCATCGCCCCTCCCGCCGCACCACACCGGGACCACGGTGTAACGGGGCCGCAGAGTACGGCAGAGCTGCTAGAGACGGCGCAGCGGGAAGAAACGTGGTCTTTCAGGTATCGTCAAGGAAAAAAAGAAAAAAAGAAAGGAAAAAAGCAAAGGAGTTCAAAAAACGAGAAGCTTTTCAGGCTGCTTCGCCCCCCCAGCCCCGTGCCGGGGCTCCAGGCTGCGTTTCGCCGCGCGCAGGGTGGGGAACCTGCTGCCTTGGAGATCTCCTCCCACCCGAACGCCTCGTTACGCGGGAAGCGGCACCAAAAGACGTGTCTGAGACCAGACCCGACCAGACGAGGCAGAGCTTGTAGCACGAGTGCTGATTAGGCGGGAGCCGGCTGCTCCGCGATGACCAGGCACGGCACGCGCGCGCCGGCTGGCCGGATTCTGACGCTGCTCCCCTGACGCGGGCGCGGACCAGACGGGTTTCGTCCTCGGGCTCACAAGGTTACTCACTTGCCCGGCAAAAACCGCAGGTGTCAATGGGAAAGACGTGGGTTTGGCACCTAAATACTCCGTTTGCTGCGTGCCAGAGCCTGTCCCGCGGGGACGAGCCCGCTCCCCGGCCAGGCGAAGCCGGTCCTCGCAGCGGCAGCCCCTTTTCGGGGGGCTCTACCCTCGCCCCCCGACCAAAGCTCCCTGGAACCAGACCAGCCGCTGCCATTCACACCACTTGCCCCTGACGAGCACGGATGCTCGTTAGCCCAGCACCGAGACTCGTCCACACTGCCGCTAACGGGCCGTGCGGAACTGGCGCACCGTAACCCGGCAGGGACCCCGGTCCTTCTCCCACTTCGCCTGGCAGGAGGAGTCCTTCCCTTCACCGGGGCCCGGCGAGCGTGGCGGCGGCTTAGGGAGGGACACGGGGACAGTGTCACCCCGACCAGACCCGTCCCCTGCGATGCTGCCAAAGGGGGGCAGGACCCCTGCCCGGGAGCCCCGAAGGGGACGGGGGCAGCCGCGCCGGGAGCCCTTCTCCCCCGGGGCTGCCGCTGAAGGCAGCGCTTCGCCGCCAGCTTCTGTCTTCGCCGCCAGCTTTTGGTCAGCCCCCCGTTGCCGGATGCTCCCGAACCTCGGGGAGCACCATCAGCGCAAGGGAAGGGCAGCCTCTGCCCCACGGCTGTGGGGCTGGGGACCCCCGAGAGGGCTCTGTGGCCTCCGCCCCAGCACGGGGACCCCCGGGTCCTCCACCCTCCGGTGCCGCCGCATCCCCGCGGCCACGGGTGACGGACCACAGGCCCCCGGCCCGCGGCAGCCGCAGCCGAGCTGTTCCCCCCGCCCCGGCAGCCGGCACCCCAGAGCCGCCCCCCCGGCTGCTCCCGCCGGCCTCCAGCGCCGCTGGCTAAGCAGAGATCAGAAATGTTAGATCTTCCTCAACATCCTCTGCCAGCGCGGCGGCCGCCCTCTCCAGGGTCCCGGGGCCTCTGGTATGTAAACACGGCACATTCCCTGTCAAAGATTAAAAAAAAAAAAGGCTCATTTGCACATAAAAGCAGCCTCTGCACTAGTTCCGGGCGCTGCGGCGTAAGGAAGACGGTAGGTTAAGCTCAGTAATAAAGCGAGGTCCCCGCTCCAGCCCCCCCTCCAGCTGCTGCTCCGGACCCTGTGGCCACCGAGCGGGGCCGGCCACGAGCCCGGGGGCTGGCGAGACGTGGAGGGGCAAGGCGTGGGTGAACGGCCCCAGCACCCCTCGCTCCACCGTGCTTGGCCACCCTGGGACCCCCACCCCGACCCCCCTGCCCTGCGCCCCCCTCGTGCCAGCCGCTCGCCCGCGCACCCCCAGGCCCCCCGGACCCGCGGCCCAGCGCCGTCCCCACCCTCTCCGCTCGGAATCCCGGCCAGACCGGGGCGCGCTGCCCCGCAGCCCTTCCCACACGCTTTTGGGAGCACCGCGCGTGCCCGCAGGTCTGCGGCCGCCCTCGCGCCCCGGCGCGGCCCCACCGGCGGCACCGCCGGGCATCGCCGCAGGAGCGGCTCCCGGCCAGCGAGGCGCAAGGAGCCGCTCGCCTCTTGAGTCGCGAAGGCGATGACGTCTTTTGCTGCCGGCCCTCGGCGCGGAGGCGAAGCGGTGCCTGCTCCGCTCCTCTCCGGCGGGACGGCACGGGGGGGTCTCCAGCCACGGCTGCCCCTTGCCCTCCCCGGGGAGCGCCCGCGCCCGCCCGGCTCCAGGGATGGCGGCAGACAGCCGTACGTGCGGCCGGGGTCCACGCAAATCTAATCAGATCAGCAATCCGTTGTCGGAGAGACGACGGCCGGGAAGCGTAACGGTAATTGCGTTAGTGCCGGCAGTCCCACGGCCTCGGCTCGCCAAGCTCTTCCTGGAGAGCCGCGGGGCCACGGCGGGCCGGGCACGGCAATGCAGGGGGCTCGCTGGCGCCCCGAAGCCCCCCGGGCCCAGCGGGGAGCAGGCAGAGGGGACCGAGGGTCCTGGAGAGGGCCGGGGCCAGCGCAAAAGCAGGCGGCCAGATGGCTCGGGAGAGGGCAGAGCCGCCGCGGCAGAAGGTGTTGACGGTGGCGGCTGACAGCGAAGGTGAGAGGGGCACCGGGCTCCGGCGGGGAGGCGAGGGGAGGAGAGGCCGCCCGCGCTCTCCGGGTCACAGCCGGCCGCCTGCGCACCCAGCCCAGCCCGCGTGCGCCCGAGCGCGCCCCGGCCGGCGCGGACCCTGCCCGCGCCCCGCTCACGTCCCCCGGCGCCGTGCAGGAGCTGCCGCAGCCGCCGGGCCCCGCGCGTGGCTCCCAGCCGGACACCGGACACGTGCCAGCCCGTGCACGAGGCCACGCGTGCTCATACGTGCTCCGGCTGCTCACGCTGAGCGCCCTAATTAACACGTCTGGCAAAGCGGGCGGGCGCTGATAACGGGCACGGGACGGGAGCCGCTGGGGGTTATCTGCCAGAGGCAGCCGGGCCCCCCACTGCCCGCGCCGGCTCCGCGCCGCAGCCCGCCGGGACAGACTGATCAAGGCGCCCATTTGGGGGTCCCCCGCAGGGGGACGGGGTAAACAGCCCCCGGCGCTGACCTCGTTAGCACCGCCGAGCCCTGGCACTCGTTAAGGCTGGCCCTGGCACACCGCAGGCAGAGCCCCAGGCTGCACCGCGGCCGTCGGCACTCGGCCCCGCGGCACGGGCAGCGGCACCGTGCCAGCCTCTCGTCCCATCTGCTGTCACCTCCCCGCCGCCCGGCAGTGCCGTCGCAGGGGTGGGGGACAGCCCCGCCTCGGGGCGCCCACCCTGCCAGCCCCACCGCCACCGGGCCGGAGGGAGATGCTCAGAGCAGCCCATCGGCCCCCGCCGGCTGACAGCCACCATCTGGCCTCTCCCAAACGGCCACCACCGCCCTGACCTGCAGACCCCTTGAGCCCGTCCTCAGCGTGCGGCGCGCACCCCAGCCCGGCTGCGGTTCGGCACTCCAGCCGCGAGGCTCGCGGACCGGTGGCCAGGGTGCAGCCGCACCGGGGAGGTCAGCGTCACCCTTGGGTCTCCGAGCCGAAGCAGCCGCTGCGGAGCTCCCTGGAGCCGCTTCCCTTGGTCTCATCCCAGAGCCACGACCGGCACCCGGCACAGACCCGCCGCGACGCCGCTGCAGCAGCCGCTGCCTCCGTGCCTCAGTTTCTCTGTCCCAGGGCTGGACCGCCCCGCACGGCACGGGTCCGGCAGCGCGAGAGGGAGAGTTTTCCTCACCCCACTTTGTTTAAGACACACAAATTAATACGGATAAACAAACACTATTGCATTATTTTGGTTGTCGGCCACTTTATTTTCCAGCGGCATCTCGGTCGCAGGGGCCGGGGGGGCTCAGGGGCGACTCTTTAACCTTGCAACGCTTTAATTTGCCAGAAATTTCACGCGAGCGGCAGGAGCGATTTCTGAGCTCACTCGCCGGCAAACGCGGCCGTGGTAATTTGATCGGCAGGAGCCGGGGCGAGCGCCGGCCCCGCAATCACTGCGAAAACGCCGACGAGGTGGAAATCGGCTGCCCGACGCGCCGCTGGCAGCCCGGCGGGACGCCGTGGCGGGGCCAGGCGGGCGCTCGGAGGCGGACAGAGGGACGCGGCTCAGAAGGACGGACGCAGCGGGCACAAGCGCGGCACAGGGCAGGGACCCGCCGGCTCGCCCCTCTCAGCCCCTGCTCGCCCCGTGCCACCCCAGCGTCCCCGGGGGACGCCAGGCGGGATCCAGCCCCACGGTGACCCCCGAACAAAAGGACGAGGCGGGACTTTTCCCCCCAGCCCTGACGGCGACGGGCTGCGGAGCCAGCGGAGCCGTAATTTATCACGCCAGCCCCTGACAGCTCCCTTTGACAGGGTCCCGGGGGGGCGAGCGATGCCTTTTGTCTGCCCAACAATTAATTATTTCCTGGCTAATGATGAACTCCGACTTGCAAAGCAGGTAGCGGCTGTGTGCAGGAATGAGCGCCGTGCCCACCGCTGCTCTCCCTCGCCGGGCCGGGCCCCCTCCCCACCACGGGACCCCCACCGCCTCCCCCGTGGCGGGCGGGGGCAGCGGGACGTCGGGGTACCTGGGGCCAGGGCCGGGCTTTGGACCCCCCCCGCATCCCGCCACCCTTCCCACGGGCGCGCTGTCCCCCCGAAAGGGCTCCCGAAACCGGACGGCCCTATAAGCGAGAAGGAAGGTGCCAGTTCAACGGGGCGCCCAGACCGTGCCGGGGAGAGGGCGCCGGCAGAGCCGGGACGGCAGGACGGAGCCCGCGCGGGCGGTGCCGGCGGGCGGGTGCTGTGCTGCGGCAGCGGATGCTGGCCGCGTGCGACCGCGGCCCCCGAGCGCTCTGCACCGAGGAGCTGGCAGCGGGACGCCGGGTCTGCGCTAACCGTGGGAGAAAACCCACTTAGGTCACTCGATACTCGCCCGCAGGCCGTCCCCCCCCCGGCCGCGCGGTGCACCGGCCCCCGCACGGCTGAGCCGCAAGCAGATCACCTCTGCCGTCTGTCTGCCCCTCGGCAGGGCCTCTGGCAGGACGCAGGGACGCGGGCAGGGATGCGGGGATACGGACAGGGATGCAGGCAGAGATGCAGGGATACAGGCAGAGATGTGGGCAGGGATGCGGGGATACGGGCAAGGATGCGGGCAGAGATGTGGGCGGGGATGCAGGCAGGGCTGCGGGCAGGGATGCAGGTAGGGATGCAGGGATGTGGGCGGGGATGCAGGCAGGGATGCAGGCAGGGATGCAGGGATGTAGGTGGGGATGCAGGCAGGGATGTGGGTGGGGATGCGGGAATGTGGGCGGAGATGCAGGCAGGGATGCAGGCAGGGATGCGGGCAGGGATGCGGGCAGGGATGCAGACATGAGGCTTTCAGCGCCAAGCCCGTGGCTGCAGGTGGCAAGAGCAACACCAGCATCCCGCTGCCCGCAGCCCTGCGAGGGACAGGCAGCAGCGGGCAGGGACAGGCAGCAGCAGGCAGGGGCAAACTCCAGGGCTGCAACGGGCTCGACGCTGAGGCGTGGGCAGCGCAGGCAGGGCAGCGGGTGCGGGCAGGCGCGGGCAGGCGCAGGGACCCCCGGGGCTGCCGGCGGCGGGGAGGCACGCTGGGGCCGGCCCCTCGCAACGGACGAAGCGACAGAGCCGTGAAAAGAAGTAAAATAATTATCGGGAGCTCCCAGCTCGGTTCCCTGCCCGGCACTCTCTGTTTAAGGCTAGTTAATAGCCAGTGTTCTCTGGTTAGGCATTTCCAGAGTTATAATAACTGAGCTATTACTTGCCGTATTGATGCATTCCCCCTGCCGGCGGCTCATCCCGCGCCGCGCCGCCCGGCCGCCGCAAGCTCCTTCAGTCAATAGCACTTCTATTTTTCATTACTCCCTGGAAATGTGGCTCTTGGAAGCTCATCCGTCATTCAATTACGCCCCGGTTCAGTCCTATCATACACGTGTCATAAAGTTCCTCAGATCTGAACCGCTGTTAATTTTCTGCGCCATCCCACGGGGATGCCCGGGACGTGCCTGGAAAGCAACCAGGCAGCCGAGGGCATGCCGGGTACGGGCGCGCCGGGGAGCGGGGGCTGCGGCGGTGCCGCCGGGTGCCCGGGCGCGGGGGGCTCTTCGCCGGCCGTCGCACCGAGGAGCACGGCGGGACCAGCGGCGCACGACCGTGGCAGCGTGGGCAATTCTTTCCTCCAGCTGGTTTATTCTTTTACCGGGTGTTGGGTTAACAGGGTGAGCTCCCCCCTTCCCCTTTAATCCTACCGGCATCCGTGCGCAGCACGTCCGTACAGGGATAATCACCTGCCTGGCAGATTTGTCACTTCACCGGAGGTAGCCGGGGAACTTTTTTCTTTTTTTTTCCCCGAAACCCTCCTTATTTGCTGTTTCTTAGAAGCGGCAGCTCCCGGGCAGCGGCGGCCGTCGCAGGCGGTACCCGCCCCGGGCCATCGCTCCCCCAACCCAAGGGTCTGCTTTGCTGGGCTTCGCGCTCCGGCCGTGTTTTGGCAGCAGGAAGCGGGGAGGCTGGCGGGGCAGTGGCACGAAGCGCGGACATCCAACGCCGCGCACCAGCGCTCCCGGCCGGGCGCAAACCCCCGGGCCGGGGGCAGGAATGAGGTCGGGCTGGGGCTGGGGCACGGCCGGGGGTTTGCCAGGTCTGGGGGGGTGCTGGGGGCAGGGGGGCTCGGTCCAGACGACCCCCGGGCCCCCTGCTGGCCCCCGGGGTCGCCGCTTGGCGGGCGAGCCGCCGGGAAGGGACGCGGGCGCTGTGCTGTGCCAGCGCTGCCCTCGGGGCACCCGCTGGCGGGCGGCCCGCCGGCACCGGCACGAGACGGCGCAGGAGGCCCGCCGGCCGGTGCCGGGGCCCTCGCCGTCTCCGGCGGGAGGCAGAGGTTGCTCAAACACGGAGGAACCGCAGGCAGCCGCGCCCGACGCGTCCCTGCACAGATGACGAGGACCCGCAGGTCCTTCACAGGCTGAAAAGTGCCAGCCCCCGCAGCCCCCCGCGCACCCCTCCTCCTGCTCCCCCACGCTCCCGCCGGGGTGCCCGTGGCCGTCTCCCGTCCCCGGGGCCAAGCCGGGGGTCCCGACAAGCCCCCGCGCCGCCGCCTGGGTGGCCTCGGCCGGGCTGCTCTGCCTCGCGTGCCTCCCGGCAGAAGAACAATGGCTCCGGCGGCGTCCGGCTCCCCCGCACGCTGGTCCCCGCAGGCCTCCCACGGGCCGTTTTCCCTAAGCCGGGATGGACGCACGCCCGGCCGCTTGGAAACGCCGCGCGTCACTTGGCAGCCGCGTGGGGCCTCCGGCCACGCTCCTCCCCGGCCCCTTCCCGCTCCTCGGGCCAGCTCTGGCCACCAAACGCCCTCCAAAGTGCTTTACCAACAAACAGGCCCCATCAGGAGGATGCTGCCGCGGTGCAGCCGGGCCAACGCCGGCGCCAGCAGGCTCTCACAGCCCCCGGGACCACCGTCAGCCCCTCCGTGCCGCCGGGTAGAGCCTCCATCCCGGCTGCTGCTCTGGGAAACTGAGGCACAGGGGGGTCCGTGCCCGCTTGGGGCGAGATGCGGGTGCTTGGCAGCTCCCAAAGCACCAGGGTGCTGGCAAGCTGCCGGGACGTCCCCGGGGAACCCTCCCCGGCAGCTCCAGCCCCGCTCGGCGGCTCGGGGCGGCGGCGGTGCCGGGCGGGCAGCTCCCGCCGCTCCCCTTCCAGCTCACCACCGAGGCTCCCGCGTCGCTCGGGGGCACAGCTAATGACCGGCCTAATTGATCTGTGACGAGGCTCTGCTCCTCGCCGGGAGATCGATGCTGGAAGCCGCTCAAGGCTCTGCGCAAAGCCGTTTCTCCCTGCCTGCCCGGCCGGGCAGCGCCGCCCCTCGCCCGCGGGGAAGCGCCCATCGATCGGGGCGAGGATCGATCGGATGGGGAAGAGGATGGAGGGGAGGGTGGCCGCCCTGCAGGGAGGGGCCGAGGGGAGCGGACCCCCGGGCAGCCCTTGCTCCCACTTGGAGCAACCCCGAGGCACTGCGGGCGAAGTCGGCGGCCGCGCTGGGGCTGGGGTGACCCTCCCGGCCACGCCGACCGCGTCCCCCGGCGTCCCAAGCCTCCTGCCAGCAGCAGGCAGCTGCCGGGCTCCTCCTGCACGAGGACGTGCTTGTGCCACCGCTGAGGGCAACCGGCACGGCCAGCGCCGGCTGCGCAAGCCCGCGGCACGCACGTACGGTAACGGCCGCAACCGCTCGCTTTGCTGGGTTTGCCCGCTCGGGCGCCGCTGGCCCCCCAAAAAATCCCAGGCGCAACCCCTGTGCATTGCTGGAGCAAAACGGTGTTCACATCACAGCGTCCGGAGGTGCCGCTGGTGCGGGCCGCGGAGGAGGCACAGGGGCAGAGCCCGGTCCGGCACAGCTCTGCCCGTGCCGGCAGCCGTGTCTCGCGGCAGCCGGGCACCTCCACCCACCGGGCTCAGCTCGCGCCTGCGGCTCCTCTCTGGCACGGCCCGGCCCTGCCGGCGAGCACCGCGGGCTGCGCCCGGGCAGCGCGGCTCCCCGGGGAGCAGGAGTGATGGATACGCGGTGAGCAGAGATGCGGCAGGGTTTACCGACCTGCCGGCGCAGCGGTGCCTGAGCCGCACTTGCCGAGCCAGGGGCTGCCGCCAGCACCCCGGCACCAGGAGCCCCCCTGCACCCAGCTCGGCGGCCCCCCGGGGGGGGGTCCTGCAGAAGCCCCTTGTCCCCATCCAAGGAGCCGGGTGACCGCGGGGCGCAGGCAGCGGCGAGGGGGGCTCCTCCCCGGCACCTCCGCCACCGCGCGAGGCTGGAGGGGAGCGGGGGACGCCGGCCCCCAGGCAGGGGAGGGGGCAAGCACCCGGGGCAGGGGGGCCAGCGGTCGCCTTCATGAGCCCGGGGGAGGTCACGGGGCCAACACAACCACACTTATTTCTTCGCCTGGCTCTTCCCCACCTTGTTCCTTCCCCTCGTGTTCCCCCAGCCAAACCTGACCCGATTTGGCAAGATCAGCCGGGGTCTCCGCTTCTCAGGGCACAGCGGCCCCCCCGCCCCCCTGCTCCTTTCACTGGGGTTTAAGCCTTTTCGCTTTGTCCATTCACTCCAAGACTAAGCAGATTAAAGCCTTGCCCGGGGTGCTCCCCCCTCCCTCCCTCGCCCCGCTTCACCCCCTCATCCCCCGGCGGGTTTCGGCAGCCGACCTCCCGCTCCGGGCAGCGCCACGCCAGGGGCCGGCGGCGCGCCCGGGGAAGGGCGCGGGGGCTGCGGGGGGAGAGGGAGCGGCCGGGGGCGGCAGGTCGGGGACGAAGGCCACGGGGCAGCGGCGGTTCTCCCCGCCGAAGCCATCGCGCTCTTTGGGGGATCCCTCCCCCTCCTCAGCCGCGCCGCACGTTTCAAGCCAGGCTGAAGGAGCGTCTAAGAACCGAATAAATGTCGTTAAAAGGGCATTTTTAAAAAAATTTCTTCCCCTCTTTTCGTGGAGCCGCATGTGCCGGCGCCGCGCCGGCCGCCCCTCGCCAACGTCCGGGGAGCGCGATGGGCGGGCGGCGCTGGACGGAGCCGGGACCCCAGCACCCAGATCCCCCCAGACGCACACGAGACCCGGACCCACCAGGGCCGCCCGGCAGCGCCCACGCCCGGTCCCCCGGGACCCCCGGCTCCACCAGCAGCACCCCGCAGCCCAGCCCCGGTCCTCGGCAGCTCTGGAAAGGGAGCCACTCCCCGCTAGAGCCTTTCTGGCCCCCTCCCGCTCACCTCCCCACGCGCTCCAGCCCCCCCCCAGCCCCAAAATCACCGAATGCCCCTCCCTAAACTTTAAAAATTGATTTCAATTCGCTCCGGCCCAGCTCGGCACACAAACGCATTCGCCACGGGCGCTCGGCCCCAGCCAGGACGGCATGCAAAGGCAGTGAGGGGCCAATGAATAATTCATACGCCGCTGTCTTTCGGAATTATACTGTGGAAAAATAAATCTGAGACTATATAAGAAAAAGAGAGAAAGAAAAAAGAGGCCGGGGGGCGCGGGGAGGCAGCCCTCGCCCCTTCGCCCCCTCGGCCAAACTCGGGCGCGGGGATGAAAGCGGCGGCGGCGCATCGGCATCTCCTCTTCCATTGAGCGACCCGACATTCAGGTCTGTGCGGAAACCACCTAAAACCCTTCCTGCGCTTTGTTCCGCCGCCTTTTCACCCGCGCCGGGCGGAGCTGGGGCGCGGGCGGCGGGGAGGGGGCCGAGGGGGCTCGGGGGGTCCCTTTGAAGAAACCCGCTCATGCGTTCGGCTGGTTGAGTTCAAGGGGCGGCGGGGCGAGCGGGGGGGGGCGGCCCGGCCGCGGGGTGCCCCCGCCCCGGCTCAGCCGGGACCCCCCGGCACCCCCCGGCATCGCCCCGCCGGCGGCCGCCTCTGCCTCCTGCCGACGGCCTTCGCGAGCCCGGGGAGGAGGAGGGAGGCTCTGCCCCGTCCCGGAGGGGTCCCGCAGGGGCCGGACCGGGTTTTGGGGTGCCCGCGGCCCACCCACGCCCGCAGCGCCGGCGCCCGGCGCGGGACCGGCCGGCGGCAGCCCCGCCGGCCGCTGCTCCCCGCCGGGCTGGCGGGGGCCACGTGCCCGCCGCAGGACGCGCTAATGGGGAGGAAGGGAAGCAGGAGCCGCTCTAATTTGGCTCTTTAAAAATAAAGAACTAACGCCGGCTTTGAAAGCCCGGAGGGGTCCCAGCGGAGGGACCTCCACCTCCCCCTTCAAAGGCCGCCTCTGCTTTCTTCCCCCGCTCGCCGCGCACAAAGGTGCACGAGCACTTTCGTCTCTGTGGAAAGACCTTTTTAATTGGTTCCAGGCAGAAGGTTAAAATCTCCCTTTCCCCGTGCGCTCTGAGAGGGGGAAGGAAAAAAAAAAAAAAAGGGAAAAAAATAAGAAAAAAAAGAAAGCGAGGCAGCGGGGAGGAGGCGGGGAGGAGGCGGGGAGGAGGGCTTGTGCCCAGGCAAGGCGGCTCTGCCCGGCGTGGGGCGGCCGAGCGGGGGGGCACCCAGGGCCCACGTCCCCCCTCGCGGGGGTCCGGGGTGGCCGAGGGTGCCGGGGATCCGCGGCGAGAGCAGGGGAGGCCGCGGGGGCCGCGCCGCGCCCTGGGGCGGGCGCTCGCGGGGGCGAGGGAGACGCTCGGCGCGAGGGTGCTCGGCGCGCCGGCGGGAGCGCGGCTTCCGAGGGTTTCCGCGGGGATTCCCAAAAAGAGCGGGCAGAGACGCGCCGCCGGGGGGACGAGGCCGGGCCGCGCGGGGGGCTGCCCCGACCTCGGCGGGTCTCCCAGGGCTGCGGAGCGCCCTCGGCGCAGCCCCCTCCGCCCCCGGCAAGGGCCGCGGTGGCCGTCTCCAAGCACGGCGCGCGGCACCCCGGCCCCTCGCCGCCCCGCCGGAGCCGCCGGCCGCCCGGCGCTTGGGTTTCCTTTCACAGACGGGGGAGCCGAGAAAAACACATCAATTATTGAGCCGGGGCGCCGCGAGCCCGCCGCGTCCCCTTGCTAATGCCGCTCAGGTAGAGCCGCGCGGAGCCGCAGTCAGACACCTCCTAACGCGATTAGCTGCAGGGCTCTTCCAGCGCGCTTCAAGGTCAAGTTTTCAGAGGCTGACGAAAGGCGCGGGCGGGCAGCGGCTCCCCCCGCCGCGGCCCGGGACGGGGCGGCGGGACGCTGGGGACGGGCGCCGGCAGCCCCGGGTGATGCCGAGGGGACCTCCGGAGCAGGCTGGCGGGGCTCCCGGTGGGATGGGGACGGGGCGGGGGGCTCCCAGCCGTGGGACGGGGACCCGGCCGATCCCTCCGCAGCAAAGCGATTCCCATGGCGCGCTGCCGGAGCGGGTCTGGCCCGGCCGTCTGCACATGGAGCCGCAATTGGATCCAGATGTTTCCCCCAGCAGCCGGAAACCGCTTCCCCCCATCCGGAAAGCGCTCGGCAGCCCCTTCCACCGCCCCGCGCCAGCTTCGGTGGGGACGGGTGGCGCAGGCAAGCCGTGCCGGCGCGGCCGTGCGCGAGGCCGCGCGGAGGGACGGGGCAGCTCCGCCACGGCGCTCAGGGGTTTGGGACTGACAGCGGCGAGACCCCCGGAGCGACCGTGCTCAGGCTGCACGTCCAGCGCCCTCCAGCCGGGCCCGGCACATGGGTGCCCCGCCGGCTGCCGCGCTTCACCCCCGGCGCACGCGCCTGCCTTCCAGGAACCAGCCCGGTGTCGCGCGCGGCGACGGAGGGAGCTGCCGTGGCAGGCAGGGAGGACGCTGTCCCCTCCGACACCGCCCGCGCCCCTGCGGCGAAGGGAAAGCGGGAGTCAGGCAGCCGAGGCCCCGGAGCGCTCACCGAAGGGGCAGGAGCCCGCCAGCGGCCGGTGCCGGGACGAAGCCGCTGAGGAGCCGCCCGCCCCGAGTCGCCTCCTCCGCAGACGCGGCGTCGCCGCGCAGGCCCGAGGTTTGCTCCAACGTGCCGGCACCGGCGTCCTCTGCGCTGCGGCGGAAGCGGTGCCGGGTGCCCGCCGCGCTGGGAGCCCGCCGTGCCAGGCGGGCGGTAGCAGAGCTGAAAAAAATAACCCCCCCAAAACCTCAGTCTGGGAGGACCCGGCTCCAGCGTCGGGAGCGAGCGGGCTGGGAAAGGGCTGGCAGGCAGCTCCAGGCGATGCCGGACGCAGGTCACCGCCAAAGCCGCTCCCCAGGGTCTCCCGAAGGACACCACGGGTCCCTGTCTCCCCCCTGCCAGGTCGCATCCTGCTTTGGGGAGGGTGCCCAGGGCAGCGCGTCACCCCGTGGGACAGGGACGCGGCTTTCTGGCCCCTCTAACCTCAGAGCAGAGCAGAAAACCGCGAGAAAACCTCAGCAGCCCGTCCGAAGAGCAGAACCCAAATTCACCCACTCGCGCGTTTTTTAAAGGCCAGCGCAGCTTCCAAGCCCCGCAATGATGCGAGAATCTCAACTGCCGCTAAAAAAAAGCGTTTCTGCTCTTCGCATTACGGAGAAAAGCCTGAAAACCAACCCCTGGGGATGAAACAACTCTAGAAAGAAGAAAAATAAAAAATTAATGTAATTTATGTTATTTACAACCTGGCAGTTGGCAAACCAGTCTCTCGACCGGAGGGAACTGGGACCATTAGCACCTGGCGGAAGGCAGGGAGGTTGTCAGGACTGGCAACCGCGACCTCAGCCCCACGGCCACGCGGAGCCCCGTGCCACCCCCTCCGCACCCCGCGCCGGTCTGACGGCAGGGTCTGGCTTTAAATGGGTTTTTAAACACCTCTGAGCTTGGGGACGCCGCGCGCCGCGGAAGGAGAGCGTGTTATTTTTACCGTTGCATTACTTCCAGTTTAATTGCCGGGATGTTATTAACCGCACGGAGCAGGGTCCGAGCAGCGGGGACGCTGCTGTCAGTCTGTCCTGCCTCACTCCCCCGGACGCCCTCGGCGGAGCGGGGTTTGAGCCCCAGCACGCTCGCTGCACACCAGCACGTGCCTCTCCCCCGCGCAGCCGCAGCTCCGCGCCGCGTCCGGTGACAACCAGGGGCAGGAGCCGTCGACCAGCGCCGGAGCCTCCCGGCTCGTCCTCTCCCACCGCCTCCAGCCTGGACGCTCCTCCGGCTCCGTTCAGCCGCTCTGGGGAGCGGGACGGCGGCTCCCCCCGGTCCTCCCTCCTCCTCCTCGCGCCACCGCCGGCCCCAGTCCCCTCCAGTGCTCTGCAACTGGGGATGCGCCCGCCGTCACCGATTCTCCAGCCCCGGGGCTCCATCGCACCCCATCAACCCGTCCCTCCTGGGACCGCGCCGTCCTCCCGCAACCTCCCCCCCGCCAGCGCCTTTCGGAAACCGCGGGTTTCTCGCATGGCAAAAAGCCCCCGTTCTGCGCCGGCGCCCGCGGCAGCCCCCGGGCGGTGGGGAGCCAGGAGCCCGCTCGGCTCCTTCGGCTGCTCCCACGCAGAAACCTCCCACCAGCGACGCTCCAGAGATGCCCGATAGCCTCCTGGAGCCGAGCTAGTCCTGGGTTTCACACCCGACATCTCCAAGGCCCCCCCGGGGACGCCTTCGCAGGGACCCCCCGCCGTCGCCGTCCCCGCGGCTCCCGGCGGCGGAGCAGGAGGGAGGCAGGAGCGCACGGCAGAGCGGAGCCGCTGCCGAGAAATCATCTCGGAGGAAACAAAACCTGCCAGTCAGCGATCCGGCTAATGGCATACGGGAATTAAGACACCAGAAAATGCCCTCCCGCGCCTGCCAGCAGCTTCCCAGGCAGGTGCGCTCGCCACAGCTCGTTTTCACGGGGAAAGCCGCGTTCGTGCCTGCGCGGCGCTGACGACGCCTGCTCGGCGCTTTGGCTCGCACCTCTCCCGGCACGGCGTCCCCGAGCCTCCCGGGAGCGAGCCGCCCTCCCGGCCGGTCCCCGCAGCCCTGAGGCGCTGGATGGGATCGCACCGGGGACGCGGGATTCGCCGGGGGCGGTTTCCCACAGCGCGGGGCTCCCGTGCGCAGGCAGGCGGGGACGGCAGCCCCCGCGCGGCTCGAGCCGCTGGCGCGGCTGGAGGTGCCCGAGCAGGCTGGGCCGGGACGAGCGGCGTGGCGGGCAGGCGACAGCGGCACGATCCCAACACACGAGCCGCTTCCGGCAGGGAAAGCCCGGCAAAGGAGAGTGTCAGGCCCGGGAGGACGCGCCGGGGAGCGTGGGACAGCCCTGGTGGGACGGCTGCTGCGGAGGGCACCGACCCTCTCCCCCCGATACCAGTGGCCTCCCAGTTCAGCACTGGGGAGACGATGCCTGCCAGGAAGCGGGCCGCCCAGCTCCTGCGGCGACCAGCGGCGTCCCCGGGTGGATTTGCTTTATAGGGTCACGGGGGAAGGTACCCGCACGGAGATATTTAAGCGGCGTTTTACCATCGGAAAAAATTAGAGTCACAATATTAATTAATCCTCAAAGCACTTCACGAACATTAACTAATTAAGCCTCCCAAGCCCTCTGCGAGGTGGGAAAGGTATCATTGTCCTCATTTTACAGCTGCGGAAAATGAAGCGTGCAGAGGTGACGTGACTCACCCAAGGTCGCTGCGAGCCAGGCAAAGGTGGGACGGGGACCCCCAAATCTCCCCCGCGCACCCCCTGCCCCTCCTCCCGTCCCTGAGCAGGACGGGACCCGGCGGTGCCGAGCACCACGCAGCACCCCGAAGCCCCCCCCCCAGCCAGCGTGCACCCCGTGGCCCCGAGTCGGGTCCCAGGGCGAGACGCGGCCCCGGCACAAGGCAGGAGCCAGGCGCTGCCCGTCCCCGTCTGCCTGCACCCGTGGCGCGGGCAGAGCCCCCGCAGGCAGCCTGGGGCACAGGGCTAAAATAGCAAATGCTGAGGGGTTTTATCGAAAGCGCCAACGACCCTGCGCGGTTCCAAGGCGATTAGAGGCCCCGGCTGGGTTATCAACCGGAGTCTCCCTCGCGCGGCATCGATCCAGATAATAGCCGGCAATTGCTCGGCTACAATATCATAAAGTCCCTTTAACTACAGCCATAAAGCCTCCCCCGCCCGCGGCGCTGCCGGCGCCAAGCACCGTACGCACGTGCCGGGGTCCGAGCGCGGCAGAGGACGCCGGGGGGCCGTCGTCAGCCCGCGGCCCCGTGCCGGGGCGCGAGGGAGCGGCCGTCCCCGGGCCACCCACCTTCGCAGGGACGAGGCCACCCGGCGAGGTCCCTGCCCCGCGGCGTCGCCCGGGGATCGCCCCCCGCTGCCGCTGCCCTCCCTCGCTGCGCTGGGGGCAGAGGGGCTGGGAGGGGACACCGAGCCCCCAGGGCTCCCCTCGACGCCCCTCCTGGCACCAGCAGCGCCGGGTTACGGGAGCTCAAAGGCGGCTGCCGAGATTCGCCGTTTCGAGTTTTAACCCGCGGGATTTACGGCGGTCGGGAGGAAGCACGCGGTGACAGCCCCGGCCCCGCGCACAGCGGCCGTGAACCCCCCTGCTCCCCGGTTTGCTTTTGCCCCCGACAAACACGGGGCTCCCGACCGCGCGGCACCAGGACCCAGCTCCGCCGCTCCCCGCGGCACACCGGGGCGCGGGGCTTCCCACCACCAGCCCCCAGCACCTGGGCGTTCCCGTGCCACGGTCTTTGCCCCGGCTCTCAGTCGGCAACCGCTGGCTCCGCTTTCCCGCCGGAGGCTGGCGGGGTTTTGGTCGCCGGCACCCCCCGAGGACACCGCCGGCAGCCCCCGCCCGCAACGGCAGCGGCAACACCGCTTCCTCACCCGCCGCTTCCCCCTGCTTAATGAGCACGAAATATTTCCATGTCGCCAATTACTTGGTTCGTTTGTGCTGCTGCGGGCAGCGCAGGCGCGGCGAAAACCCCGCTGGAGCCGCCCCGGCCCCCGGGAGCGGGGGGAGCCCCGGCAGGGTCCCGGGCCGAGCATCCCCACCCTCACCGCACGCCCCCGACGCCCCGGCTCCCGCAGAGCCGCGCTCGCCAGCGGCCGGCTGACGGCTTTCCCACGTCCCCAGCGTGACACCGACGCTGCTGCGGCGGGAAAGCGAGACCTTCCTGGGATTTAAACCGGCCTTCGAGGGTCACGGCGAAGCCCCCCCGCCGCGTGCACTGGCCGCAAGAGCCGTCTCGTCCCCGGTCGGGCCCCTCGAGCGTCCCCACGCAAACGGCCCCGGGGGCCGGGGCTGCTGCCGCCCCGGCGTGACGGGGCCCCGAAGGGCCGAGACCCCCATTTGCGGGTGCCGGCGCAGGCTGAGGCGTGAAAGCGAAGTGCGGTTAAACGCGCCAAAGACACCCATTTGGCCCCGGCAGGGCCGCTCGCCCCGGGGTGCTGGTACTCCCCAAGCACCACAGCAGGATTCGGCCCCACCAGCCTCCGCACGGGGCACGAGAGCGGCGCCAAGTCTGAGCCAGCCCGGGGCACCCGCCGGCGCCGCGGCGCGGGAGCGACGCCGGGAACGGCGCCGCGGGGCCCACGCCCACCCCCAGGCTTTGGAAACCCCCTTTTGGGCTCATCCCCCGAGTTTCGTGCTGCTGATTTACGGCGGCAGAAGGCGGCCTGGGCCACGACCTGCCGCCGCGCCAGCACCGCAACCCCTTCCAGCACGGGGAAAACCCCGAGCGGCACCGCAGACGCTGCCGGACCTCACGCCGGCCTGGCCGGGTCCGTCCCGTCCCGGGGACCGATCCCCCCTCCCGTCACAGCCCCGGCAGCGCCGCCCGCGCAGGATTTACAGCCGGGCGAGACTCTCCCGGGACAAGACGGCTGCCGCAACGCCATCGTTATAAAAACATTACGGCGGGCCGCTCCCCAGGAACGGCGTTCCTGCCGCTGCCGCCTCGCCTGCGCCCGTAAATCCTCCCTCCACGAGGCAGCCCGGCTGAGGCGATTCGTACGGGGGAACGTACGGAATATTACCATGTTTAAGGGAAAAAAACACCAAAACCCATCCGGCCCGGCTCCCCTGCGGCCGGGAGCGGCACTCCCGGCGCGACCCGGGGACTCTGAGGGGCACCGGGTTCTTGCCCGCTCCTGGGGCAGGGAGGGACCCCCCGGCGAAGGGCCGCGCCCGCACGACGCCGTAATGGCGACGGGCTCCGGCGCTGCCTAACGCACGCGGCCGCGCGACGCACGCAGGAGCCAGCCGCGGCTCCGAGCCGCCGCGTCCCCGGCACGGGGGAACCGCGTCCCCACCGGGGCCCCAAACCAGCCCGGAGGAGCCGGGGGCTGCAGCCCCTCCTCGCGCCCCCGGCTCCGCGGCTGCGGAGGAGAAGGGGCTTCGCAGCCCACGTCACCGGCGCCGCTCGCTGCGTTCGCGGAGCTGCCGGGGGACGCTCCGGCTCCCAGCCAAAATCCCCGGGTCTGGCCACGGAGCGGGAGGACACGCTGTGCAGCGAGGCACAGCGCTGGGAGAGCGATGTCCTTCTCCATCTCCCCATGCACTCCACAAATATTAATTGCTTAATTTAGCCTCTGGCAGCGATTCGCACCTTAACGGCGGAGAAACTGAGGCCGGGAGGGGGGAAGCCGTTCGTCTCCGTGTAACGAGCTGGAGACCAGATCCAGAACCCACGCCCCAGCTCGTCGTCTGAACGATGAGCGTGTCCCTCCACCTTACCCGAAAGCTTTCTATTTTAAAAGACAACGTTATGATTTATTATTATTAATCAGCTTTGAAATGTTTTCTGGAGTCCAGATTCCTGCTGCCGTACGCCCACGCCGGGCCCCCGAATCCCCCCCAGCTGCCGCCCAGCCCGCCGGCGTTCCACATCCCGACGCCGGAGAGAGCTCCGGGAAGGAGCCAGGGCAGAAAACGAGCGACGGCCGGGACGAGCCCGGCCAGCCCAGCCGGAGGAGCGGCCGGTCCTCAGAGCCACCGACGCCGAGAATCGGCACGGACAGGGACCGCAGGCAGGGACGGCCGGCAGCCCGGCCCCGCTCAGAGGCAAAGGCAGCTCACGGCGACGAGCGTTAGGCACGATGCCGCCTCCGCGGCACACATCAGTGGCGATCCCCATTCCCACCCCTCATTTTAGCCTTTGGTTCCACCTCGCGGGTGCGACGCCGGCGCCGCGGCGCAGGGGGGACCCCCGAGTCCCGCGGGACTCGGCGTCCCGCGCGGCCGCCGGGCTCCGGCCAAACCAAGACCCGCACACCCGTGGCAACCCAACGGAGACGGCGTTGGACGGGGACTGGAGCCAAAAGCCATTTTCATTCTGGACGGCGGTTTGGATTCTCTGTTGGAAACCAAACCGGGAGCACCATTCCGACCGGCATCTGCAGCCGGAGCTGGTGCCAGAATTGCCACGTGCTGGTGCCGTAGCCAACAGTGGTTGTGCTACGGCAACAGCACCGGTGGCAGCGGGACTGCCCCACCCCGGCCCCAGGAATGCGGCACAGCCCAGTAGGGCCACGGCTCCATCCCGAGTCCCACGGTGCTGCCGGAGCCAGGGGGGCCGGGCGGGCAGCGGGCGGGCAGCGGGCGGGCAGCGGGCGGGCAGCGGGCGGGCAGCGGGCGGGCAGCGGGCGGGCAGCGGGCGGGCAGCGGGCGGGCAGCGGGCGGGCAGCGGGCGGGAGGTCGTCCTGACCATCCTGCATGAAGGATCTCGGGAAACCCAAGATCCTTGGAAGATTTCCAAGACGGACAACCATGCCCTGACGCACGAGGCCGCCCCGGAGAGAAGAACCTCGCGCGGTTCAGGATAACAGTAATTTCCCCAAATAAAGGATTTCGGAGGCTGCCCTGTCCTCACCGCTCTCCCAAACGCCCCGGCACCCCACATGGGTAGGGGATAGCCCCCACCCCAAAATGGGGACCCCGGGAGCAGGGAGCTCGCCCGCCGGCAGGAAAGCCGCGGGCAGGCGGAAACGCAGTTACCGGTTTTGTGCAGTTCTTTTAAAATGAAGGAGGGTGGTGGAAGGGCACGAGGAGGAGGAGCTGGGATGAAAACCAGAGGAAGGAGCTGCGGGGAGAGGCGATCCCCCCTCCCCACGTGGACCGGCGCAGGGCACGCAGCCGTTCGGGGGACCCTGGGACGGTTCTGCCCCCGTGAAAAGCCCCAGCGCGGCGATTCCCCCGCGGCCGGGCTGCTCCCCCAAAGGCAGAGCCCCTCGCGCCTCCCACCAGCCCCACACCCCCAGGCTTTCTGGGGGGGACAAATAAATCCGGCCTGACCCACGGCAGACGCCCACCCGCACGGCGGCAGGTCCCGTTTTGGGTGACCCCGGAGGGGGGCGGCGAGGGGCCGACCGCCGCGCCCCGAGCGGCTCCGTCGGGGTTTGGGGCCCCGGCGCCCGGCTGGATCCAGGACCGCTCGACCGGCCGGCTCCGAGTTTTGCAGCAGAACGAAGGGAAATTTCCGTGAACACCCAAGGACCGAACACCAGGAGGGAAACCCCGCGGGGGAGCATCCTCTCCGGCAGCACCTCTCCCACCTCCAGCCGCGCCCAGCAGCACCGCGGCTGTGCCGAGCGCTGCTCCGAGGTTTGGGAAAAGCTCCTGCCCAAGGGCCGGCACAGCGGCTCGGGCACGGGCAGCTCCGGCGCCAGGTCCGGCAAATTGTCTTGGTAAAAATGGGAGAGAATTTGCGGAAGAAACGCCAAGAGGAAGCGTCGGTTAGCGCGGCGCTGAAGGACGCTCGCGTGATGGGAAGCAGGGGAATTCCAGCTGGGAAGCCCGAACATAAAAAAAAGCGGAGCGCGCTGGCGTGGCGGGGAGAGGCGGCTGACACGGGCTGCCTTTAACTTCAGGGCAAGGGGGGAACAACAACTATTTAGCAAACATTTATGCATGCTTTTAAAAACCCCACCACCATCGCACAAAAACACCGAAATAAAAGCGCCCATCCCAGAAGCGGGGACGTTCCACCCCGCCAAGCCCCGCCTGCAGCCCCAGACGGGGGACGGACAGACGGACGCGGCGGCACAGCCGCCCGCACCACCAACCTGACCCTCCGCGGCATCGCTCCCGTGCCCCACAGCCGCTTGGGGCCGGACCAGCACCCCCGGCCCTCCGCCCGCCGTCCCCGGGGGCTCTGCCCCGCGTTTTTCCACTCAATTTCCTCCCCGAGCCGGCAGGAGAGAAATCCCTCTGCCGAGGCAGGCGGCCGGAACGGCAAAGCCAGCCGTGCCAAGTTTAATAAGCAACCCTGAGCGAGAAACCAGATAATAATTGGGATTATCGAGCTGGCTGGCAGAGAGCTTCCCCGGCTCTGAGCGCCCCGGCACCCGGCACGGGGTGGCAACGACGCCCGCGGGGCCACCGCGGCTCCGGGAGGGCTGCTGGCCGCGGCGCGGCCGGGACGCTGCCGAGGAGCAGCGTCAGCTAATTTATTTTTTGGACGCACCATGCGCGGTGGGTACCTGCAGCACAAGGGACCCGGCCGCCGCCCTCGCCCCGTGCCCCCCAAGCCCCGTGGGAGCGCCCGGGGACCCCAGCTGCCTCCCCACGCCTGCAAGCGCAGCCCCCCCTCCCGGCTCGGGGGGGCCGACGGTGCCGCCGCCGTCCGGCACCCGCGGCTGCAGAAAGCTCAGCTGCCGAAATAATCCTGTCGCGGTTGGATTTTGTGCAGGGCACAAGGTCCAGGGGCTTTTTTTCTCAGTGGAAATGGGATTGGGAAAAGCAAGAATTGGGATTTTTCGAGTTCTCTACAGGGTCAGGCTTGGCTGATTTTATTTTACTGCAAATATAAATAGGGCTTTTTAAAAATTAAAAAAAAAAAATCAAGCCAGTCTAAATAAAAACCCACTAGAAGACACAGTAAGAAATCCTGCTGGAGGACAGGCAGAAATATCTGTAACCAGGCTGAGTGCTCAGAAATATTTGTATTTGCTGTCTAAACACTTTATCTGTTTCCTAGCACATGGGAGAGTTTTGCTCTCCGTGTAATGTTAAAGAAAAAATAAACCGATAGAAATAATTTCTCCTCTTCCGCAGAAAAAAAATCCTACAAAACTCGGTGGCAGACGCACCGGGGGAAACAGCAGATATTTCCACTGAAATGGGGCTGAACGCCACGCTAATCAAATAGATGGAGACAATAATTCAGGTGCATCGGGAGGAGGAAGAGGCCGGCGGATCTAACGGGTCTTTCCCATCTCCAGTCCTGACAAACGCCCTTTGCAATTTACTGGCCTTTTTGCCAAAGCCAGCGGCCCCGGGGAACGGAGCCGGGGGAGATTTCCCTCCGTAAGATCTGAAACACCAAGTTTAATTCTTGGGGGGGTTCAGGGGTGCGTGGGGGAAGGCGCTTATCTAAAAGCACGTCCCCGTATTCAAATGGCAAGTACCGAGCGATGGTCTCGAACTCCACGGATCCCGGTAGCGCTTCTGCGGCGGGCGGTGGGAACACCGGCGGCGTCTGCGGGGACGCCCGCGGGCTCACCGCCGCACCTCGGGGGACCCGCGGCGCCGGCTCCGGCGCCAGGCTGGCGGCCGGCGGCGTTTGCACCGACACACGCGTGTGCGCGGAGGTCGCGGCTGCGGGGAGAAAAAATGGAAAACCCCACAAATGCAAAGCAAGGCCGGGGCGGGGAGAAAAAGGCCAAGAAAAGCAGAAAATCGGCCGGTCAGGAAGAGCTCACGTGCCGCGGGAGCCCACCACGGCTGCCCCTCCGGCACAGCCCCGCCGGGACGCGGCGCGGCTCCGCGGCCGGCCCTCGCCCCGCAGCGGCATCGCTCGCTGCTCCCCTGCTCTCGCAGCTGCGTCTCGCAAAGCAAGCGCGAGAAAAGGGGAAAAATTCAAAAGGGGGAGGAAGGGGGGGGGGGGGGGAAAAGTCTTACTGCCCATTTCTGCCTGCATCCCCCTCCCGCCATCGGCGACCTGCAGGAAAACGCTGCACGACCCAAGGGGGCTCAGAAGCGGGAGCGCGGGGCTCGCTGGCCCCAGCGCCCACGGGCTGCACCGGAGGCCGCGAGACGTCGATAGCCGCGCCGCGTGGCATTTAAATCACGGCCGGGGATCGATACGGCAGAGCGCCGCGAGCCCCCGCCACCCCCAGCCCAGGCGAGCCACAGGCAAGCTGGGGAGCCCCAGCCTCACCCCGACCCCCCCTCTGCCCCAGGCCCCCCACTTCCAGCGCCGGCCGCACAGCCGGTCCTGCCCCCGGCTGGTGCCCACCGAGGGGTTACGCGGGGGAGACCCACAGGCTTCCCCTGCCCCGCAAAGCCCCTCTGCCCGGGGCCGGACCCCGCCCCGGCTGGCAGCCCGGGCGGCCGGGCAGGACGGGGGGACGACCCCCGCGCTCCCACCAGCCCCGGCTGGGGCTGGAGTCCAGCACCGGCCTTTGCGCTTCCGTGGGCTCAGACGGGCTCACGCCCGTTTCGGGGCGGCTCAAGGGAAGGGAGTCATTCCCCATCTTCGTTATTGTTCTAGGGAGTAAATTTTCCACCTTTGTTTTATTTTTCCCCGCTGTTGTCGCTTTGACCGCCACGTCCCCCCGTGAAGTTTGGGATCCTCCCAGCCACCCCCGGCACGGGGGCACAAAGCCCAGCTTCAATCAGAGCAGGCGGCGGGGCAGGGCGGAGGCGGGTGCTTTCCCAATCCCTTTGGAGAAGGACCCTTCCTTTTCCCCGCATCACGCCTGCGGCATCGCCATCCGGCGCCCACGGTGCCCCTCCAGCCCCGCCGGACACGCACGACGCCGGGGGCAGAGCCGGGATCTGGCAAGCGGAGACCAGACCTGCTCCCCCGGCGCGAGGACCCTCCGTCCCACCGCGCGGCCCAGCTCCCCCCGGACAAAGCCCTTGAGCCCCGTGAGGCGCGAGGGCTCGCGCCGAGGGACGAGGTACGGCCGGGAGGCGACAGGCAAAGCGGAGCAGGATTTGTCCCGCCAAGGGCGCGCAGGCGCGGGGGATAAGCTTAGCGGAAGCCGGGTCTAAGTACCTATTGCCAAAACGCGAGCCGTGCCCTGAAGGGCAGGACCGGTGGCGAGGTGTCACACCGAGGGGACGGCGGGACCCCGCTCCTGGGCCCCACGGGGTTCTCGTTGCTCCCCGGCGGTTGCCGGGGTCAGGGCTCAACACGGGACTTTCGGCAAAGCCCCTTGGCACGAAGCCCCGGGCCGGCAGCTCCGCCACGGCAGCTCTCACCGCGGCCGGCCCGGGGACCCCCGATGGTGCCGCGGAGCTGAGCCCAACGGCGGCCCCGGGAGGGCGCGGGGACCCCGGGAGGGCGCGGGGACCCCGGCGCCCTGCCTTCACCCACCCAACAGCCGCCCACCCCGCGGCCTCGGCTCAGCTCGCCTTTTGAGTAAGGAGCCTCATTAAGAGGTAATTAGCGCTCGAACAATGGGAAGCTATTTAGCAGCCCGGCCGCAGCAGCGTCAACAAGCAAAGGGGGAGAGGAGGGAGGAGGAAGAAATAAATAACACCGCTCCGACCGCCCGGGCACACGCGGGGACCGTGCGGGGTGGCAGCACCCTGCCCACGCGGCGTGGCGCGGCGCTCCCCGGGCGGGCTCGTCCCGCTCTCCCAGCCTCGTCCCTCCGCAGCTTTCCCGCCGGGGGAAACGGCCCCACGGCACGGGCTGGCCGAGCCCGCACGGCCCCACGGGAGCTGCGCCCCGACGCGGCTCCCACCCAGGCCGGCGGCGCGGAGGGGAGGGCAGCGGGGACCCCAAGCCCAACGGCCGCGGCAGAAGGGCTCGCCGGGCTGCTGGCACCCAAACACCCCAACCACGCCAGCGAAGCACGAGCCCTGTTTTCGGGGTGTCCCTGGCTTCGGCAACGCCTCCTGAATTCATTTGGCAAAGACCAAAGCGTCAGCGGTGGCCGCCTGCTCACGCCGGCGCTTCTCGGGCTTCGGGCCTGTTCACCGCGGCGGCTCGGACCGCGGCGGCTCGGACCGCGGCGGCTCGGACCGCGGCGGCTCGGACCGCGGCGGCTCGGACCGCGGCGGCTCGGACCGCGGCGGCTCGGACCGCGGCGGCTCGGACCGCGGCGGCTCGGACCGCGGCGGCACCACTTACCCCTGTGCTCGCAGAGGCAAAACCGGGGCTGGTCTTGGTTGTGTAATGATGCACAGGAAAATGGCCGGAGTTTGGGCTGGAGCACGCCGGGCTCACGGCGAAGGGGGGGAAAAATATCTAAACTCTTCTTAGGGGCGGAAGGTAACAACCCCGCGACCTGCCTGCCTTCCGTCACCGCCATTACATCCAGCGAAGCAGGGCAAGGTCTCTGCCCCGAGCGGGGAAAAACACCTAGGATAAAAATGAAGCCTCTAAAATCGTGATTAATACCTAACACAAATGAACCGAAATTTTCACTGCCAGGAACGAAGAGCTATTTAACAAACAATTGCTGCAGTTTTACAGACGCCCCGCCAGATCAACCTTGTCAAACGTACGCAGGTACGTGGACGTACGTGCGTACGCGGCGAGACGGACAGACAGCTGGGCGAGAATAGCCCCGGCTACTGAGACCCGTGTTCAGAGACTTGTAAAACCAAACCTCCTCGTGCCCCTCAGCCCGCAGGCAGGTACGACACGCGTGTACGGCACGGGGACGGCTGCTGGCACGCGCTCCTTCCCGCGCACCGGGGCAGGCTGCCGGGCGCGGGGGTGTCTGGGCACCCGCATTCCGCGCGCGCGCATATATGTCTTTGAAAGAGTATTTTTAAAGCTTCCCGGCGGTAACTGCAGGCACCCTCTGCCCCTCACGCTCTCGCTCCCCGTCCTCTGTGTGCCTCCCCGCGCCGGGACGAGGCGGGGGACGCCGGGGAGCCGCATGCCCCCAGCCCGTCCTCGCATTAGGATGCGGAGCATGGCCGGCGTTTGGATACCAAATGTGCGACCAGCAGGGAATGTAATTGCGGTCCCTGGAAAGGGACAGGCAGAGACAGAGGCGGGCGGAGAGAGAAAATCTTGTCGGAGACGCCGGACCCGTCTGTATCTGCTCGCCATTAACCGCGCTCGCCGCAGACCCGGGCTGGTGAAGAATAGCTAACACGGCTTAACGGGCTGGAAAAGAGGGGTGGGAAGGGCTGCAAACGATCTTGGCACAAAGAGAAAACGAAAGAGAGGAAAAGTAAAAGAGCAGTAATCGCGCGGGATTCGGGACGTGGCCGAGTGCCGGCACCCCGAGCCCGGTGAGGGGACGGGGAACCACCCGGGCGCCCAAGTGAAAACCGGCGTTAAAATCGCTCCGAGGGGGGGATGGGGCGCGTTTCCCGCAGAGCCCGGTGCAGACCCCGGTGCGGCGCCTACGGGAGCGGGGAGGGGGACACGCGGGGTTGGGCGCCCACCCAGAGGTCCCAGGCCCTGTAGCCCCGGGCAGAGCCAGGACACGGAGGTTTCGGGAACCGGCCCCACGGCAGGGCCGGCACCGAGCCCGCTCCAGCACGGAGGCGAGGGTGGGCACGTCCAGCGCCGAGCACGCTCCCCCCGAGCCGAGTCCTCCCGCTCAGCCACCCCTCTCCAGCGCCGAATTCCCTTGGAAAAAACAATCGCGCGTCGCCCTTCACGCCGTCCTGGCCGCACGCCCTCGTGACCCGCCGGCGGGCACGTCTGTGCGGGCAGGGAACGGGGCCCCGGCCCTCGGCACGGCTCTCCTCGCCCCGAGCCCTCGGACAAAGCAGCCGCCGGCGACCAGAGGAGAAAAGGGGCACAAATGCCGACGGGCTGGGGAGCACGATCCAGGACCCCCACCCCAAGACTTGCCCCCTTCGCCCCAACTCCACCATCCCCGCGGTACGGACCCCTCGCCCGCTCCTGAAGGACGAGGCGCCCAAAAAGGACCCCCCAAAAGTCCTGCTCTGCCGTCACCACTGTCCCTGAGCATCACCCGGGCTCCTGCCAGCCGTGGTAAATCCCTCTGCTAGAAACCGTTTCTCCAGCTTCCCGATCCCAGGATTGGGGAGTGCAGAGGAGCAGAACAGAAATCCCAGCTGTGCTCACAAACCAAAAAAAAAAAAAAAAAAAAAAATCAGAAAATAAGCCTTCCAAGGCAAAGAAATGACTTCACGGTTAAATATAGGCCACGGGTAAAATCTAGACCATTTGCAGCGTTCGTATCCGTACCGTAAACAGAGAGGGGAAATACTTAATACTCCGCACGTTTCCCCACTTGTAGGTGCGGAAACGCACGGCAGCGTACATGGGAATTGCAGCCGGCTGCGGGAAAACTGTCACTCTGGAATTCCTACAACTGCCCATTGCGCCGCGGCGGGTAGCGCGGGGACGAGAAGCGTCAACCCTCCGTCCTCCAGAGGTTCCCAGTCGCAGCCCCGAGGCCGCGGGTCGGGGTCCCGGGATCAAGGACCCTCCGAGGATGGGTCACTCCCTCCCGCAGACCTTTCCCCCCGTCCCCGTAGCGCGGACGTTTCCCAGACCCCCGGTTTTTCGCCGCACGACGCGCCGCAGCGCGTCCAAGACGCTCATCCTAACCGCTGCCGCAGCGCGGGGGCGAGGGGGCCGAAGCTGGAGAACCTGACCCAGCCGGGCGACGCCGTCCCACCTGCGGCTGCTCCGGGACGCCCGGCGCGACCCGCTGCGCCTCCGCTCGGGTCCCAAGGCCGCAAATCCGCCCCAGAACCCTACGGGCGAGCGGCTCCCGCGCCGCCGGCCACGCCGGCTGGAAAACACGCGGTGACCGCGCGGCTCCCCAAGACCCCGCAGAGGGAAGAGCCCTGCCCCGGCCGGACCCCCGCCCACGACGCCGGACCCGGCAAGAGCCCCACTAAGCTCTCGTGCCCCGCGGCCCCGGAGCACCCGCACCCACGAGCGGCCCCGTCCCGGCTGCTGCCCCGGCACGGCCGACCCGTCCCGCAGCCGGGGAGCTACCACAGCGTCGGCACGTCTGCGCGCGCCGCGGCGCAAAGATCCACAGTTACCTGTGGGTATCGAAGCAGCGCGTTGTTGCAGGAAGATACGCTCTTCCTCCTTCGGCTCTGCCCAGGGTAACCGGGAGCGACATCCAGCAAAGCCCACGCAACCTTTCCCCAATGCACGCTTACAAAATCACTTAAAAAAACCCCAAAACCAAACCAGTAAATCCGCAGCGAGTGGCTAAATATCTCCACAGAACAGGCAAACTGCAGCATCTCGAGGCACCACTTATTTTTAATTTAGACCCAATTATCAAATATAGAATTATTCTAATCTGGGCAAATCATATTGACCATGAGATTTATTACTGTCTTTTATAAAATATAGATTGCAATATAAACCTGAAGAAAAATATTTATCGCCAGATCAGGCTGGTGGGTTCAAACAAGCACCAGGCATTTTAACATTCCCCCCCCCCCTTTTCTTTTTTTAATCCCTTTTGATTTCCCCCTTATTGAATGAGACGGTAGGTAGAAAAAAGAAAACAAGGAATTAGAAAAAGCCTATACACGTTGTTTTTCATTTTTAAGGACAAGATCGTCTTCTAGTAACTCCAGAGACAGACGAAATAAAAACACCGCTGGGTTCAAAAAGAAAAAGAAGCCGAAAACTCAATGGCAATTTCTATATTCGCAGCACCTAATAAATTGCCTCGAATTCCCAGACCTGAACGTACACGCAGGGAGCGTACGGCGCATCGGCCGATTGCGACACGGGGCGCTCCCACGTTGGGGAAATTTGGGTCACATCCCGGAGCCGGGCGCTGCGGACGTGCCTGCTCAAACCCACCAGCCATTGTCTGCTCTTCCCTCCTACCCCTTCGCGCTTCCTCTGCCCTATTTTATTTTCCCCCTCGAAAATATTTTCCCTGCCAACGTCAGATTTAGAAAATACACACACACACACGTAATAATAACCCACCACCTATTTTTGAGGATAAATTCCCCGCTGCCTCCTCCACGGCGCCCATCCCGCTGCGTGCAAAGGGGCGATGGGGACGCGGGCGGCTGGCGGGGCTGAGCCGAAGCCACCGCTGATGCCAGGTCCCATGCCGGCTCCTGGGACGCCCGTCACCCAAGGACCAGGGGCCACTTTTGGCTATCGGCACCGCCGCAGAAACCCTTGGGTGCTAAATCCCAGCCGCGGCCCCAACCGCTCGGCAATGCCGCCCTCGTCTCCGCCGCCCAGGATGCCGGAGTTTGACCGGGGGGGGCCCTCGCACATGTTTGGCATTTGGGAGAACAAAAGAAAAGAGCCCAAAGTGTGGGAGCTGGGGAGGACCAGGAACTGTAACCAAAAACTTTGCAATGGGCAAAAAAAAAAAATTCCCTGCCTCTTACAATCCCCCACAAAAATGTGAGGGAGATAATAAAATCCATATGCACCGCAGGCGGCCCGCGGCGAAGGCACCGCCGCGCACAAAGGGATGGGCTCGCCCCAATTTCGGGGTGAGGGCGCGAGGCTGAGGGCGACGGCACCCGGTCGGTCCCCCCGAAGGGACGCGCGGTGGCTGGATGGACGCCGACGTTCGCGAGGGTCCACGGCCCGGCGCGCATCCCGCCGGCTCCAGGTGCCCGGGGCCACCCTCTGAAAGGCAGCCGGCAACTCCAACAAACGGCGACGGTGTCACCAGGACGCGGGTGCAGAGGAGAAGGTGCCACCGAGGGTCCCCTCCCAGCTCTCCCACCGCAAGAGGGGACAAGTCGGCCAGCCCGGGAGCGCCGGCAGCCGCGGCTCCTGCCCGCTGCGCCGCAGCCAGGGCCCCAGCCGGCCGGGGGACGAGGCCAGGCCACGCTGCGCGCCCGCAGGGCCCCACGGGGGACAAAGAAACGCCCCAGAGAAGGGACCAGCCCGAACACGAAGGCAGCGGGCGCAGCGGCCCCCGCCGAAGCGAACCGAGCATCGCCCCGCGGCCCTCCGCTTGGCTCACCGGGGACGCTGCCACGGCCGGTTTAACCGGGATTAACTGGGGGGGAAAAACGTGGGTTTGGTGGCAGCGGTGGTTGGGATTTTTTTGTCTTTTTAGCCGAGTCCCCACGAACCGGCCCGTTCAAAACCCGGTGGTTTGTATCCGAGGGGAAGAAGCCGGGGGGTGCCCGGGGGTCCCCGGCACCTGAGCCGGGCGCGGGATTCGTCCTCGCTCCAAACTCTCCAACAGGTTTTGGTTCCTCAAAATTGCGAACAAAGAAATGCAGAGAAACGAAACTCTCACCGGGGGGGGGACTGGATGCTGGGGGGGGGAATCTAAAAGCAAGGACGGCGCAGCGGAACGGAGGCAGCCGCGCAGCGGTGTCGTTCCGAGAGGAAAAGGAACCGGGGGGCAGCGGGGCCGGGCTCGGGCGGCCCGGCCGTGGCGGCAGCCCCGCAGCCCGGCCCCGACCCGCCCGTTCCGCCCCCTTCGATCGTCGCCCGAACGCTCCCGCCGCCGCCTCGTGCCGCATTTCGGGGCCCTTCGCCGGGTCTTGGCGGAGCCGCCGCCGGGAGCGGGGCCGGGGGACGCGACGGGGCGGGCGGGGAGCAGAAACTTGAACTTCCCCGAAGTTGGGCGCAGAGGGGCTCGGGGGGGGGCCGAGCCGCGGCCCCCGTCGCTGCCCCCCCGCCACCCCCGGGAAACGGGACCCGCCCGGGGGCGACGCGCCGGGGCTGCCGCGGGCCCCGGGGCCTCCGGCGAACTCTGGGGGGCGGCCGGAGGAGGCAGTCCCGGCTGAGAGGCACAGCCGGGGCCCCGCGCCGAGCCCCCGGGGCCGCCCAGACCGCTCACCGGAGCAAACCGGCGGCTGGAGCGGGACCCGACCCGCAACGGACGGCGGCGGCCGCCTGTCACCGGCCAGGCGGGCGGCTGCGGGCTCACCGGGACCGGCGGGGGGGGTGGAGGGGGGGTAAAGACCGAAACTTGGGCGTCGCTGCAGCCCGGCCCCCGCCGCCCCGGGACCGGCCCCCGCCGCCCCCGGCCTCACCTGGGGTTGCTCCGGTTCCAGTAGACGGCATACCGATCCGAGATAACTTTCCCGGTCTCGTCGGTCCAGACGCAGACACCGACGAGCGCGGCGAGCAGCGCGGCCGCCTCCCAGCGCACCATCGTCCCGGCCGGCGGCGGCTCCGGCCGCTTCAGGGGGCGGCGGGGCGGCGGCGGCGGCCGGCGGAGCCCTGGGGCCGGCCGGGGGCGGCGGGCGGGCGGCGGGCGGCGGCGGGCGGGCGGCCAGCCCTCACCATCGCCCGCGGCCCCGGGCCCCGTCAGCGGGGAAAGTTGGGGGCGGGCGCGGCGCGGCGGCGCCGGGGCAACCGCATCCCGCGACCGGGCGGCGGGGACCGGCGGGTTCCCGCGGCGCCTCGGGATTCGCCCCGGTACCGGGAACCTCTCCCCGCAGGAACTTGGCCCAAGTTCCTCCGAACCCCGCGCCGCCGCCGCCCGGTACCGGGCCCCGGTGCTGTCCCCGCGGCCGGCCGGGCGCGGGAGGGTGCGGGCTCCGCCCCAGGCCCCCGCGCGGGCTCCTCCGCTCCGGGGACACCGGAGAGACAAAGGCCGGGCCGGGGAGGCCGCCGCTCCCTCAGTGCCGCCGCGCCATGCTGCGCCCGCCGCCCGCGCCCCCCGCCCGCCCCGCGCGCCGCCCCGCCCCGCCCCGCCCCGCGCGCCCCGCCCCGCCCCGCGCGCCCCGCGCGCCCCGCCCCGCCCCGCGCGCCCCGCGCGCCGCCGCCGCCGCCTCTGACACATTGTTGCCACCGGCGGCCGCCGCGCGCGCCCGGCCCGGTCCCAGGGCGGGGCCCTCGGTCCGTACCACCGCCGCGCCCCTGCGGGGGGGGGAACGGGGAGCGCGGGGGGGGGGGGCGCCGCCGGGCTGCGGAGGGGGGGGGGCGCCGGCTTCGGGAGGGCCTCCGCAACCGGGGGGGGGGGCCTCTGCAACGGCGGGGTCACACCGACAGGGCCGGAGAGGGGGGCTCTGCAACCGGGGGGGCCCTCCGCAACCGGGGGGGCTGACACCGGCAGGGCCGGCGGCGGGAGGGCCTCTGCAACCGGGGGGGCCCTCTGCAACCGGGAGGTCACACAGGCAGGGCCGGGGGGGTGGGGGGGGCCTCTGCAACCGGGGGGGTCACACCGGCAACACCTGGGGGGGGCCTCTGCAACCGGGGGGTCACGCCGGCAACACCTGGGGGGGGCCTCTGCAACCGGGGGGGTCACACCGGCAACACCTGGGGGGGGCCTCTGCAACCGGGGGGTCACGCCGGCAGGGCCGGGGGTGCCTTTGCAAAGGGCGGGGGGAGGCTCTGCATCGCGGGTGCAGAGGAAGGGAAGGGCTCGGGGGGGCCGGGGTGGCTTTGGGGGGTCCAGCAGGTCGGGGCAGCCACGGGCTCACGCCCCCGGGACGGCTCCTGCAGCCCGCGGGCAGGCAGGGCACGCGTCAAGGGCAGGGCCAGAGCGGACGGACGGACGGACGGACGGACACCCCATCCTGGGGCCCGGCGGGCGGGGGAGCAGAGCCCCTCCCACCCGGCGTGCATATACGTTTTCTCACCTCCGATCCAAGGATAAAATTAAACAATCATTTGCATTAACGCACCGCGCTCCTTTGCCGAGCTCGCGGAAAACGCTGACGCGAACCACGCGGCACCTCGCGCAGAGCCTGCCCGCGCCGGCCTCGCGGCCAGGGCCACCGCCTGCCGCGGCCCTCGCCTCCCGCGCCGGGCGCCGCGGGCTGCCGGAGCGCCGGCGCGCCCGTGGGGCCGTGTCCGGCGCCGGAGAGGACAGAAAATAACCATGTGGGAAAAGCCGGTGGGATTTTCGGTTGCAGGCGTGCTGCCCGGCTGCGGCGCTGGAGGCCGTGTCGCGGGGAGCCGCGTCCCCGAGCGAGGACGCCCTTGCCGGGCTGCCCGGGGAGGCTGGCGCTCGCCGGGGCAGGACCCGCTCCTCTCCCAGCCCCCCCCAAAGTTCAGAAAACTTAATACACGAATTAATATACGAAGGATGAGCGGAGGCGGGCGCACCCTGGTCCCCGGGGACCCTGGCGAGTCCCTCCCGGCTGTTTAGGCCGCCGAGGCCCCGCCGGCGCCAGCGCCCCGGAGCTCCCGCGGTGCCCCCAGATGCAAATACGCGTCCAGTCGGATGCGCAACAGCAACAAGGTGCCCATCAAAATCAACGGGAGCGAGCAGCCGAGGCGCTGCCGCAAATCCCGCTCGCCTCCTGCCTCCATGCTTCCACCAACCATTTACACCCGTGTAAATCTGCCTCCGTCTGACGTGCCTTTAGCCGGGGGTTTGTTCGCTTTCGAAGGGAGGAAGAGCTGCGTTGTGAAACACCTCCGGTGCTGCGTGTGGGCAGGTGGGACCTAAATAAAATACGGATCATCGTCATTACTTATTTAGCAAATCGATTTTGAAAAACTCAATGAACTTTGGGGCTCTGCACGCACCCCCCCCCCGCCAAAAAGTAAAACAAATAAAGGCCGAATTATTTTTGAGTAACGCTGCCGGGGCGTGCTCCCGCGCAGCCAACTCCTCGCGCTCCACCACCGAGGTTACGCATCTCCGTATCTGCCTCCCATCGAGACGTTTCTCCATCAAGGCAGCGACGACCAATCTGTCTCCCCGTCAGCGGGGAGCTATCATAAAGCCGTCCGCTTGTCCGTCACGTTTATTTGTTTTCATTTATCAAGCCGAGCCACTAAAAGCCTTTCCGGGCTCGCCGACAGGGCCGGGGTGATCCCTCCCCGGCGCGTGGCCGTGGCCGGCACGGGGGACGGCGAAGGGAGCCCCGGCGGGATCTTTGGGGGGGACCTCCAGAGGGGACTCTCAGCTCGGCAAAATCCGGAGCTGATGCCGCCTACCACGGGGATATTTTGGGATCTGAAGCCCCTGAGGCTGGACCGCCGGGCGACCGCTGTACCCGATGGAAGAACCTTCCGGCGGACGCTGGAAGAAGCTTTTCTGGGGCGGATCCGGTGGGAGGAGGTGGGCCTTGCCCCAGCCCACCCGGACCCTCGGGCCCGTTTGCTCACGGCGAGGGCTGTGCTGGGGCAGAACCGCTTCGGGAGCCTCAGCCGCCCTCAGAACCCGAAGGCAAACGGCCCGAAGGAGCGGCCCCAGGTAAGCCGCCCGGTAACGCTGCCTGAGGTGCTCCCTGGCCCCCGGGGAGCTCCGGCACCGGAGGCGGGCGGAGGAACGATTCTCCGGGGGTACCGGGGGGTGCCCACCGCCCAGCTCAAGCAGGACCACCAGTGGAAGCAAAGCTGCCAAACCAGTGTGGGAGCTGCGGGGGAACCGGTTCCCGCTCCCTACCACTAACCCGCTGCGCAGCGGGATGGTGGCTGCCGGCGCAAGACTCCAAATGCCGAATAAGATTTAAAAAAAAGCTTAAATTTCAAACATGATCGAGAAAGCCAAAAAGCAGGAAGGGAGCACAGGCCCCCGGCCACGGGCACAGAGGAGGCTGCGGGAGCCCCGAACGCTCCCAGCCGGCCACCCTGCTCCTCGCCGGGCATTTGGAAAAGGAGACCAACATCAGCAGGAAAGCCCATGGCCAAGGCCAGGAGCAGCTGGGAGGGCTGGGGAGGGGACGGGGGTCCCTGCCCGGCTCGGGCCATGGCATTGAGCAGCTGAGCCGCGCTTCCATCACCCCCAGGCTCGGTAGCTCCAGGGTCCGGACTGGGGACAGGCGATTACTTCCCCCCACCCTGAAATGCAAGGCAAGCTCAGATCTGGGCTCTCCCAGCGCTCCCAGGCTCCAGTTTTTGGCTATTCTACCTCATTTAGGCTGCTGAACTGTCGGAGCGCTGGCAGCAGCGATGCCGGGGACACCAGCTCCAGCCAGACAGCGCGGGCGCAGCCTGCGGGACACCCCACTGTCCCCCCGGCTCCTCTGCCCAGCCCCTGCCAAGTGCCGAGACCCGTGCGTGGTGTGGGCTCTCGGCCGGGCGGCGGGACGGCGGGGAGCTGCCGCTCCCCCGTGCCAGGCTCCGTGTCCCTTCTCCCAGGCACCGGGCCCTCGGGCTTTTGAAAGAAAAGGTCACTAGAATATTTTAACACAATTTCAAAAAGGAAATGTCTTTTTCCCAAGCCTTGCTCTTGGAAATAGCTAAACACATTTGGCTGAGATTACGGGAAACGATGCCTCGACTGAGAAATCCAGCCCAAGCGGCAGAGTCAGAAGCAGCTGAAGCTCCAGGTGCTCAATGGCAGGCTCTGCTCCAGCCCTGCCCGAAACACCTCAGGCCAGGCGTGCCGGGAGCGGCAGCGCCTTTTATTAGGCCAACTGATGGAGCGGGAGAAGGCAGATAAGCTTCCGAGCACGTGAGCCCTTTTCCCGGCCCCCGCTCCAGGGAACGGCGCGGAGCAGCTCGGCGTTTCTGCCCGCAGGGGCAGCGGGGCGGGGGGCATGCGGGGACCCGGGACCCCCCTTGCAGACGAGGGGCCGTCCTGCCCCACGGCACGCTGTGCGCCGCGGCCCCCGGCACCCCACTGCCGTGGAAGGGGCCGCGGTGCGGGGCTCAGGGCTGCCCAGACGCTGCCGAGGGTCTCCAAAGGGCTTTGGATCAGGATCGGGCCCTTGTGGAGGGAAATACCTTGAAGTAATAATTACTAATTAATCAAGCTTCACCATATCCCTCAAGACTGATCAATTCCGTAGTTATTTTGTGGGTCGAGAAACGGAAACCATAAACAGACCACCGCGCCGCCTTGGGGGCGGCCGTCGATTTTGGTCAGCCGCGGTCTGGGGTGCCGGCTCCCGCCCAGGCGCTCGCCGGCGGGCGAACCCGTGGCCGTTCGGCAAAGCACGGCTACGCCGAGAGGCCACAGCGGGCACCGGGCAGCGCCGGCGAGCCCCGCTGCTTCCCCCAGCGCTCCGCACTGGTTTTCTCTGCCCGTACAGGCAACGTGCGGGAAGCTGCCGGTCCACGCTCGGGCAGCAAGCCCAGCTCGGCCCCGTGCAGCCCGGCTCAGCCCAGTGCCACCTCTCACACTCCACTGGGGCTGCGGGAGGTCACGGATCAAATTCACTGGAAAACGGGGCGAGCACAAGGAAACCGCCCGTTAATCCTTGCCATCGGCTCCCCGACGGGCGTTTGCTTCCCAGCCCGGTCCTGGTTTCGTTTCTACACGTCCCCGCCAGGCGCAGAGCCCAGCGCCAGCTTTGCATGTAGCGACTTTTTCTTCCCCCTCCGTGGTAATTGGAAGGAAAACATTTTCTATGGTTTTCCTTGCCTTCTTTCTAACAGCGCCGGGTTGTTTTTCTTACCAAACAAAAACAACTATTTGCCTTAATTATTGCAAATCCTCATCTTTCCAGCCCCTAGCTACTCTATGGGGGGCGAGGCTGGCTGCAGGGAGGTATAACTCACACCCGTCTGCTTTAGCTTTAATTGTATCAGCCTAGAAATTATGGAAAATATTTGCTACCCAAAGAAAAAACTTCCCACTTATGAGGTGAAGGGTCGCGGCAGAAACGCCCGGGAAGAGCCGGCGCAGAGGCAGGCCTGCCGCCTCCTTACGAAGGCTGGTTATAATTTAGCTGCAACAGGAAAAAAAGGGGCCCCGGCGGGTCCCTCGGAGCTTTCCCGGCCTGAGCGCAAACGCGCGCGCAGCCGCAGGGTCCGAGCGCGGGGGGATCCCGGCCGGCAGCGCGGCCCGGCCGTGCCGATGCCCCGGCAGCCCTCGGCGTCCACCGGCACCGGCCCCCCAAGAGCCCGGGGAGGGGGCGGCGGGGGAGCGTTTGGCGTTTAGCGCGTTCGCTGGTTAAGCAAAGACACGTGTGAGGAATTAAGGGCGAATTTACGGCTGGTCCCGGGCAGCCACCGGCAGGAGAGGGGGAGGACGGGGAGAGGGGAAGAGACAAATCCATGAACTGACCCAACGGTCAGAAACCCCAAAGTAATGAAGAGCCCCGTGCGCGTTACTGCCAGCTCATTAGCGGCTGCTGTCAGCTCGGGCCCCTCGGCTCCCCGAGCCGCGCCGGCGCCGATGGCACGGCTCCTGACCGCGGGCGGCCCTGCCCGTGCCGGGGCACGCGCGGGGAACGGGGAGGGACGTGCTGGCAGCGGGCCGGTGAGCGGGCAGCCGCGCGGCGAGGGCGACGAGGCGCTGTGGCGAGCTGCCGGCGGCGGCTCCTCCATCTCCGGGGTGGCTGGGAAAGGGTGGGGGAGGTGAAGGGGTGGGAAGGGGCGACCCCGAGCTCACGAGGCCAGTGGCGCAGCGCGGTGGGCTACCCATCAGCGCAGCTCGAGCCCCCCGTTTCGTCGGCTGGGAGAGGCCCCTGGGGCCCCCGCGGGCTCCCCGAGCCCCCGCTTTATTTAGGAAATCCCTCCCAAGTAAGCGGGCGCCGTGGAGCAAAACGCCGCGATTCTAACCCGAGCCCGGCTGCGCCCCTGAGCCCAGAGCTCCCGTGCAGATCCCCCCGGGACCCCAGCACCGTCCCCCGCCAGCAGGGAGGGTGGGACAGCGCGGGGTGGAAATCCGGAGGGAAACACCCGAACGCCTCCTGCACCCTCCACGCACGGACACGCTTTGCCCGGGGCCGCCGCAGCGGCACACTCCTCTCCCCCAGCAGCGCCGGGCACACGGTGCGGGCTCAGCCCGCGCCTCTTCGAACACCCGGACTGGGAGCTCAGCTGCAGGTAAAGCCTTTCCCTGCCTGCCGCGCCGATCCACGCCGGAGCCGTGCCGGCACAGGGGAGCGCGGGGGTGGTTTGTGCCCGCAGCCCCCCGCGAGGCGCGAGCGCTCGGCTCCTGGAGCCACGGGCACCGCGAGCGTCCGCGCACCTCTCGCGGCAGCCGTCCTCAAAGCAATTTGCAAACGTTAATTAAACCACAGCCCCTTCCCGAAGGGGGTGGGAAACGACTGCAGAATGTCACCTGGATACTAATGCAGCTGGCACCTCTAAAACCCGCCCGGCGAAATCCACCTCGCTGCAGCACGGGAAACTGAGGCACGCGGGGACGTCGCTCAAGGTCAGACAGAGGTGACCCCCGCAGGAGGAGGGAGTGGAGCCCCGGAGCCCCGACTCGCAGCCCAGCATCGCTCAGGCCGGCGCACGCTCCCTTGGCAGGGCAGCAGCATCCTCCCGGCTCTGCCCAGGCTGGGAGCTGGAGCCCGGAGCTCTGCTCCGAGCACCGTCCCCTCCCTCCCGCGGTCACCTCTGCCGGCAGCACCGGCGGGAACAGCGGTAGCACATTGTTTACTTTTGCAGCAAGGCTCGCCGGCTCTCCCCAGGGCTCTGGAATCCCCGGAGCCCAGGCGGGTGGGAGCGCTGGCCAGGGCAGGTCTGTGCTCCCGCCTGCCCGCGGCGATCTCCCCGGTGCCGAAGGCCAGACCCTCCTCCCCAGGGCCGGTGGCTTTGCTCACGAATTCAGCTCATGGGCAGAGCTGGGGCAGCCGCCTCCGGGACGGGGCGGGCGGGGGAAGCGGGGTGCAGGTGAGGACCAGGGGATGGCTGGGCCGAGCCCTCACTTCTCCCGGAGCCCAGGGGTTTGTTTAAGCTTCCCGCGGAGCCAAGCTGAGCTTACGGAAGCAGCCCAAGTGCCTGCAGGGAAGGAAACGGCTCTTCGTGAAAGGCCTCCGGCTCCCCAGGCATGCGCTGGCAATGCCGCCGTCCTCCTGCCGCTGCCTGGAGCCACTTGCCGCAGCCCCAGCGCCTCCGTCGTGGTGAACAAACCCGGCCGGAGCTGAGCCAGCACCAGCACAGACCCCAGCACCGAGCAGCCACCAAACGCCTGGCGGGGGACGGCCGGACAGACGGCCATCCCCTCCAGCAAGCGAACAGCACGCGGACAGACGGACGACCCCGCGGCAGGCTGCGAAGCGAGGAACAGCTTGCGCGGAACGTATCTGCAGGCGTAACGGCTGCGCCCCGTCGGCGAGCAATACGGTCCGTCCTCAGGAATAGGGGCACCCCCCAGCCGCTGACCCACCACCGCCAAGCCAGGGAGGGCCCCTGCGCGGGCGCGGGTGGTGACAACGCCTCCGGCTCCGGCACTGCCGGCCGCTCCCACGCGGCCCTGCCAGCACCACGACGCAGTGGGACACGAGCTCCAGCCAGGGCCAGCGCCGAAGCTGGCGGTCTCATGCTGGCGGGGGTTTATAGCAGTCCCCGTATAATTTTCCCATTATAACAATAATTTTCTAAGCCCTGACCAGGGTTAGCCCCGCACAGGACGGCCACGGCGAGAGGGTGGCCGGAGCCAGCACCGCCCAGGGCCCCCCGAGACCCCTCGCCAGGCGCTCCCCCCTCTGCCCAGGGCGATGGGGACGCACCCCGCAGCCCACGGGATGGGGGACCCGCCGTGCAGCGGCGACGCGCAGGGGCTGCCCAGTCCCCGGGTGAAACCTCGAGGTCCGTAATTCCAGAATCGTGTGGTTTTCGCCCAAAGTTGAGGCCGGGTGTGCGGCGGCGGCGGCTGCGCGGAGCCGAGCGGCACCGCATTGCTTGGCCAACACCCCCCCCTAGTGCCGGTGCCCCTCCGCGGGCCGCCCGGGCCGGGGGCCGCATGCTGCCGGTGCCCGGTGCCACGGCCCCCGCAGGCGGGGCTGCAGCGGCCCTCACCGCGGACTCGGCTCGCCCGTGACACGCGCGCTGCACGGCCCCAGCCTTTCCCGCTGCCGTCGGTGCGTTTGGGGGAAGTTGTAGCACCCGGGAGAACAGGCAAAGACCCCCAGCCCCCAGGGACCGAGCAGCAGCGGCTCAGCTAAACAGCCGGGGTTTGGGGGGAGGCTGCAGCCCCTCGCCCTCTTCGGAGCGCGGGAGCCCCTCCATCCCGGCACAGGGCAGCGCAAGCCGTTCCCAGAAGCGCCCCGTGGCCACGGCGTGGTGGCACGGCCACGCAGCCCGGGCGCACGGGCCCTCTCCCCCAGCCCCGCACCAGGTCCCGAACCCCCCGGCACCGCGGCACCGAGCACGGCACGCAGACCCCACTGCCGCCGCGGCCAGCCCAGCCACCCCACGGCCGCCCGACTGCGCCCCGGGAGCTTGTGAATATGGAAAGCGCGGGGGAAAAGCGTTTTCTGCCTGGCCTGAACCCACCCAAGTGGAATGGGGAGGGGAGGAGGGGAGGGCAGCCCAAAGAGTTAATCCACTTTGCATTGCAGCGTGGCTCCAGCCAACGCGCAAACGCGCCGGGGCTGACAGCTTGGCAGAGACGGATTGGCAGCTCCCGAGGCGAAACAGCCCGGCCGAGCCACGGAGCCGTATTAAAGCCCGTCTTGAAGGGCGCAGGTTTCGTCATTTTCCATAGGGGAAAAGTAAATTAAATAAGTAAAGGTGAGAGGGAAGGGAGAGAGGGGAGCTGGAACGGGCCCCGGCGAGGGGCACGGCTCCCAGGGACTCCCAGGTGACTCCCCAAGCAACCCCCCCCCAAACTCACCCCAGGGGTTTGCCGGGCTCCCCTGCACCGGCACGCTCCCCCCGCACCGCCCGGACCCCGGGACGACCAGAGCATCGTCCCCAGGCTCCCGTCCGCGGGCTGAGCTGCCCCCGAGCGTGGGGCGAGGCCACGGCTTCCCCAGCTCCCGGCAGGACTCGGCGCAGGGTCTTTCCACCCATGACGGGACCCCCGAGGAGCTGCCGAAATGCAGATAAATAACAAACCAGGGCGCAACGGGAACCGGCGCCGCGGAGCGACGCCCCGTGCGGGGCTGCACACCCGTTCGTGCGGGTAACGCGGGCAAACGCGGCCCCGAGCGGGGCCGTAGAACCCCTCGTTTGGCCGAAAAGGCGTTTTCCAGGAGGAAAGAGCCGGGGAAGGCGAGGTCGGCTCTGCCCTCCCAGGGCCGCCCGCCTGTCAGCAGGCAGGAGTCACTGATCTGCGACGGACATCTCCGGGGATGATAGGGCAGCGACCCTAATATTTTCTGCAGCAAGCGCTCCTGTAAGCTACCTTTGTGCCGGAACGATAGGAATTCATTACAGACCACCCCCCGCCGCGCGCCGGCTCCCAGGGGAGGAATCTGCCGGCTCTCTCCAAGCCTAAATGGGATTAGGTTATCTCCCGGCGCTGAAACCGAGACATGCGCAAACCGGGGAAGGTCCCAGCACATCCAGCTCTGCGCCGGCGGGTTCTCACCGGGGGGTTTCCCCCTCACCGAGACGCGATGGCACCCACGGAGGCATTGCCACCGGTCCCTCAAGATGGGGGCCAAGCCCTCCAGAGGAGGATCCGCTCCAAAATGGACACAGAGGAGAGATTTTACAGATGATGCTGGTCCTGGACGCATTTAGTGTCACTGTGCATTTTGGGCAAACATCACCCGCGCTGTCTGGCGGTCACCAAATAACCCTCGCCCCGTTATCGCCCCGTTCGGACGAGTGGCGTGCAGGCTCTGCCGCACGCGCGTCCCTCAGCAGCTTCGGTCCCCTCAGGGAAGCACCTTGACGCCGCGCTCCCGCGCTCGATTCGAGATCGCCGTGCGCTGGAGGGGTGCGAGGGGTCAGCCTGGGCTTCACCGGGGGGTGCAGCCGGACGCACCGCCCCTCTGCCGTGCCAAGCCCTCGGGAGGTCCCAGCCGTGGCACCTCTGGGACCGGCAATGCCGCTCCCCGGACGACGCCGTCAGCTGCTGCGGGTTATCCCAGGCAGGGCTAGAACCGCTTAAACCACTTAAAACTCCATCCCAGGCGTTGGCAAAGAAAACACGTGGTGACTTGAGGTGGGAAGACCCTTACCCTGCGGACAAGGCTGCGCCTTCCCCCTCGCCCTGCCCCTGCCCGCAGTCCCTCCTGAAGCCGCCGCCGTGACCACGCAGATCCCAGCACCCCGCAGCCCCGCGGAACCCTCCCGGCACCCACCCTCGGCGCGAGCAAACCAGCTGCCCGGGTTTGCTTTAAGCACTGCTGCGTTTCCAACCGTTTTCCTCTCTCCCTGCGGCTGCCGGATCCCCCCTCGATCGTGTCAAACAAATCCGGAGAAAAACATGTTTGACTGCATCAAAGTTCGAACCTCCACCTGCCCGCGTCCCCGAGCAGAGGCCCTTTAACGCCGCACAGATGTAAACTCCCCCAGGTCTTCATTATGTCTTACAGGCCCGATATTATATCAGATTATGGAATCATTAAACAAAAAATTGTACTCCTCGCTGTCCAGAGGGGCCTCTGGTTCCCTTGTCTAAACACAACAGCATCATTTTTAACCGAGGAGCTGCTACAGTCCCTTGGGCCTTCATTATATTTCACGGGTCTGGGCTGGAATATCATCTCACCCGCACGCTGGAGAACGCGTTCCGCGCTTGCGCCGGGGCCGAGGCCGGCGGCCCCGGACCCCCCGGCCGGAGAAAAGGCTCCGGTGCCGGCACCCGCTCCGGGAGGAGCCAGGCGGGCTGCCGAGGCGGAACAAAAGATGAAGAAAAAGCAGATGAAGGGAGAAAGGCGGCGGCGGGCGGGCGGAATCGGAGCTAGGTACGCGCCCAATTATTTTAATTGCGTGTAGGTGCCGTCCGGGCTCGCCGGTGCACGGCACATCGGAGCGGAGCCAGTTATGGTTGAACACGGAGGGGCTGAGACAGCAAATAAACACGCGGGCGTGCGGCGGGACCCACCGTACGTAGGTTTGCGCCCGTCCGTCGGCGACCGGCCAGGCGTGGGTCGGGGAAAGGGGGGGCGAGGGCAGCCCCCCCCCACGCCCACCGCGGCCCCCGGGACGCGGTCTGGGGCCGGGGAGCCCCGCGGCACCGCGCATCTGCCGGCGGCAGCGCGGCAGCCGGAGGAGAGAGAAAACAGATCTGTTTAGGAAAAGAGGGGAAATAAATAAAGACATAAAGAAAGACTTTCCTGTGGGGTTTTGACACGGGTTGTCAGAGTCGGTGGTGCGTGTGCTCCCGTCTTTACAGTAAATAACTGTCAGCAATTAGAACGCGTGGGTGTTACGGAGGGGAGTCAGGCAGCTCCGGCACGTCAGTCACGGAGCGGTGGGGAGCGGGGGCCACGAGCAGCAGCCCCGGGGCCGTGCCTGCCGGCGGCAAAGCTGCCTCCGGACCGCGGCGTGCCCGGGGCGCAGCCTGCCGTCGAGGCTCAGACTCCCCGGGGCTGCTCGAATGCCCAGAGGGACGCGGATCCGCCGCTGCCGACAGCCACGGCTACTGCAGGAGCGCCTGGGGCCACCGCGGGGCAGGGGCTGTGGAGGGACGTGGTAGAAAGCTGCGCCCAGGGGCTGTATGGAAAATGCCCCCTTTTTGGAAAAGGTCACCGTCCCTCACTGCTCGTCGCAGCCCCGTGCCAGGACGCCGCCGGTGCACGGCAGCCAGGGCCCGGCTGTCCTGCTGGACGCGGGCAGGAAGCCCCTCGCGCAGCGCCTCGCCGCGCGGGCGCGGGCGATCAGAGGTGCGGTGACACCATCCGCACCCCGAGCGCACGAGGCATCTCCAGCGGAGACCCATGGATGCGCTGGCAGGTGCCGGAACCCAGCCGGCTGCCCGCACGCTGCCCGCACGCTGCCCGCCACATCAGTCTCAAAAAGTACCTGCGTGGCGCCGGGCTGAACCCCCGTAAGCGACCAGACCGACGGCCAGCGGCACCACGGGCTCGGCCCCCGGGCTCGGGTCCAGGACTGGAGCCCCAAGCTCTGCCCCACACCCCGCTGGGGCTGGGGGAGGCTCTCAGCTGGAGCCAGACACAGCCGCCGCGGGGTATGGGCCCGCGCCTGCCTCGGGCATCTTCAGGAAGACCAGCCCCAAGGTAAGCACAGAGATGCGCGCACGGACGCCCTGCAGCGAGTTTACAGCCGCAGCTGCGCCGGCGGAAGGGCTTAGGGGGAACGCACCCATTTTACAGGTGGGAAGCTGGGGGCTGCAGCCCGGCCCTGCCAGCAGCCGGGGTCCGGCGACGCATCCGTGGCGGAGCAATGAACCCGCCCCGAGCCTCAGCCCTGCCGCCCCCCGCTCCTGCCCTCCCTGTCGCAGGCACCTCCATCGTCTTCCTCCTCTTCCTCCCACCTGCCTGGCAGTAATCGGCTCCGGCCCCAAGCCGGCGCCTTCCCCGCCGAAGCTCCCCCCTTCCCTCCTCCCGGTTTTTGAGCTCTCCCCCGCTGGGGAAAACGCAACAGCGGTTTAGCGTCCCAGTCTGCAAGTTCTCTGACACCGGCCACCTCTGTCTTTGTGCTTCCCGGCTCAGACAAAAACTCTGCCCTTCAGGTGAGCAGCAGCCGGCCACAGCCTTGGGGCTGTGTAGCCCGGCCTTGATAAGCCCGACTTCAGAGGCTCATTAGAGCGCGGCCCCAGGAGCTGGGCCCCGGGGGAGCGGGGCGCGGGGGAGCCCCGACTCCCGTTCCTATGGCGACCGAGGATGCCGCTGTTGCAGCCCGAGGCGGTACTTTTGGTACTTACAGATCAAACAGGCAGGGCAAGCGGTGCCGGGGAGGAAGACGCGGAGCGCAGGAAATTTAACGCCTTGAACTAACAACAGGAGAGCTGGCGACTGCCCTCGGCGCTGGTCGGGGGGAGATACGAACTTTGCTGGGTTAAAACTTTGAATCTCTCTTCCCCCCCGCCGCCCTTGTCCTCTCCCTCAGTTTAGCGTCAGTTCGGGCAACGCACGCGCGCCGGGGCCGGTGAGCCAGGACCCACAGCGAGGGCTGGCAGGCGCCGGTCCGATGGACGTTGGCCCCGTCGTGCACACCGGAGACCAAGACCGAGATCCGGAAACGGCTGACAAAACCCGAACGCCTGACCCCCCAGCACCCCCTCGCAGGGTCCAAAGCAGAGCCGCGGCCCGGGGACCGTCTCCTCCCCTTGCAACGTGCCCACGGTTGCGGGACAGAGCCCGGGAAGGGCTGGGAGAGGGGGGGTGAAGCACAGCTCTTCCCTGGAGGAGCAGCAGAAGCCGGGGGGGACCCTCAGCATCCAGCTGCCTTCACAACAGCGAGGACTGGGTATGTGCAGAGAAAGGGAAGAGGTGACTTCGCCCTGGTTTTGTCTGTCCTCAGTCTCTTTTCTTCTCTTTTTCCACCACCCTCCTTTCCCTCGCATGCTCTTTCCGCTCTAGAGAGTTCTGTGCTTTACTGGGGCATTAAGAGGCAGCATCTCAAACTGTCTAGTGAAGCATTAAAGGGGCATGAAAACACTCACGTTGCATCTGAGCGCTGAAAGCCCTGAAGCATCCTCGGGAAAAAAAAGCAACCTACCAATTCTGTAAAATAAGACATATTTCTGTACGCAGCAAACCCGCCTGCAGCGCCAGACAACGCCCGAACCGCAGCTACCGCCAGCCTTCCCGGCCCCATTCCCCGCCGGCCATCAGACGTTTCACGGCTCCAAGCCGATCCCTCTCGCTCCCGGCCGGGTCACTCGGGAGCGCTTGGGCCATTAGCGGCAGCAGCCGCCATCTGCCGCGCCGCAGCCGCCGCGCCGGGCTTCCCAGGAAACGGCGTGTCTCGGAGAGTTCATGCCCAAGACCGGAGATTCACGTGGTTTTATACATGTTGAAACCAGCACAGCTCGAGCACACAAAAAAAAGAACCAACTCCTTCCTCTCCCTCCCTCTCAAAACCGACAGAAACCTGCAACACCCCGGGCCCTGAGGAGGGATTTTCCCTCCGTGCCCGGTTCCACCGGCACCACGGGGTCGACGAAGGGTTCGGGAGAACCCGGCTCGTGCAGGGCAGAGCACGGGTGCTCCCTTCGTCCCGTCCCACTTGCACGTGCCGGGCTCCAAATGCAGCGTCAGACCTGTTGGCAGCACCAGTGCAGGAGCTGGAAACCAGCCCGAAACCGGCCGGTGGCCGACGGCTCCGCACCGGCTCCGCGGCTGGGGAGAGGGGCTGCTCCACGCGAGTCCCTCTGAGGGACCATGACGGGGGGGTTGGTCTCTTCTCCCAAGTAACCAGCGACAGGACGAGAGGAAACGGCCTCCAGTTGCGCCAGGGAAGGTTTAGATGGAATATTAGGAAAAATTTTTTTGCGGAGAGAGCGGTCAAGCGCCGGCACAGGCTGCCCAGGGCGGTGGCGGAGTCGCCATCCCTGGAGCTGTTCAAAACCGTGTGGACGTGGCACTTCGGGACGTGGGTTACTGGGCTTGGGGGTGCTGGGCTGACGGTTGGACTCAATCTTAAAGGTTTTTTCCAACCTTAATGATTCTGCGAGTCCCTCGGCAACGGGCTGAGGGGTTTATTTTCCTTCCTCCCGTAGTCTTCCAACCGCGGCGAGACCAGAATCTCTTTGACTCGGCCGTTCTCCTCCTTGTCCCAGCAACCGGGCTGGGGATCGACGCCTGCGCCCAGAGCTCTGCCCCCGGCTCGGAGCGGGTGGGTTGGCTTCAGGTGGCAAACGGGCACAGCAAGAACGAGGGGATCTGGGGCTTCGTCTGGCAGACCCCCGTCCCTGCCCGAGCTCAGAACTCGGCCCCGGGAGCCCCCGCTCCCCACCACGGAGCGTGGCCTCTTCCTGCCGCCGAGGCTGCGGAGCTGGCGAAGGTCCCTTCCAAGCGCCCCGCTCCGCACCCCCGCGCAGTCCTGCAGCCGCGGGGCTTTGAAACGAGGAGACGGGCAAGCTGGAGAACTACCCACAGGGAAGCACCGTTCCCCCCCGAACGCAGCCGGGAGCGCGCATGCCCTGGCCGACGCGCGCCGATGCCGGCGGGAGCGCGCGCCGGCGCAACCCGGCCGTGCCGGTCGGAGCTCCCAGGTCAGCTCAGCGCCGGTGGGGCGCGGCAGGCGACCGGGGGGTGCTCGGGGCAGGACGGTCCCTGGGGACCCCGCGTCTGCGCAGCGCAAGGGCCCCGGCGCAGGTCGGGGGGCTCGAGGAAGCCTGCCCGCGCCATCGCTTGATTCGCCCTCCCAGTTCGGAGGAACGAGGCAGGACCGGTGCTGCTCCGAGATCTGTTTCCCTCCTCCCTTCATTTCGTGGATTTGCATCTCTCTTTTGGGCAGCTCCTGTTTCCAGCACACAAGGGGCTCTGTTCAGGTCCCCCCCCTCCTTTTCCAGCAATTGTTATGTTAAAAACCCCAGGACATGTTTCTGCAAAGAATTAAAAGAGGGTGAGGAAGAGATTGTTTTCGTCGGTGTCTCACTAAGTCTCTGACCTTGAGCGTGAATAGAAAACAAGAAAAAAGGGACTTTATGCTAATATCGCTCACTAAGCACAAGGGGGAAAAATAATAACGGCAAATGAAGATTATGAATGCAAATCAACTTAATAAAGAGACAGGGTCTGTGCAGGAGTCTTGTTTTGCTCTTGTGCAGACGACTTGCATTGTCTGGTTGCGCTGCACCCCGGGTCTAATCATTACAAATGCTATCAGGGCAGGAAAAGAAAAGAACAGGAAAGATTTAATTCTCTAATTATGACATTGTTCATTTCCCCTGCTCGCGGCCGTTCGTTTCAAGAGGCCTCTCAATGCCGGCCCTTCGCAAGTAGCTCAAAACTCGCCTCCCTCAAGTTAACTTCCAGCCATTTACTACCAGAAACCGGCCCGTGGCCACGCAGGTCCTGCCGCGCCGGGGCCGGATCCCGGGCTCAGCACCCCGCTCCCGCGTTCGGGGGGCGCAGCCGCCCCTGCGGGTACGAGGGGACGTCGCGTCCGTGCTGCTCGGAGCCCTGTCTCGCCCCGAGCCAAGGCACCAGCAGGAGAAAGCCATCACCCGGCCGGGACCGCGGGACCACCCTGCTCCCCAGCCAGCCCCTTCGGCGAGGCTCTGCCGCACGCACGTTCAGTTTTGTCCTCCCCTTTTCCATCCTCTCATCAGCCTTTTCAGCCGCGGCTGCCACGCCGCGGCGCGGGGACCGGCCCTCAGCGTCCGTACGCGGAGCATCCAGCGTAACAAAGCCCCGGTCCTGGCGGGGGTCTCGGGCGCGATCACGACACCATCACAACAGCTTTAAAGCAGCAACAGCCCCGACAAAGAGCACAGCCGCGCCAGCCCCGTGCGCACCCGGATCAAGAGCGGCGGCGAGAAGCCGCTGTCGTCTTTCGCGCGGGTGTTCGTTTACGCGCGGGGAGGTTGCGGTGGAAATGGCCGGGGCTGGTCCTCGGCGCGGCATTTCGGAGGCTGCGCGAGTCTAACCGCCTCTTTCGACTCCCTGAATTCACCCTCGCCGCGGGTGGAAAGCTCCTCGACAGAGCGCTGCTTTACGGGAGCTAAAAACCCGAGCGCGGCCCCTCCTGCGTTAAGAAAGGTCGCTGCCTTGCTGGAAGGCGCGGGAAACCCAGGTTTTCACCATGGAAAGGTGACCCAGTAGCTGCTATTGTGCCTTCCCAGGCGCTGTTAAATCACCCCCGGGTTTGGGGCGCGGAGGGTGCTGCCTCACTGGAAGTTAGGAAGGGTTTTCCTCTCTTCCACAAAAGAAAAATCAAGGTCAATTCTATCTAAATGAGCCTTGCACTGGCCTGAGAGATTAAATCAGGCCCCGGTTCAATTTAAAACTGATGCCCTGCTCACTACGAATGCCGCTGGGCTGGCCAAAACCCAGGCGGGATGGATTTCCGAAGAGCCGGGGCCCCCAGCACCCCGCTCCCCTCCCGCGACCCAGCGCGTCTCCAGCCTAGACCGAGCCAGGACGCTTCCCTGCCCCGGCTGCCGCTTCAGGCTGCCCGCGGACTCAGGGCTGGCGCTGCCCTCAGGACACGCTTTTAAACTCGGCCTAAACAGGCTAAAGAATCTGTGGAGCGCTTAACCCAGAGCAAACCCTCCGAAACCCCGCGTCCCGGGGAGGTCTGAAAACCGTTCCTCCGGCTCTGGGTCACGCTTCTCCATGGGTGCCACGGCAGCGGAAGCCACGGCTGCCGATCCCCCCACCCCACAAACACCCCCCCTTCCCTCCTCCCCTTCCGAACAACACCCACCAGAGAGTTTGGGCTGGGAGCGCAGCTCTTTAATCTCCAGCAAGCCTTTGACAACCTGTCTCGTCCCGGCTTTTAGCTGCGTGAGAGCTGTTCGCTAATGGAGCATTAACCTTGGAGAGCTTCTGCAATTACTCCAACACTAATTCTGACAGTTTTTGGTGTATCTGTTTGTTCTTTTGACAGGCAAAAGGAATTTCTTTTTAAAAGCCGTTTGATACATTTGAGACCTTCTGTCCACGTTTCCGTTTTTTCTGCTGGAGATGGGAAGGTGGGGGAGAAGGAGCGGAGGTAGCGACGCAGACACCTCGGTATAGGCACAAGTCAAGATATTTCCCCCCCTTCCAAAACCCTCCCACCCCTGCTTTAAGTCACAGAAGCCTTTGGTCTCTCCTGACCTCATTAGGGTAATTAGTAAACCTTTTGAAGCTGGGAGAATGGCTCTGAGCTGTGGGAAAGCGAGGAGAGCAAAGAGCCTCTAAAAGGAGCGCGGGTGGATGGGGAAAGGGGGAGAAAAACATCTTCAGCCGCGAAGAGGTGACCTGCAGAAACGGAGGGGAAGAGCAGGCGGACGAGGAGCGTGCCGGCAGCTTGGCTCCCCTGGAAATCTCCTTAAATTGCTGCTTTTAAGAGGATGGAAATTCAAGTCCTGGTTATCCCGTAAGACGCTGCGGGCGGCCAAAGCGAAAAATGGTGGTGGGGCAGGCGCGGGCTGAGACCTGAGGACCTCGCTTTGGTTCTCTGATCTGCCACCGCTTCCCTGGATGCCCTTTGGCAAATCAGTTAATCCTTCCTTCGTTTTTAAAAAAAAAAAAAAAAAAGGTTCCCTACACGTTATTTTCTATGTGGAAAACACGCTTCGGAGGGAAAGGGCTCTCCCTGGCTGCGTGCCTGCGCGGCCCCCAGCGAAAGCGCGCTCGGTGGAAGCGGTGCCGAACGAACACCTCGGTCTGGAGACTGGTCAGGCAACAGGGACGCTCCTGCTGGCTTCACGTGGAGGAACGAAGTTATTTTGGTTTGAACACGGCTTTCACTGAGGTGGCCCGAGCGAGCAGTTAATACCTGCACGGGAACCTTCGTTAAGGACACAGTCCTCCCTCCCTCTGATAAACACAGAACGCGTTCGCAGCGCGCTCATCCGAGCCGGTCGAGAAGGCAAAACGATGACTGTGGAGAAGCTAAAGTTATACCACGGATAAAAACCTCCGCTTCTAAAAGAAAAAAGCGGTATCGCAAACCTTTGCTGTACATCACAGAGGTACGAACCTAATACCTCTCTGCATTCTTTAGAAAGAGGGGGTTTGATCTGAGAGAAAAGCAGATTAAAATAACACCCAAAAAAAAAAAAAAAAGGAAAAAGAGATCAGGATACACCCTGGTGCCAAAGAATCTGAACCAACACGTCCCCAGGTCCTGCTGTGCCTTCAGCCGCACACGGCGACGGCCACGCTGCCGCAGTTCTGCTCATCCGCTTTCATTAGACGATGAGGCCCCCGGGCTGGTGCCGCAGCCAACCCCCCGTCCCCCCGCGAGAAGACCCCGCCGGGCACCGCCGCCCGCGGTGCCCTCGGCTGCAGGAGCCCACCCGGGCTGCCCCGGCACCGCGCCGTTCGGCACGCCGCCTCCCCAGAGGCGGAGGGTTTCGATTTGGTGCCCGGAAAAGCTGGATGAACAAGTGACGGCCACGCAGCCTTCAGGGGAGCCTGGATGCTCCGGAGCCGGGCGGCAGCTCCAGCGGCGCTGGCTGGCCCGGGGGGCGCGGCGGCCGCAGCGCCGGCTGCGCAGCGCCCGAGCAGGCGGCGGCCGGTTTGAGGGACCACCTCGGTCCCCTCCCAAAGCCCCCGCTGGAGCGGAGCGGGATTGTCTCGGGGTGAGCAAACGCCGGGCAGGGAGAGCCGAAAATTGCACTTGTTGGAGAAGTCACCCTCAGCCGGGACGCGCACGGCGCAGGCGGCGGCGCCGGGATGACGCCGCTGCACAGCCCCGCCTGGGGTCCCGGGGGTGAAGCAGCACCGTGCCCCCCAGCTCAGCACCCCCGCCCGCTCGATCACGGCACTCGTGCCCGTCGGGGTTCTCGCTGTCGGGAACCGCGTTTTCACCACGCCTGCCGCGGCGGGGGTAGCGCACGCTCGGCCCAGGCTGAACGATGAGACGGTTGGGACTGGTTTAAGTACGTGAGGTTTTTCCCTTTAGGAGCACGAGAGTAACCCGCCCCTGAACGGATTAGCAGGGCGCGTGTATCAGGGACGTGGGAAACGCTCCGTCACTCGGTCGTTTCAGCGGAAGGCTGAAACCTCTCCCTCCTTTCCGAGGGAAACCTCCTGGTTTCACCGCACGCAAAAAGGGACAAGCCGGCCGGTGCCCTGCGGGAAGCTGCGCGCGACGACCGTAACGGTCTCTTCTAGCTGCAAAACTCGCCGCTTCCGTTCCCCAGCTCTTATTAACCAGCCGGCGGGAGCGTGACTCGAGTTGCCAAGAGAGCAGGAGGATCCCCAAGCGCCGACGACCGCGGTTCCGTGGCGGAACCGGGCGAGGGAGCGAGGCGGCGGCGGCCGACGCGAGCGGCACTGGAAGCAGCGGCACAAACCTCTTCACGCCCAGGAGCCGCGATTACCGGGTGATCCGCTCTAACATCCCGGCCCCGCGTTTGCCTACAGCCCAGCAATCGGCGTCCGTTAAAGCGGCTGGTAATTGCCTGCAAGCACCTCTACGAGGGCCGGGGGCTCTCGGGACCCGTAAGAAACGCTGCTGGCGCACACGAGGCCCGTACAGACCCCCAGCGGTCCCACAGCCTCCGCCAAACGCCAAACCAGACCCGACATCCCCGATTTCCAGTGATTTCGTCTCGCGGGTGCGCTGAGGTTTCAGCCTCTCACAGGCATCCTCGGACGGGGGCTCCAGCTCACGTCTTTGACTTGGCAGCGTAAAGAAGAAAATCAGCTGCAGCGTAACACCCGAGCCGTTCACCCCAAGTTTAATTTTAGGGACCCCTTCCCCCGTGCGCGCACGCAGTCGCACATTAGCACGCATCAGAAGTACAGCGTCCCCTTTAATGTTTACTCATCCTTAGATTGCAAAAACTGTTGTGTGAATTCCTTCTTCAATTAGCTCTGGTACTCGCAAAAAAATATTGTTCCGCTGCCAGTACAGTTATGATCACATTTCTTTCCTTTATATTTTTATTCCCCGGTGTAACTTAAAAAGAAAACGCGTCTCCATCCTCCCCTGCAAAGCCCCCTTTAAAAATTTTTTAAAACAAAACTAAGCAATGTTTCTGAAGGAAAGGCTTTTGTGGCTGAAGTGCCACTTCCATTCACCTCTCCGTCACGTAAGGGGAAAAAATAAAGATCAGAAGAAGGATTTAGACAAAAAGCCAACTAAGCAAAGCGAATTTTTTATACAGAAGAATCTCGCTAGTTGCGTAGAGCTTTGTTGAGCGGAACAGAAAAGACATCAGAGGAGACTCTACAGCAGGTTTTCCAATATTCCCAGCTACCTTCCCAACGTGCAGCCTGTGGTCCACAATAAACAGCGAGACACAGTTTCCGAGCAGCTCCAGTACCCACGGAGCGCCGCAAGATTCGGTCTTCCACCTTGTTTGCAGCGTTTGGCGAGGAAGACTACCCCAGACGCTCCCGGCAAAGAGCCCCCGGGGCCGGAGAGGAAACCTTTGGAAACCCAGGAGCAAAACTGAGCGCAGCCAAAAACACGAGTGCATGGAAGTTCCGCTTCCGAGAGCCCCTCGGCAAGCGCACCAGCAATAAACCGAAGAGAACGCTTGCGACACCTTACCAGGGCTAGGCTCATTTCCCCGGGCAGCGAGGGCTACCTCTTGCCGCTTAGCGCCGTGTCCGGCCAGTCCCACCCCAGGTCGTAGCTCCAAGCGCTTCCGCGAGCCAGCCGTGAGGAAAATTCCTCATTTTCTCCTTATTTCACAAACAGGAACCCTAAAGCACGGCTGACCCGCGTGAAGACAGATGGGCAGCGAGAAACAAAACACAACGCTTAAGCCACGACGCTGCCCGGCCGCAGAAGGGGCCCGAGAGCCCGGTGCCGCTCGGCGCCATCACCGACGGCGCGCGGGATGGTCCCGATCCCGGGGGATGGAGGTCGGCCGGTACGGGTAACACCACCTGCTACAGCTGAGCTTCTCTGCGCTACCAGAGGAATCTACCTCCCCGACAAAGGGCTCTGAAATCCCTGAAGGAAACACCCTTTACCCCCCGAGAAATCCGACGTTTCTCTCTTTTTTCCCTCCCCGTGTGACGGGAGGGACTTGGACCTGCTGTCCACACCCCCAGAAAGCCCCAGCTTTACACAGGCACCCTCGCCAAGATCAGGTCTGTGTACAGAGGGCACGAAAAGCGCTCTTCGACGCCAGCGGAAAGCCGGGAGGGGGTTCCTCCCCCAGAACCCTGCCGCAGAGGTTATTTCGCACGCCGCCGCTGCCGCGAACAGGCTGGTGAAATCAAAAGAGCTTACCGGCGCTCAGCGAACGGCCTGCAGTTCCCATTTCAAGGAAGGAAATTTGCATCCAAGGCCTCAAGAGCGCTTTAACCCGAGTTTAAAATAACTTCAGAGCAGATCCGTGCCGGCAGCTTGTGTTTGTGACTGGAATCCCAGCCAGCATCAGCCTGAGCTTCTCCCCAGCTGGAGACCCCCGCGAGAGCCTCCTCGCAGGGGTGAGAGCCGTGGTGCGCAGCACGGAGCGGGCAGGCAACGGGGCCAGGAAGATGCTGTGGGGGACGTCACACCTGCACTAATCCAGCACGCACCAGCCACAGCCATTAGTGCTAATTGGGGCTACCAGCCCTCCCCCCCCGCCCGGCAATGAAGGAGCATTTGCTTTGCAGCTCACCGCGGCTCACGCAGGGCAGGGCTTGGAAGCACGATGCTGTCCTGCCCACGCTGCCGCCGCGGCCAGCACCCTCCGTTAGTTCGTTAGGCGCCGCAGTTAATTTTGCGCAGCACGCTCCCTAGGGAAAGCCAGGTGCGCACCAAAGGGTGCTGCCGCGGTAGGGTCGGGTTTTCACACGTCTGTGCGATGCCGTGCCACGCTCACCGGAGGCTTACGGGCTGGGAAACACGACTTGAAGGAGAAGGGAGCAAACTCTGGGCCAGGCTTTAGTCCCGCTGGGGTTTATGCCAAGCCCGGGACCAGCCCGAGACAACCCTGCGCTCTGCACAGACAAGCCTTTCCCTTGCGGTAGCGAGCTCCCATGCGAGCAGGGAGCCTGCAGCTTAATTCAATCAAATTAGGGTATCTTAAAAGTTTGCCTGTCGCAGAACCATAAAAAGCCCTCGCGAACAAGTACGAACAGGGCTAGGTTAAACCCAGCCGAGATAAAGCCAGGGGCGAGAGCACCACCCGCAGCTGGGAGAAACCTTCTCCAGGCAAAGAGCTTCCCAAAGAGCCGCCCCAAAACCTGCCGCTCCCCCCAGCCCGAAGCCAAGAGTCACAGCCCTGGGAGGGCACTTCCCCCCGGTTCCCAGGCAGCAGCTCCGGGCAGCCTTGCCTCTGTAAGGCGTCAGGATTTATTTTCAGCTTCCCCAGGCGCTGGCGGTGCCCCGTCAGCCGCATGTTTGGTCTGTGAGTGCCATCTACAGGGTTCCCCTGCTGCCCGGCCCCTCTCCTGCCAGCTCCTGCCCCAACACCGGCTGCCCTCTCCGCGCAGCTCGGCGGAAGCCCCTATGCCAGTAAGGTTAACGCCTGGAGCGAACGGACGGCTCTGAGCTGCGCCGTGCTCCAGGACGAGCGTGCAGCCACCCGCCTCCCGTGCGCCGGGGGACAGGCGATGCGACCAAGAGAGCAGGGTGGCAGCGGGACACGGGGCTTCTCGTTTCTTCAGTGCCACTAATCTACACAACTGCAATCTGCACAGCCACCCTCCTTTGCAAGATGGATGAAAAGCAGATGTTAGTCCCAGGGAACGCCCTTAGTTTTGTTCGGGCTTTAATTCTTTGCATTGAGGAGCCAGGACATCCCCACCCAGGGGACAGCCTCTCCTTCCCAACTCCCAAATAAGCAGTATGTGACTTGGTTCTTCCGTTGAGGAGAGGCTGGGATCACCCTTGCAGGGATTGTACTTAAGTCTTCTGTACAAGGAAAGGGATTAACGTAAGAACGGGGGGAAAGGGAAGGCAGGAGGCTTTAGAAAATTGAAACGAACCCCAGATGATCAGTGAAGGTGAGCAGCAGGCAATGAGAAGCGTGGCTGATAGCGTACCTCTGCTGCCAAGCAGAGAGCAAGGCAATGCTCAGCTAGAGCAGCTGAGCAGAGAAAGGCTCCATAAAAGCACCATCCCATCGGCACAGCAGCAAGCCAGCCACGTGAGGCAGCCCCGCAGAACAACCCCGAACGCTGGCGGCCAAGCGCACTGCCACGGAGGAATCGGGTGAAAGAGAATGCTTTATTTCATTTGTTCCAAGATACAACGGTGGGGGGATGCTGTAAACGGAAGTAAAACAATCAATCAATACAGGACTCGTTGCTATTTAAAAATAAATCAACAATTCAAGCAGGAGGGTGAAAGACTAGCTCCTCCATTTCTGAGAGCACAGGCAACACAATGCACTCAAGTGCTGTTTTATTGACGACTTGGCAATCTGCTCAGACCACAGGTCCATCTCCCAGCACTTTAGCGCTGCAGATCCCCTTCCAGTCACAGGTACAAATGAAAGAAAACAGAAGCATGTTATGAACAACAAAGCGCTGATGCTCATATCGCTCTCGGTCAATCTCATTAACCTCAGCAGACGGTCCAGTCGATTTGCCTAGTAGCTCAATATCAACAGTAGAGGATTCGATACAGCCCTCCAAGAACACCAGAGAGGCAATTACGTAAACTTTTGAAATTAGGCTTTGGCTTAAACAACAGTGATTGTTTCAAGCAGCCACTTGTGTCACACACAGGCTGGTGACTGCGCAGCATCGTAGGGAACCGCACACTCCACTCTCGGTCCTCATCACCCTGCACCCATCAGCTCCGACAGCTTTTGGCAAGGGCTGGCAGGAGCCCTGCACAGGCCAACAATAAAGGGCAGCCGGAGTCCACAGAGCCTCCCCCCTTCACCCTGATTCACTCTGGAGAAAGAGAAGTGCAGCGGTAGCTGGTGAGGCATCAGCCGGTCCAGGGACAGACGCGCGTTCCTCTGAGCAGCGGCGCGTACTCATACGAGACAGCACTGCGCTGATGCAGCCGTGCAGCTCCCAGGCGGGAGCTGACTCGCGTGCTCAGAGCTCACGTGTGTCTGTTTGCGTCCGTGTATTTAAAACTGTTCTGAAAAACTACTAGATTATCTAACCGTTGCAAAGAGACCTACTAGGCTATTAACACAGGTATCAAATACACATAAAGTAACTAAAACTATAACTCAAGAAATTACTGACCTGCTCTCTTATTACGGAAACATAACACAAGGCTCTAAAAGCCACGATTCTTAAGATCTCTGCCCCCGCAAAAGCCTGCACGGACAAAAGTCCGTGATTGCCCATGGACGCACTGTCCCACCGCTGTGAGCGGAAGCTGCTGCGATAGCTCCAATTTATTCTTCCAGGAGAAAAAGAGATCAGTAACAGCTGTGCCAAGCAATGGATTTGTCCTCGAAGGAGTCTCAGTTTGTTTCCTCCTCTCAGACGATGCGTTCAACAAGAGTTGGAATGGAGCAGGAATGGAGCATCTTGGGCCTGCGAAAAGCACATCCAGACTACCGACCGCTTCCAAGATGCAGGATGCTTCAGGGGAAAATGGAACTAGCCACACAGGGTCACTGGTTACAGCTCAAACCTGTCTCGAGCCAAAACAGGATGAGAATAAAAGTGACAGCAATGCTACACTACAGTTCCACAATCGCCTTTTTATTCTCCACATGACGAAACCCACTCCTTTAAAGAGGGATAGAAGAAGGACTCTGAAAACATTTACATGGTGCATAGATACTGGGCTGGCACACCCTGCGGGCTTTCAACTTAATTACCGTTTGCCTACATAGTACCAGCACAGGGACCTCGTTATGCACTCTGGCTGTAGCCCTCCACATCCTTCCCTGCTCAAATTCTAATTACCTATTACGGCAAAATCAAATTCTATCAAAATTGTGTTCATGGCAGGACCTACAGCTTGAGGTCCCCTCTTTGATCAAAATCATTCAACTGTTAACATTAAAAAAATCATCCACTCCCGCAAGAGAAGGAAACTTCAAAATTGCAAAACCCACCAGTCCAACGAAGAGCAGAGCCTAAAGAACGGTCAAGTTAATCGCCTCAGACAAAGAAAGGTCAACGAACGTGTCAGTCAAAATGCTGAGCCAGGGCATGTCAGCGGACCGAAATACAGTCCGGCTTACCTGGCTTCGGCACAACGCAAGAGACAACTTTGCGGAGGGAGCTGGAGAGCCAGAGTAAGTTATCAGCATGTGCATAGCCCAGCCAGCCTGTGTAGGATCAAGGAAGATACACCACCACGAATCAAACAAACCAGCTCTCTGATCACCCAAGGGGCAGTAACGGCCAGATTTAGCCATTACTGCTATCCTCACAGAGGAACGCAGCAAACGCTTTCATCTCTGCATCAGCTAAACAAGCAGAAAGTACCTAAAAGAGGCATGAAAGGATACAAATGATATGAAATTAGGGCACATCCAAGTGCTGTGTTCACATTACTAAAAATATATATATAAAAATCTTTTGCACGTGTGCAAGACAGAGCTGCCAGCACCTGGGGTGACACTTCTCCAGGAAATCTCACCCACTCTGCACTGAGAAATGCTGCCCCTCGCACAGGCGAGCACCAGGATCACACCACTCCCTCCACCGCCTCATGAGGGATTTCAGAGCAGACCCCGAGCTCCCCGGTGACTTGCTACTTGTCCTTGCCCTTCTGCCCTGCTCTTTTTGTTAAGTGTCAGTTTTGTCCCCTTATCTACAGGGGGTTTGCTAACCAAAAGAAAGGAGCCATTACTCCAAAGACATTCTCAATCTTCCTCTTAAAGGTCAAAGCAGGGAACTCCCTGGCCTGCAGGGTAACTCCCTTGGGTTCTTCTAACAAAGGCACTACCAGTTTCGGGTGGAAGTAGGACTTAAGGGTACAGGTCTGCACTGCCCATAGTTTTCAAGGAAGGGCCTTCCCTTCAAGGCTAAAATGTGCCATAAATAGGAGCACTTTGCGAGCAGTTTCCACCATTTTTAGCAGCAGATCCACCTAACAATGACCTTCTAACACATTCACATTTGGTCCTACACAATAAGAACCCAAATACCGACACAATGGAAACAGAAACATCCCAGTTTGCTGGGCTGACAGTGGGACGTAGCTTGAGTACCAGTAAATGCAGTGAAATGCCAATACCCTTCAAGAAGAGCTATTTCTGAGCCAGGGCTGTCTTGGTTTAAGCAGCACACTTCACAGGGGTTTGGGTCCTCCTTTTCCAGTCATCAGATGCTCAGAGACAGGTCACTCATCACACTAGCAGTTAAGGTTCTCCGACTCAAACCGCAGCGCTCTGGCTCTTCCTCAGGTGATCTCGGACAGAGCCAGCAGTTCAAAATCCAGAAGCTTGGTAGACACACCATTGGAGCTCGGTAGGACCACCTGAACACTCGCAGCCCCACAGACAACTGATTGCTCTTCTGGAGAAATGCTCCTTTGGGCTAAGTGGCACCTTTTATTTGTAAACCTGTCTTTGCTCTGTAAACCCGTCTTTGCTTTGTAAACCCATGTAATGACCTGTATTATGTGTAACTGCTAACCCTGCAAACCACAGGAAAACTGATACACTGAACTCATTCCCAAAGCTATTCTCTGTCTGAACGAACACAACACTATCCACACCCACCACTAGTGTAACAGACAACAAGAGCTCTCCCAGCTCCTACCAGATCAGAGTTGATTACTGAGACACTTCCTAGAGAAGTAACCTGACACCGCATGAAGAGGATCAGCCTGCAAAAGGAATCTATTTGCCCGATAACTCAAGCTGACTGCTACAGTCAGTAGAGAGAGGGATATGAGCACCTACAAAATACTGACAGGCCAGCAGACACAGCTGCTTGACTCCAGAGCAGTAAGATTTCAAATACTGAGCATTCATCCAGGAGTCACGTTTTCCTCAGCATCTTCCCATGCAGTTAACAGCACCCAGTGCAGCATCATTTAGCTTGCAGCTCCACCTTTCCCCAAAAACGTATGTGAAGAAAACAGGTTTGGTCCCCTTTCCCCTGCCCCAGCTATGGAAGTGGTTGTACTGTTAATTAATAGTTGCTATAAGCACTTATAAAAAAATAAAACTTGAGCACTGGTGATTCCTCTGGACTGGCACCCCCTTGGTCAGTCTGTGCAGTTGGTGCCACTGGTCCCAAATCATCTGGAAAAAAGAAGACACCCAACCATCAGAGTGAGCATGTACAACATGACAGATCACTACCGGCCTCAAAACAGCTGGGGGAGCTGAGAGGCCAGACAGCGAGCTACACTGAGGTAACATTCCTCCTCAGCTTAAACACCCTCCAGAGAAATCAAACTCGCATGATCCATGAGATGAAAGCACATTGCTGCGAAAGCAAGAAAGTATGCTCCAGTGGGGCCATGCGTTTTAGCTGCAATGTGACTTGGAAGCAATTCCTAAACTGAAAAAAACAGGAGTTTTTGTTTTCGTGTCTAATGGAGGGAGGCTTGGACTGGACATGAGGGCTGTGTCTCCCTCCTGCTAAACACAAGACACAAAGTGGGGCTCCAAACAAACCAGGGTATGTCCCTTTCTGCAGTTGGTCAGAAAACGAAGAAAGGCAAGATAAAGCCTGCATGCCAACACAGAGAGACCACACCCAGAAGTTTAATTTATGCAGATCTGGTTATAGGATCTGTGCCAAAGCTCCCGCATCTTTAGAAAAGGAGTCCCTCGACCCCTCATAAGGAAAAGAGAAACACTGAAAATACTCGCTTACCGCCGCACATTTCTTGTCTCAAACACAGTGTCCTCGTCGCTGTCGAATGAGGCCATCTCTATGTTCTCATCGTAATTCGACAGCAGGCCGTATTTCTTTCGCTGAGGTTTCTTCAATCTGAAATTCGTTTTGCACTGATTTCTGGGTCCCTCTGACCTAGGGCTAAGGGACACGGAGAGCACAGAGTGAGCACGCCGTCACACGCCAGCTTTGCCTTTACGAGTCAAAGGGCAAAACGAGCAGGACCAGGAGATGTTTTATCACTGCTAATTACCTAAGGTCATTAACACCGGCATGAATTTACACACACGCTGACAGAGGGATGCACAGGGAAGCACAGTTCCGGCCTGGCACAGGGAGGGAGGGGCCAGGGCAAACGCGGCACAACCCCCGGGCCCGGGGGACGACCGGGGCAAGCAGAGGCCGGGCCCGAGGGGCGACCGGGGCAAGCAGAGGCCGGGCCCGGGCCGGGGCTGGGGGGGGGGGGGCCAGGCCGCCCGCACTCACCGGAACGCCCGCAGCAGGAAATAGAGCGCGGCCAGCGCCGAGAGAGCGCTCAGCACGTACACCGCCCGCTTCAGCACCGGCAGCCCCGACCCCGGCGGTCGCCGCGATCCCGGCGACGGGTCCGGCCGCGTCCCGTTACCCGCGGCCGCCTGCGGCACCTCCGTGCCGTTGAGGGGGCTCGGGGTGGCCGGAGGAGCGGGGGAGGAGGCCTGGCCGACGTGGAGGAGGAGGAAGAGGAGGCAGAGGGGCTCCGGCCGCAGCATGGCCGGGCCGGGCGGCGTGGAGCGGCGAGCAGCGCCTCGGCGGGGCGGGCGCCGAAAGGCGGCGGGACGGTGCCGCGCGGCGCAGGCACCGGCCGGGCCCGGCGGAGCCGCACGCCGCGTTCCGGGGCAGCGCCGTTCCGGGCCGGCCCAGGGCGTGCAGCCCCAGCCCGGCCTCGACCCGCGGCCGCTCCACCTCGCATGGCGGCGGTTCACCCCTCGCAATGCGAGTCCTCCACGGTCGCCGTTCCCCCTCACAGCTGCCAGAAGCCTCTCAGGGCCGCCGCTCCCCCCTCACAGGAAGACTCCCCCCGCCTCAGGGCCGCCATTTTGCCCTCAGGGTCGTCATTCCCCTGCCACGATGGCAATTTTCCCTCCAGAGGTGAACACTGCTTGCAACGGGAGCATTTTGAGCATTTCTAATCACCGCCTTTTTTCTCCACAGGAGCTCTGGACTGACCCGGGCGGTCTGTCAGCGCAGCTCTGCTGCCCCACGCAAGCTTTCCTCTCGTGGAAGGGCCCGAGCTCCCCGGACACGCAGGCCTTGTGAAGAAAAGGGCGTTTTGGCTGCAAATGGTCACCCCCAGCAGGTATCACATCATGCCCACAGCACTCCAGCACCTTCCCAAAGATGCAACCAGGTTTTCAACCCAGCCCCTGCAGGTAGCTCTTCCCTCAGCCACAACTCATTAATGCACTGCTGTAATTAGCAATGCCAAAACAACAGCACCTCAAACTAGGCCTCTATTTTTTTGCACCTATTAATTATTTCTGCTTGTGTTTAAGCACCTAGGCATCCTATTTAGAAAGGTCTTTCAAATAATGCTTTGCAAGTATTTAGCATTTGAATGTTTACACATCACCCGACTGCATTTTGATCAGCAAAGGTTTCTCACACTCTCATGCCCCACTATTTAACATCATCCTTCATTAACATGCAAAAGCCTCACTGGTGAATTGCTAGATACAGCCCCCAAAAGCACATCAGCCAATTTCTTTTTTTAAACCCCATTCACTTGGATAATTTGGAAAAGGTTAAAAAAAAAAAAAGGAGGTTTCGGGAAGTAAGCTTGACAATCGTTCCCATTCTTGCATGCGCACATGCCCCAGGCCTCTTCGGACCCTCATCACTGCACCGGGAAATTGCGATGGGGCTCGGCTGCAGGCCCTCACAGCAAGCCCTCACGAGCCAGTACCCTGCTTGCTACCATACTGAACTCCTTTGTGCCTGGGACTCCCCAGCAAGAGAAAACATTCCTTAGTAAGAGCACAAGTTTTTAAAGTTGGCTTTACCCATTAATTTAGCTCATTTATACCAGCTAAATAGCCTCCATCACACCTCTCTGCGCTGGAGAGCTGATTCAAGCAACAACAGAACACAAGCACAGGAGCAGTGGCTACGCCTCAGTAGGCTGGCAAACCACCACAGCCTTCTGTAATAGCCAGGCTTTACAGCATGGACTAGAGGACACAATTCTGCCCTTCAAGCACACTGCAGCAGTAATTGTTACTGGGCACAATACCCACGTAGGTTCTTCAAAGGCACTTAGGCTACATGAGCAGGTTTTATTGCATAATACCGTGCACTCAGAAGACTGTCCTTCAAGTGGGGCATAGCATAACCAAAACCTAGAGAAATACCAGTAAAAAAAAAAGTGTGTTCTTTTAACACAAAGATGGCAGGCAGGACAGTAGCAGAGACCATCAGAAACCCTCTTACTGCCTTCAAGTATCATATTCCAGTCTCCTGCCCTATTCTTTCCAAAGCTGCCAAAAATACACTCCCAGCTGTCAAGCCCCTCTACTAGCTAAATCCTCCTTGTTATTGAGCTGCCACACTTTCAGGATTTAACTGAGAACAAGACCTCATTTTTCATGAGCATCAGGCACATGCATCAACTCATTTTGAGCCAAATGAGCGTGGTTACAGTGGGTCTCTCAGGAAGGCAGTGCTCATTTTAGAGCCCCGTGCCAGCCATCACTCAGACCAGCGGCATAGTGGAAATAATCTTAGTTGCTTCTGCTCTACAGTGTAGCATTGCAAGACATGGGCATAACATATCAAAGATGACAACCTGAAGGGCAGACGTTTAAGGACGTATTTATGATTGATACGTATTTATGTATCAGAGAACATCCACCACTACTTAAGAGAGTTCTTATAATCTAAGACAGGCAAGAGAAGGACCAGTTGAAGGAATTCAGCAACCAGCACTCATCTGACTTCATTACAAGCCAGGGACTAGGTACCAAGTGAATAAAAATCAGCAACAAATACTCTGCACATACAGAATTGGAAGAAAAGGGCAGTTTGTGTGGCTCATTTAACTTTTCAATCGTTCATTTTGAAAACAGGACTTAAAACTGGGCAGAACATGCCAATCCAACAGAGTTGGGGTCAAAATTTTGATCTCTATAGCATACTCCAACTAACACAAAAGCCTGAAAACTCCCCCAGTAACTTTAGTTTACTAGAGAGCAAGTAAAGGTTAACAGGCCAGAGAAAAGGCTTTCATCAATAGCAGAGCATGAATTTCCTGCAAGGAGAATTCCCTTGCTCTGTGCCTTACCTGCCCTTCTACAGAGCGTGTAAAACCCCATCCATAGTGTCCAGCACCACACTGCACAGATGGTGCAAGCCCCACAGGTCAGGGGCAAGAGCCCCAAGTTGTTTAGAGGCAAGGTAGGACAACCAAAATTACAGCAGTTAACAAAGCAGCCATCAAGAACCGTAATTTAACAACTCAACCCACTAACTCCTGCACAGAATAGTCTCTGCAGAGAATACAATAGACATTGCACGTAAAAGGCAGCATCTGCTAATTAGGGAAGATGGCACCAAGTCTTTTATTAGCCGTTCTATCCCAGAGACAAAGGAATCAATACAAAATTGCAGTCTCTGCAACTGGTGGCTTATTCACCTTTCATCTAGGGCTGAATTTTCTATTCACGCATACCAGCAGGATTTGTTCTGACTAGGCAGCTCCTCTTCAGGCACAGGCAATGTTGTAGTTTTTAAAAAATTACCAGCCATTAGGACTGTGCTTTCCTATTAACTCATCCAGGCAGCTCATTCTTTGCCCTGTATCTGTACAGGGCACCTTCCTGGCATTAATCAGATAGGTGAAACCAGTTTCTATCCTACTCATACTATCTTACTGGCCTTTTTGAAGTCTGAATGCTTCCATCATCCAGCTGAAGCTTCTAATTGCAGTACTCAAAACATTGCAGAGCTCAGTACTGCTTCAACATTTGTCTTGGTCCACTTCTCATCTCCAAGCACCTAACAGTTTCCACCTGATGAAGTTGCTGTACTAGAAAATTCCAGGCCATAAAAAAAAGACCAGAGTTAATTTGCGAATATCCAAACTGTTACTTCTCAGACTTCTTTTAACTTAAAGAGATCCTAAGACCCAAACTTTGCTTCAAAGGTTGCTTCTGAGTTACAAATAACCACTTCATTGAGATGGGAAACCTGGGGCAACTTTATCTTGAGCCAAGTACTTAAACACACAGAAATCATCAGTTGCAGGACAGGTGAATCTCATGTCCCACCTAAAAACAGCAGTGTGTAAAACTTTGGGAATGTGCAGCCACCTCCGAGTAGCAGAAACATCACACCTCAGTTTTCATCAGAATTTAATTACTCTGATGTATATGGAAGTCATTCATTACCCAAGCTCAAAAAAGCTTTAGCATTTAAGTGCAAATTAAGACTTTTGTATTTGTTACCATTTCAACTGGGAGAAGCAGCTTCTGTTCTGCACAAATACTGACTCCTTGTTTATGTAATTGCTCATCTGACAGTTCCCTTCAGATGTAGCTGCTTCACTGCTAAGTTCAGCAGATGCACAAACTTAATGTAATTAGGCCACTTACATTACCAACAATGCAATGAAATTTGTTCCTTGAACTTGCCCTTAAGACAACTTCCCCTCTCTTGTCTACCTCCCCAGCCAGGACACCGTTGGTTTATTTTGTACTTTTAACTGGGCTATACACCAGATAACCAGATTTCTATTGTTTGCCTTGGCCACAATCTTATATATTCTTATGTGTCCCCACAGAAGTACTACAGAGATTAGGGTTTTTTTCCACATTCCAATATTTTATTCTAGCTTAATTGACTTATTTCCTCATTTAATTGACCTGTATAAAACCCAGTAACAACACTGCCCAAAGCTCTTCATCTTCACCACTCCAGTCAGCAGCTGTCCTTGGTCTTCTCTGCTGCATTTCATTGCTGAAATAAAATTAAGACAGTGAATTTAGGGGCAGAGAACACCTATGGAGACTTTCACCTAGAAACTACTGAAGTCAGGCTATCACTTACATCATAGTTCTGTGTAACAGTACCAGAGCCAAACCTCTTGGCTCAGGAAAAGCTACAGGGTGAGGGGCAGACTGAACAGAGACGCTACCTGGTTGGCAAACTCATGTCTTGGTCCTGCCTCCTTGGAACGAACACTCTCCTTCCTCAGGACCCCCACTCAGCTTCCGTGGCGAGCGTCCATCTTCTCTTCAGCCTGCCAAAGCAAAGATGCATTAACAAAAATATCAAACAGAGACTTTACATTGCCACCCACCTCCCCCAACACAAGTCACATCATATACGAGGGTTTCACAAGCCATTCGCTGAACCCATCACATCACAGAAGCACAGTCTGGGAAAACTGTTCCGGGGCTGGCTGATGCCTTTGATATGCCAGCCAATGTATCATTTGATCCCTAAGCAGAGAGTTAACCACTTTGACATGGCTGCTTAGGAAGTGTGGGCTATGGGAAAAAGTTAATGGCAACAAGTAGGATGGCAAAGAAAGCTACAATTAAAGTGAGCAACTTAATGAAGTCTAGGAAGATTCTCAATAGATGAACACATATCAAGTCAGGGAATTCGTTTCCCATCTTGCTTCCATACCTACTAGCAAGACATGACTGCATGCCCAACTCTGATCTGTGGAACTGAAGTTGTGCCACAAGCCAAAGGTTGCATACGGCATGGGTTAAAATTTTTCCATCAGTTGACCAAAATTGTCAAAGGAATATTTCACAGGTACATTAGACTTTCAAATGAGCTCTCAACAAGAGGAAGGATGCGGACATGAGCAAAAGGAGTTACCTCGAATTACAGGACTATTTCCACATATGAACTAGCCAAGAGAGCAGCTTTCGTCTCAGAGGTTTCTGTTGGAGGCACAACACTTCTTTTCTCCAAGGACACTGCAGTTTCCATATGCTAGCAAAGAATTCTTAGAACTTGTAAGGCAATGACAAAGCTAGCTAATTACGGCAATTTACCTACCATTGAACACCCTTGTCAAGCTAGTAACTAGTCCAGTTACTAAAGGACTGATTCTTCACTACCGCTTTTCAATGTAGGCTATTTCAGTATTTTAAGGAAACATCAATTATCCTACCTAACACTAGCGTTCCCTTGACTTCTGACTTAGACTTCGAGTACTAGAACATCCTGAGGTATATACTTTCAGTCCTCTGCCTCTAGACAAGTCTGATTATTCTTATGTGAAAAGTATGTTGACGAATTCACATGTCAAGACCGAGTAAGATTAAATTCTAGCAACTGGTCAATAAATCTGGCTTGCTCTTACACTATCACTAGTCCTCTCCTCTGGCATCCTCTATTACTTAGACTGTTCTTCATCTTCAAGGATTGTGTTGTGCAATGAAATGTAAATGTCAGGAGCAGAGTTCATTTCAGACGGTCTTTTAATAGGCTTCGTAAAGCCAAAGAAAACTGTATACAAGAATCCTTTACCACTTCAAATACAATATCAATGGAATATGCATATTTCTTCCAGTAAAAAAGGACAATATAAATAAACATTTTCAAGAACCTCTTTTATGGTAAGTTTGCAAGTCTATTTCTGGGTAATTTACATCATTACAACAGTAAAAATACCGTTATGCAGGTTGAACATACAAGCAAGTTTCTCTTTAGATATATCAAGGTGGTTTGCCTTCCAATTTGTACCCAGGCTGCATTCCTACCTTGCTACACTAAAGGAATGTTACAAAAGACGAAGGTAATGCACTTAAAAAAAAGTCCACAGCTTGTTCAGCTTCCAGTGAACATTGAATTAAAGGTCCTTTCTATCTCAAAAGAAACTGAATTGGGGCCCCAACTTCACAACTTTAAAAAAAGACACCTTGGCTCATCATGAAGGATAAAATAAAATCTGAAGTGCTTTCAAAAAAGATTAAAAACACTTGAAAGCAGAGCTTTCTTAAAGAAAAGTCTAATTAGACCATCTTATATCAGAAGCTGTCAGGCTGTGTTTGACAAGATTAGAACTGATAATACTACAAAAGTGAAAATACAAGTAGATGTACTACACAATAACGATTTCAGCGAAGCTCCAAAAATCTTTATAAATACAGCCATTGGAAGGACGATCTTGAGTCAGGAAGGATTTTTACTCGTTGTGTGTAGCTGAGGACAAGAAGCAGGCACAATTGTAAAGGCACTGAAGCATAGACAAGTTCCAGCATTTTACTCCCTTGCATTATTTCAGAAGCTAGTGCTAGTTCGCTACATCGTAAGAGAACTCCCCCACCCTTGATTAAAGTTTGTTAGGGCATCCGAGTTTTGTCTTAGTCTCAAGCTCGAGGAACGTATTTTAAAAACTTGCTTTGCCTTAGATCCAAGCAACTCCTACACATGCATTACAAATTAGAAATTTAAACGGCACAACCACGTCCAAAGCCTGGCAGATTGGTTCTTACGGGCAAGAACAGAAATAGTGGTACAGTCCAACTGAGCCTTACAGTATTCCAGACTCAAGTACAGGGTCAGAAGGTTTAGAGAGTTCCTACAGCATACGTACTCATCATTCCCATTTGAACCAAGACTTACCGTAACTGTCATAGCTGTCTCTGTAGGATCCTCCTGAAGACCTGTCACCATAGCCACCTTGACTCCTGCTGTTAAAAACATTCACATGCTTTACATTTGCTCAACTGTTTCTGGAGCCTACTGACATTTACATCAAACAGGCAATGGGCTTAAACAGCTTTGCAACAAGGCACTAGCAGTTGCAATCACTTTACCTGCTATTATAGTAGTCTCTGGAGCCATTATATCCTCCACTTCTGGAATCAAATCTGCTTCCGCCATAGCCTCTGTCTCCACCTCCTTGAACAGACACCAGGGGTTTTTTTTAAGCATTCTGACAAATGCCATTACCACTTCAGACACTGCGAGCCATTCGTGCACACTCACCTCTAGAGAAGCCACGGCCCCGACCTCTGCCACCACGGAAAAAGCCTCTGCCCCCAGAAGACCCTCCTCTGTATCCACGAGATCTGTTCTCTGATGATTTTCCAGCCTGATCAACTCTGATCTGACGTCCGTCTACAGACTAACAAACAAACAAACAGCTTGATATTTAAGCATTTAAATAGCAAAGCACATACACAATGAGTTACGCATTTTCATTGTCAGCTAAGCAGTACCAGAATTTACCAGCTCTTACAAAGGTTTTATTCAATGTCACAGCTAAGCCAACTACGCAAGTAAAGGATGCTCAAACAGTGTAAAGAGACATTCCTATAAAGTGTCACTATTTTTCAGTCATACAGGCTAAATCATGAAGCCTTTGCAATTTATACTCTTTATTATTTATATCATTTCATTGTTTTGAGACACTACCATTTATCTGTTTTTCTACATGGCATTAAACAAAAAACACATCTTTCAAACTTCTCTCACTACATTTTAAGGAAATCAAGAAAGCTGTTCCAAAGCCTCCTTACCTTCCCATTCATGGCCATCATTGCATCTTTAGCATCATCTATGTTTTCAAAAGTAACAAAGCCAAAACCTCTGGATCTCTGAGTCTCTCTGTCTTTCACCACCACAACTATAAAGGGGGGGGGGAAAAAAGCATCAGCACCTGTGCCATCTAACACATTTATGAAAGTTATCACAGCTTGGTACTGTAATCTTACCTTCAGAAATCTGTCCGTATTTAGAGAAGACTTGTTCCAATGACTGCTCATTGGTGTCAAAACTCAGCCCACCGACAAAGAGCTTCCCCTCATCTGATGCCATCCTGACCTGCAAAGTCAATATATCCGAAGTCAAGATATCGAAAAAAAATTCCCACAACGTCTGAAAGATTAGATTGGTTATAACACCACCAACAATCCCACATTCCTGCACGACGCCTACGCTCAAACTCAGGCGAAGCGGTGCTTTGTCTGGCAGGGGAACATTCTATAGGCTGGCTCTGGACCAAGCGCCTTCCCTCGGGAAGCGGAGCCGCAGCCGGGGATCAAGGCCCCGGCCGCACACCCGGCCAGGCACAGGCGGGGTCTGCAGGCCGTCTCACGGCCGCTCAGCCCCGACACGCTCCCTGCGCAGGCCTCGCAGCCTGCGGGGAGCTGCGGCCCCGCCGGCTCGAGCGCCCGCGGCCCCCACGCTGCCCCGGGCCGACGGCCTCGCTCCTCCGGGAAGGGACCAGCGCGCAGGCGCGCCCCGCGTCCCCGACCCCCGCCGGGGCGCGAGACCCCCGCCCCTCCCTCCCGGTCCGCCCACTTGGCGCAGGCGCAGTCCGACGCCCCTCCTCCCACCCGCCGCCATTTTGCACCGTCGAGGCTCGTCGCCATTTTGTTTCTGAGGCCGCGTTTCACCTCTCCGCGGCCTTTTCCCCCCCACGACAGCTAGCCGGGGCGGCTCCGGCGGGCTCCCCGCAGCCGCGGAAGACACCCGTGCTGCGGGATGGGCGTCCTGTTACGCACTCTCCCACACAGCAAGCCCTCCGGCTCCCAACACGCATTTCCTGTAGCTCTGGCACTCTGAGCCTCCCCGGCCTAGCCCGGCCGCAGCCCGCCCACCGCGGCGGGCACCTTACCAGTGCCCTGGAGGTGCAAGGATCCACACAGCACTTCAAAGCTTCAGCGCGATGTACGCCGAGGCTGGCGGGGCGGTGGCTTATAAACGCCCGCGCTGCGTCCCGCCCATCTTATGAATACGCAGATTAACCCCCACTGCAAGGCGGGGCGACTGGCGTCACCAAAGCGCTGCCGCCGCTACAACACCTGATTGGGCTGGATGTTGTTAATATTCATGAGCCCGGCCGGGGGCCGCGGGGAGGAGGGAGCGAAAACAAAACCGCTGCCTTCGCTCACGTGGGGGCGGGGCGCGGAGGACGGCTCTGATTGGTTGGGAGCGCGGAGACCGTTGGCCGGGAGCGCCCCTGTGAGAAGAATGGAAGTGGAGTCAGCTGATTGGCCGGGGGCCGCCGCCGCCCCGCCCTCCCTGGCGGCCGGCACGCCGAAGGGGCGTGGCCGCGCTGCCCCAGTTTCGCGCCCTTCTCGGCAATGCGGCGGCTGCTGCAGACAAAGGGGCCGCCCGAGGGGGCCGCCGCCATCTTGGGCGGCGAGCGCTACCCCCGGCCGGCCCCGTCCTCCCGCCGTGTGCCGTCTGCGCCGGGCAGGCCCGCCCTGCCGCCTCCTCTGTCCGCTCCTCTGAAGGAGATAGTGGGGAGCGGTCTGTCCTGCAGGCCAGAGGCCCTGCGCCCTGCAGAGGCCCTGCCTGTTGCCATCTCTCTCTAGGCCTCAGCACTCACGCTCGCTACCGGAGCGTGGCTCCGTGGCATGGTGGTAGGTTCCCCTCGTCCCTGGCAGGCCCGGGGTCAGGTCTTCGTCACCCCCGGGCACCTGCGGCCTTCCCACGCCCCAGCAAGGCTGGCCACAGAGCTTTCCAGGGAGGCCGCCCTCCCTTCCCTGCCGCACAGGGGTAGGCAGCAATTCCACCTTCCCTGTCTCCTGTGGCAGCACAAGGTGAATAATCCCTACTGCCAGGCAGCTGCCTCCTTTGAAGTGTCGTGCTGGTGTCTCCACACCTGCTTGGGAGAGCATGGCATAATGAACGTAAAAAGCAGCCCCATCACTGTTTCCGAAACATGAATGGTTTTGTTTAAAAAACAGTAACAAAATGACTTTGCTGAGCCCCTATTCCACTGAAATGTTTAAAAGCCCCCCCTGGGGTTTTTCTGAGGTAAGAATATCTTCACCATTAAAAACTTATTTATTGAAAGGGGAAACTCTTTGACTATAAACACGTGTTTCTGCAACGGACTACATTGGCTTAAAAAGCCCTAAAAGTAAGATTTTCCAGTTTTTCTTACAAAAACTACCATCACATCTAGAAAATGCAGAACAGTATTTTAAAACGTCTGAGAGGAAGAGATGCACAGGAGGAAAACAGCAGCGTGCAGGCAAGAGCTGGAAAGAAAGAGTGGAAGAAAAAGAGGTGAGGACAGGTCTCTGGAGGTCGCCTCATCTGTCTCCCTGCCTGGAGGCAGGACCGGGCCACATCAGCTCTGCCTCGAAGAGGAGGTTACGCTGCGAAAAGACTCCTTTTTTGTAATTGTTTTTTGTAATTTCCTTTGCAGTTTGCAGCAGGAGTGTGTGCACACACCTGCACGTGCGCACACACCCCGACCTCCCGCCGTCCCCTCACCTCTCTGGTGCTCCAAGCGTTCCTGGTCAGAGCGGGGTTGCACAGAATAGTAACACCGGAGTTAGTTAAATCAGGGCTGTTTGTTCACAGATAATGGGATTGATTTCCTAACTAAGCGCTAAAACGGAGTAAAAAGAAACCACCGTGAAACCGAAGAAGTCTTCTGCCCACTATTGTTCTGTAAAAGCAGCGAGTACCCATTCTCTGCCTCCAAGAGTGAGGAAATTGAGGTTTTCCTCTCCGATTTGTTACTATACCTTTTGGGATCTACAGGAAAAGGGTTGTTTTGTACACAAGCGTGTATAGTAATTGTGAAATACAGAGGAATCTCAGTATTGCACTCTGCCCGAATCTCGGCTGCTGTACACACAAAAATAGGTGTTTCGTTACTCCTCAGCGCGGCTCTCACAACAGCACGCCGTCTGCGGGTGTTGTGTTATGCTGCTACGGCATCGGCGGTTTTGCCAAGCGTGCAGGGCCGGCAGGGACAGCACGCTGCAGCCTCGCGCTGCTGGCTGCTGCCAAAGTGCTGGGGAGCACGTAAGAAACCCAATATCGATGAGGTACCAATCTAATATTATTATTTTCTTACCACGAAAAAAACGTACTAACTTTCCAGTCTTGAGAGCAAATTAACAACATTGAATAATGATAATATAAATTTTATATATATAATTAAGTGCATCTGATACATTTGCAGTACAAGGAAAAGGATCAACATTCCGAAAATGTTAGAGCAATAGTTAAAAACAGAATGAAACTCTGAATAGTAGGATAAAGTAGTGCAATATTTTATGCAAATTAAAAAACTGTTTCCTGATTTGAAGAGGGTATTTTAATTTTAAACTCTGGGTCTGACTTATTGAATAAGCCTGGGCTGCTTTTCAATTCTACCTAATGTTGCGTGGGGCTGCGTGGTCCATCAGCACGCCGGTCGCGGCCCGGAGGAGCGAGGACGTCATCTTGCTGCTAAAGACTGCAGATCAGTTTTTGCCCTTCAAGAGGGAAGAAGGGAGCCCAGCCCTGAGCTCGCGGCGTGGCGTTTTGATTAAATTAGAGACGCATTAACGTGAGCACTTCTGGTCCGTGATGAGGGCGGATAAAGTGACCTTGACGCATGGAGACATTTTCCGAGCGGCACGGGCGACAGCAAGGA
>NC_138602.1:5352831-5588472 GCF_964289735.1 Phaethon aethereus
GGTCAGCCGCAGCCGCACATCTCCTGTGCCAAGCAGTGTCAGAGACCATTTTCGTGGCACCCAGCGGGACGTGACTGATGGCGGCTCCCGGCGTGGGCAGAGGGAGCCGAGAGCTCAGCGCGGCAAGCCGGGGGAGGAGGAGAACGCTGCTCTCGACAGAACCAGATAATTAGCAGCAATGGGAAAGGACAGAGGCAGGTGAGGGGCTCGGAGCCGAGGCCACAGCAGCGGGACCCTGCGGGGACCGGGCTGGGCTGCACGGGGGAGCGGAGAGAGCCCAGGAATGCCCCACACATCGCCCTGCACCCCAAAACCGTGGGGCAGGGCGAGCGGGGCTGCAGTGCCACCAGCCAGGGTGCAGGCAGCCCCTGCCCAGCACTGCTCCCATCCCGCCTGGCAAGGGTCGGGGGGCTGACAGGGCAGGGGTTTGGAAAAAGCCCCCTCCCTCAGGGAGGGCCCCTGCCCGGGGGGAGAGCAGCCTCCCGCGGCGCAGCGAGGGCACGGCCATCCCCAGGGTCCCTTGGCCACCCCGGACGTGGGGCGAGCCGGGGGTGCCCTCGCTGGTCCCCCCGAACGCGGACTACAAGTCCCAGCAGGCGTCTCGCTGCGGAGAGCCCGGCCAAGGGCACCCTGCGAGGGGCAGGGCCGGATTCCGGCTGGCCCCCCGTCCCCCCGGCGCTGGCGGGAGGCAGTGGGAAGAGCTGGTGAGAGGACGCTGACGGAGACACTTTTTTCCCATCCTAAAAATAGCAGCTGGCCGTTTCCCCAGCTTCCCGGCCTCGCCAACGCTCTTCCATTAGATGAAAAAAAAAAACCAACCGAACCCAGGCACCTTCCGTCAGCAAGAGAGCGGCTGCGTGTGTCGAGAGGCACACGCACGCCGCAAATAGAAACCGGGGACAGAGGAGAGCGAGAGGGAGCGGAAGAGGGAGCAAAGCCATCCGTCCCCAGTTATTCCCAAGACGTTTTAATTAGCACTCGCTCTCCGACTTTGAGGCTTCGCTTATGCACGGCGCAACGTATGACCTTTAAAAAAAAAAAAAGGAAAGAGGGGAAGGGAAGAAAAAGGCACTGGAGCGGCTCAGAAACTGGGAAGTCGGCTGAGCTTCAAATAGGCTCAGCGTCAGGCACTCAGAGGCTTTTAATAAGCTACAGAGTGAGAAATTTAACACCACAGGCACTATTTTTGATCACTTGTGGGGGGGGGAGAGAAAGACAGAGCGACCAAGAGGAGGGGGAGGAGGTGGTGGTGAGAAGAAGAGGAGGCAGCCAAGATTACATCCTGGGTGGCAGCGCTGAAAATAGCCATGCCCTGCTCCGACTGCGGAGCTGCAGGGAGCCGAGCTCGTGGCCCATGGGGAGGGCAGGCAGGAGGCCGAACCTGCTGCCTGCTGACCTTTGCTGGAGCAGCTGCCTGCGCAGGCAAGCCAACTCACATTCCCAGGCTGGAAAGCTGCAGGGAAAAGGGGATTAGAGTGAGGCAGAGGGACCGCAGCCCCATGTGCCCAGGGGCCAGCGGCTGCCTCGGCCTCCCTGCCGGCGCTGGGGGGTTTGCACAGCAGAGAGAACCTGAAATCCCTCTGGGGAAGGCGTGGGGAGGCCAGCACCAAGCGAGGAGCCCCGCAGCAGATGGTGCCGTTGGCAAGACACGCATCCTCGGGGCTCTGGCAGAGGCAGAACCGGCCCCTCGCTCGAACCCCCTCCTTCCCAGCGGCACTGCTGTTTCTCGAGGTGCATGGGGAGCGGTGAGCTTGCTGCAGACACACGAGCACCTCCCGCTTCCTCCCGGCTGTGAGGACCCCCGGGCAGCCTCCTTGGGCAGGGCTACTGGCTAGCAAGCCCCCAGGCAAGCAGCAGCTTCAGCAGAGCATCACCAGCCACCCCCACCACACACGGATTCAGAAAGACTCCCACCACGTACGGCATCTGCTTCCTGCTCCGCACCAAACCTGTCTTCAAGGAGCAGGGGGAGTTTCCACTGTGCCACACGCGCAGTGGAAACGCAGCAGCAGGAGCATGGGTCAAAGCCCAGGCAGCTGCTGTCCAGCTGCAAGAAGTGACGTGAAGAAACAGCCCAGCCGATGCGAATTCCTGCAGCGACAACGGAGCTGGGAGGCTGGGCAAAAGCCAGCGTTGGATGGGGCGGGGGAGTCAGGACAGGAAGCCTCCGGTACGGACCTGCGCTGCCCTGTGGACGCCTCTCCCCGTGCTGCCACAATCCAGCTGCCCAGGTGGATTACTGGAGGTGGGGGTGGCTGACAGCACAGGGAGGGGGTTATTAAATCCGCCTGCTAAGCCTCCAGTAGGTGAATCTCCCACGGGAATCCCCAGCTGAACCCCAGGGCAGTGCTGGAGGCACACCTTCCCCGAGCAACTGCAGCCCAGCAGACCCCAGCGTGGGGGCAGGAGCCTGCCCCTGGGCATGCAGCCACCGGTGCAGCGCAAGCTGCAATTTGCTGCCTCAGAAGAAGGTGACATGCTATGAGCCAGGATTACATTTCCTTTTAATCGATCAGAGCGTTTTCTCCGCCTCCATTTGTCCCGCACCATCTGTACAATCGGGGAAGCCAGGACAAGTAGGACAGTCTGGGGTTTCTCTACATCGACAGTGGGATTCCTGCAACACACAGAAGCGGAGTCAGTTTTAATGCGGGGTGGGCTCGTCAGAGCGGTGGATTCTGATCCGAGGGCTTGGCCCTGGCTGTTAAACCGCTGTGAGTAAACAAGAGCCACCGGCTTTCTCACACCTGACCTCACAGGCCAAAGAGCAGAGGGACCAGAGATCAGGGAGATAGCGGGGGAGCTGCTGCCCTGCTGTACCTGCTGCGGGGAGAAGCTGTCGGAAAGGCTTTTGGTGACTCACCCGCCAGGCACAGCACACACGCTGCCCCAGAGTAAGTCTCCCAAATGCCAGCACGAGGGAAGAAGAGGGATGAGGCACAGTCTTAGCAGGGCAGAGGAAAAAGGGGCCGCAAGATAAGCAGCCTGGCCTTGCCTCCCCTGAGACAGAAGCTGTTTGTTTTAGTGAAGGGAATGTACACAGAGCAGAGGCCACACGTCGCTCTCCCTCCCGGGCCCCAGGCATCCATCCTGCTCCCGAGCTGCCCGCTGGCGTGGCCTGTCCCCGCGGGGACCAGGAGGCAGCAGCGAAGCCCCACCAGCGACTGCAGGCTCCCAGCCGGTCCCGGCGTCAGGCCGAACCCCGCGGTGCGGCGTGGCACGGCGCTGGGCCCTGCTGCCATCTAGCGGCTCCGGGCAGGGGTCCCCCCCGAGCCCCCCAGAGTTGACAGGCAGCCACGGAAAGGGACAGATCTCATGTCACCGCTCCCCAAAACCCAGGCACGAGCCCTTGTCCAGCCCTGTGCAGCCCGGCAGGCCTGGCTGCTGCGAGGAAGCTCCCTATGGGCAGCACGGAGCAGGGACTGCTCTCCGGAGCAGGTGTGGAAATCTCAGCCGGGATATACGTGACGCTTACCTTAATTACTCCAGGGCTTTTACAAGGGCTTCATTAGCTTCTACTTTAATCTGAGCTTCTGCTTTAGCTGCTTCATCAGATGCTGCAGCCATCTCTGAAACAGCCTTCTCTAGGTTTGATTTTGCAGTCTGAACAGGAGAGCAGAAGGAATGTCGTTGAGAGACCACTGCAGGAGAGGTGACTTGTCCTACAGCCCTTGAGTCACTCCGCTCCCTCCCCTGCCATACTGCCGTCTTTCGCCCCACACGTGGGGCCCCACAGACCTGCTTACACAGCTGCGCTGGCAGCAGACACCTTATCAACAGGGCCTGCTGGGGAAAAGCTGTTCCTGAGACTAAGAGGGGTGGGGAGGGGCAAGACCAGCATCTGTCTGAGGGGAGGGAAGCGGCCTGGAGAAGGGTTAACCACCGTGCGGCTTCCTCTCCCCGCAGCCTGCAGAGGAGCTCTGAGCCTTTGATCCTGACCAGCAGCGATGGGGAAGCTCAGGGTGAAGGCAGGGCGTGCTTTCTGCAGCCAGAGGAAACTCCTAAGACGACCACCCCCCACGAGAGAAGCAGGGAGCAAATCCCCCTCCACGAGGAAGCCCGGCTGCCGGGACCCGCCCAAGGGAGGCAGCGCGCAGCCTGGTACTCACCGCCAGATCCAGCATGTCCATCGTCACCGCTTCCTCTGCCAGCACCTGCACGGTGGAGTCCGCGTGGACTGTGACAGAGCCGCTGCTCACTGCAAAGGCACAACAGCAGGGGCCGAGTCAGGCAGCGCAGGCAGGGCTGCCAGATGGGCCTCGTCTGGGAGTCCGCACACAGGACAGCACTGGCAAGCTGATCCCTGGAACCTCCACGATCCTTTTGCCAAGAAAAAATTTCGATGCCTTCCCGTAATGTTTCCCAAGTCCCACAGGGACTTCTTTCCTACCAAAAGGAAAGCTAAAGCAGAGGATGCTCCCAGAAATTCTCAGCCGAACCAGGAAAACCTGGCCCCAGACCATGGCCTCACACTGAGCCCCATCTTCCAGGGCAGATCCCCAGCCCGCAGGGCAGCCTCCAGCAGGAGGGCGAAAGCAGAAGCCCCTGGAATTGCACCAGGCACAGCTTGATCAGCAGAGCCTCCTTTGTGAGGGCCCTGAGAACACCCCGCCACGCACACTTTCCTCCCTCCCCAGCTCCACCTGCTTTACTTACCAAAGTACTTGGTGGCCGTGCCATCCTCAGCATAGACTGTCACAACACCGGGTTTGAGGACCTGCAGGGTGGGGACGTGAGAGGCCAGGATACCAAAGGAGCCGGTCAGCGTGGGCACGTCCACCTGCTTCACGTTGGCAGCGTTGTAAAACACCTGGACGGGGAGGGCAGAGCAGATGGAAACAGCTCATCACCAGGAGCGGAGGGGAAGGAGAGAGGTGGCTCCCCCAGCTCTAGAGAGCAGAGGGGGCGGTGGGCAGCCTGCTCCCACCCTGAGGGCACAGCCCTGCTCCCAGCAGCTGGCAGGCTGCAGGATCTGACATGCAGCAACGTGTGACCAGGACAGCCTGAACCTTCAACAGGGTGGGAGTGGGGCCAGACTCTGGAGGAGGGGTCCTGGCAAATGGAGTGGGAAAGTGCTTCGAGCCTCCTGGGAGGCGTGGTGGTGGCGGTGGCAGGGAGGCGGCACGCGGAGACATGAAGTCGGGAGTGGGCGAGAGGCAAAGGGTGCAGCTGGGAGAAGCCTGAAAAGAGCGTAGGGAGACCTTGACGCCAACCGTCACCGCTCCGATGGGAGTCGGCGACGCAGCCTTCGTGCAAGCGTCCCACATGCTCCGCCAATGTGGCACAAATCCTGCCTTGCAACACCACGGCCCTGTCCTGGGAGAGCGGCGAGCCTGGCTGCCCCTGTGGGCATGTCAGAGGCAGGCGCAGGCCGTGCCCCACAGCCGGAGCGGTGCCCAGAGGTGGCTCCGGGCTGGCAGCAGGGCAGGGCCCCAACAGCCGCCGCAGCCCCAGCAGCAGGCCCGGGGCTGGAAGAACAAGAATGTCACTCTGCGAGCCCCGGCAGAGCTGCACCGGGCCGGGGAGGGCGGCAGGAGGAAGGGAGGCAGCGGGCCGGGCAGGGGGTCGCAGCCTCCGGCAGCGGCGAGCGAGGGGCCGAGGTCAGGGCCAAGGTCAGGCCCGGCAGAGCCGGTGTGGGCGCAGGGGCTCACAGCGCACCCCTGCCGTCCCCAGCCCTGCTGCTGACCGAGCCCGTCCGCCCCTTCCCAGTCCCGGGAGCAGTCCGCAACCCCGCCGCTCCCCCGGCCCCCCTCCGGGCCGCCCCCGTCGCTCGCTCCCGTTCCAGCCCCGCGCGCCGATAACCCCGCGGGGGCGACAGCGCAGGCCTCGCCCCGCCCGCAGCGGGCATCGGCCGCCCCGGGCGAAGCGGGGGTGACCGCGGCGGGACCGGTCGGCGGGCCGGGGCGGGGCTCGCGGCCTACCTGCGTGGGCGAGGCGAAGGTGAAGGCCATGGAGCCCGGCCCGGCGGCGGGCTCGGCATAGCCGCGGGCGCGGGGTGGCGACAGCGCCGGGCGGGCAGCGAGGCGCAGGAGGAGGCGGCGGGTGCGAAACATGGCGGCGGCGGGCCGGGGCGGCGGCAAGGGCGAGCGGGCGGCGCGGGGCAGGCCGGGACGGCGGCGAGACTACAACTCCCAGCCTGCCCCGCGCCGCGCAACTACATGGTCCGTGAGGCGCTGGGCGCATGGCGGAAGTGACGTTTAGGGGCGGGAGCGCAGGAGCGCATGGGAGCTGTAGTTCCCGCGCCGCGCCCGCAGTTCATCCCGCTGATCGGTGGGGCGGGGGGCGACACGCGGCCCCGCAGAGCCCCGGCCGGGCCCGGCCCCACGCTCCGCCCCGGGCGCTGCTGCGGGGCGATGGGACCCGAGGGGCAGCCCCCCCCGGCTCCGGCCGTGCTCGCAGCCCCACCGGCTGGGGGGCCCGGTCCCGCCGCGCCGCCGGGGGTCCCGGGGGGCCCCAACCTGCGGCCGCTCCCGGGGCCGCGGTGCCGGGGGCAGGAGGGGCTGGGGGGCTGCGCTGGCTCGGGGGCGGGCAGGGCCGGTGCAGGCAAGGCTGCTGCAGGCAGGGTTCGGGCAGCCCCTGGCCCCACGTGACGCCCGCGCCGCGCGGGGGCGGCTCCGGTTCATTCATAAATCCCGGGGCCGCCCCGCCGCCCCGAGCGCAGCAGCGGCGATGGAGCCCCGGCTCCGGTCCCAGTCGTAGGTGAGTGTTTAGCCCCGCCGCCTCGCGACAGCCCCTATCGCGACAGCCGGAGCCTGTCCAGCCAAGGGCAGCCCATCACGCCCCACCGCGCGTGGAGGTCCCGGGGGGCTCCTGCCTGACTGTCACCAGCCTTGCCTGCATCCCTGCCTGCATCCCTGCCTCCATCCCCGCCCCACTGCCCTGCCCGCATCCCCCTCCCACAGCCCACATCCCTGCCCCACATCCCTGCCTGCATCCCTGCCTGCATCCCCCATCACCGGGCTGGGCCCGGGGGGCCGTTGCAGCCACGGGGAGCAGAGCAGGTGCCCCCAGCCCAGCCGGGCCCCGCGGGGCGCACGCACGCGTGGGGCGCAGACCCGCCCCGACCCCCCCGCGCCCGCTCTCACGGGCGCACACGTGCTGGAGCGCGGCGGCACCGGGGTCCCCGGGCCCCGAGCCCCCGCCCTGGGCACCGGCAGCGGCCCCGTGTCCCCACCTGTGGGGACAGCCCGGGGCCCGCGGGGACCGGCCCCCTCGTCCAGACAATGGCCGCCCTGTTCCCGCCGGGTCGCCATGGAGACGGGATTCCTCCATGATGGGAGCGGGAGGGACGTTCTGCCCGGCCCCCCGCGCCCCCCACACCAGAGGGTGCCTCGCCGGGATCCCGCCCGTGGGGGGCCCGTCCCTCCTGGAGCCGCAGCCCACTCACCTGCTCCCCTGGGGCTGGGGTCCCGCCGCGCCCCCGCACAGCTGGGGGCCAGAGGAGGGACCCCCCCTTCTCCTGGCACTGGGGGTCGTGGGGGCGTCGCATCACCCCACGCTGCTCCACTTGCCGCAGCAGCTCAGAGCTTCCCGCGGGTGGGGGTCTGACCCGGGTGGCCCTCAGTACCCCGATACCCCCCCGGGGGCTTCGTGCCCCACACCGTGGCCGGGCTGCCCCCAGCCCGGTGTGGTGCAGCCACGCGGCCGCCCCCCACGCTGGCCCCGGGTTCCATTCACATTTCTCGCTGACCTGATTTTGAGCAGTTTCCGAGCGCCCCAGCCGGTGCAACGCCCACCTGTACCCACCACCCCGGGGGCTCCCCCACCACCAGCAGCGCCCACCCCAGCTCAGCCCCAGGCCCTCCCAGCAGCCCGGGACACACGGACAGGGACACATGGACCCACAGCAGGGGCTGGAGCTCGGCACCCCCCGGGAAGAGCCCTGTGGGCAGCACGGGGTGGCGAGGAGTGTGCGGCTGGGTGTCCAAAGGCCACGCGCGGAGTTTATGCCGCAGCGGGGGCGTGGAGCTGTCCGTCTGTCTGTCCGTCTGGCCCCTGGCCCCAGTGGCTCTCGCTGCTCAGGAGCACGGCCCTTCTCTGTCGCCCATGGGCCCCTCGGTGGCCCCACTGCCGGCCCCTCAATGTGGGGACAGGCCGGTGACGGAGCCGCTGTCGGGCTCGCTCAGAAGCGTCACCCGTCGCGCTCCAGCAACACCCATGCCTGCTCCCCTCACGCAAGGCGTGGGGTGACCATCTGCCACCCTTGCCTGCTGAGGTGCCCCAAGCGCTGCCCCCCCCAAGCAGCGGACCCACGGCAGCCCCGTCCCCTCGGGCAGCGGTGCCTGGGGCTGGGGGCTGTTTTGGCTCCTGGGGACGGCAGTGCTGGGGCAGCACGATGTCACCTCCTCCTCTGCGAGCCGTCCCGGGTGGGACCCCGGGGCAGGGCCAGCCCCCCCGGGCCAGCTCTGGCCATCAGGACCAGCCGCTGCCCGGGAGCTCGGCCCCCGGCCTGGCGTGAGGAGCGTGGCGTCTCCCCACCGGCTGCCGGTGTGGGGCTCCACGGGCGCAGGGTGGTGGCAGCGCCTGTCCCACGCAGGGGCTGGGCCCGGCGAGGGGTGAGGGGGCTCCCCTCGGAGGGGCAGCGCTCCTGCCGCCTTCTCCCCATGGCCGGCCCCACCTGCCTCCCCATCCCTCCATCCCGGCTTCCCTCCCTCCGGAGCCACCTTCCCTCCCTCCTTCCTTCCCTCCCTCCTCCCCCCTCCCTCCTGACCACACCCTCCCTCCATCCCTTCATCCCGGTCCCTCCCTCCATCCCTCCCGGTCCCTCCCGGCAGCTCCGCACCGCGGTGCCGGGGAGGGCCCGGGGCCGGGCAGCAGCCGCCGCCCCCCGGCCCGGCCCCGCCGCCCCCTGCCCGCCGCCTCCCTCTGTGCCCCCCCAGGACGCGCTCGGGCCGGGACGGACCATGAGCGATGACCCGACCCCCTGGGACAACGCGACGGAGAGCGCCACGGTGAGCGGGGCCGCCCTGCCCGTCCCTGCCCGTCCCTGCCCGCTCCTGCCCGCCCCCGTGCCCCTGCCCACGCTGCCGTCCTCGGGGTCCCGGGGGAGGGTGGGGATGCGCGTCCCGGCGTGGGGCAGTGCCTGGGAGGTGTGGGGTCTGCGCGGCTGCCGTGGGGCTGGGGTCTGCACCCGGGTGGGGACAGCAGCAGCCACCCAGCCCGGCTGCCACCCACCCTGCTCCGCCAGTTCTGGGGGCGGGCGACGCCCCTCCCGTGCCCTGCGCAGCCCCCCCGAGGTGCCCTGGGTGCCCAAGGGGTCCGGGGTGCTGCTGCCGGATCAGCCGCCCTCCCGCAAGTGGGGCTGCCGGCCGGGGGGTGTGAGGACCGGCCCCTGCGCCAGGGCAGAGCTGGGGTCCCGTCCCTGCTCCCGGGGGCCACGGAGGCTCTGCCCACCCCGCCCCGGTGCGGTTGCCTTGGTGAAGGCCAGTCCCGGGGGCGGCAGCAGGCCCGGGGGCGGCGGGAAAGCGTGAGCGGCTCCGGGGAGCAGCACGCGGCATCAGCCTCGCCGCAGAGGGGGCTGCCCCGGCACCCCGGCGAAGCAGGTTTGGGGCTGGGCCGTGTCCCCCCCGGCGGCTCAGCCCCCGCCGCCCTGCGCAGGCGGTGCCCGGCGACGGGTCCCCCCAGGATGGCTACGTGCTGCTCCTCGCCCTGCTCTCCATCTTCATCGGCGGCACCCTGGTCCTGCTCTCCGGCATCCTGATCATCTGCCGCCGGTGCTGCGAGGCCGACCGCCGGCACTCCAGGTGGGGATGGGCCGGTGTCTCCGGGGCGTGTGGCGCCGTGAGGGGGCCGGGGGTGCCGGCGCGGGGCACTGCTGACCCTCCTCTCCCCACAGAGCCAGCGATGACCCCGAGAAAACCAACACCACCTACCTGGACGACTCGCAGCCAGCCCAGGGTGAGTGCTGCGGCGGGGCCGGGGTGCTGCGGTGATGCCGGCGATTGCCCACTTAACACCAGCTGCACCCCAGCAGCACCCCCAGCTCCCGGTGGGGGTAAAGCAGCTCTGGGACCTTCCCCTCTCCCGGGTGCAGGCCCCAGCCCTGGGGCAGGGACGGCCACACAGCCCCGGTGCCCTCCGTCACCCATCCCAGCGGTGCCCTGGCTGTGCGAGCGGGACTGGCGGCTGGGAGCGGGGACCGCCAGGCTGGCGTCGAGGCCCCGCGTGCAGCAAGTTTGCCAGGCCTCAGCTGGGAAAGTTGGCAGGCACCGTGGTGGGGGGGACCCTGGTTGCTGACCCCCTTCTCCACAGATATCACCATCAAAGTGGAGGACCCCGACTGCCTGTCGTCCTCCAGCTACCGGGATGTGGAGAGCGAGCGGTTCCTGTCCTCCAGCTCCTCCACCGCCCGCCGCGTCTCCTTCAACGAGGCCGCGCTCTTCGACCAGGGCAAGAAGACCCAGGAGAAGGGGAGGAGGTGAAGCTGTGGGCAGGGGTGGGGGGGCCGGGGGGCCGGGGCCGCCCCTCCTAACCCGGCGTGCCCGGCAGGTACACGCTGACGGAGGGGGACTTCCACCACCTGAAGAACGCCCGCCTGACCCACCTGCACCTCCCGCCGCCCGCCCTCAAGATCGTCACCATCCACGAGTGCGAGTCCAGCGAGAACAGCCTGGCCATGACCCCCCGCCTGCCCCCGCCCAAGCCCGGCCTCGCCATCTTCCAGGTGAGCCCCCGGCCCCCGGGGGGACATGGGGGACCGAGGGCATGGGGTGTCCTGCAGCACCCCAGGGAGGCACCGCCGGACCTGGGGTGGGAGTCTCGGGGCGTTGTTGGATGCGGGGATGGGAGTCCCGGGGTGCGGGGGTCCCCAACGCTCGTGCAAAGCCCCCTGAGCACGCTCTGCCTTGCAGCCCCCGGCGGGGGCCCTGCCCCAGCCGGCGCTCGCCAGCCATGCCGTGTGCCCCAGCTCTGCCCTGCCCGGGGACACCTACAACTCCACCGTGGACACCAGCTTCACCGAGGCCAGCCCGTCCGCCTCCTCCGACTCCGGGGAGGGCCCCTCGGTGAGCGCCGGGGCAGGGGGGCCGGGGAAGGGGGTCTCCAGCCTCGGCAGCCCGCGCAGCTCTGGGGAGCCCGTGCTGCCCCCACCCCCGTTCCCCAGCACACGGCCCCGCGCCCCGGGGGGGCTGCCTGCCCCCCTGCTCCGTGCCAGGGCTCTGGAGAGAGATGGGGGCATCCAGCTAGAAACGGGCTCTGCCCCCCGCCCCGTCCCCTGCCCCGGGGGCCATTCATGCATCTCTGCAGCCGAGCGTGGCGGGAGCGGGACAAAGGAGCCGAGCTGGGGCTGGGGGGGCCGAGGGGCCGTGCCTGGAGCTGAGCGGGCGCTGACGGCCCCCCACCCCCCCAGTTCGCAGCAGCACCCAGGAGCGGGAAGGCGGCTGGGGTGGGCAGCGCCGGCCCCGGGGACCACCCCCCGGCCCCCGGGCAGGGCACCGTCCTGCAGTTCTTCACCCGCCTGCGCCGCCACGCCAGCCTGGACGGGGCCAGCCCCTACTTCAAGATCAAGAAGTGGAAGCTGGAGAGCACCCAGCGGGCGTCCAGCCTGGACACGAGAGGTGGGAGCCGCCGTGCGGGGGGCAGCGGGGGGCTGCGGGCACGGCCCCGCGGGGATGTGCCGAGCGGGTGGAGACGCGTGGGCAGGGGGGCTCGCCGTGCCGGGATGGATCTGTCCCCCCAGCCCTGCCCTGCGGCCCCCCAGGGTCCCCCAAGCGGCGGCAGTTCCAGCGTCAGCGGGCGGCCAGCGAGAGCATGGACCAGGAGGACCGGGACCCTCACCAGACCGACATCATCCAGTACATCGCCCGCACGGATGACGTCGCCTTCCACCCCGCGGGCGGCCCCTTCCTGCCCTCCCCCGCCAGCCCCCCACCCTCTCTCGGCAGGTATTTTTCAGTAGATAGAGGGGATGGGGACGAGCGAGCCGGGCACCGGGAAGGCGCCGAAGGACCCCGCACTGCCCCGGGGGGCTCCCGCCTTCCTGCAGCTTTGGTGGGGCGGCCGGGGGGTGAGGGTCTCGGGTGGGGGCTCTGGGGAGAGTCGGGGACGGGGAAGGTGGATCGGGGCAGGGGCGGGGTGGTGGGGGCGGCGTGGAGAACCGTGCGGCACCACGGCACCGCCGCGAAGCCTGCAGGTGCCGGGCTGGCATCTCCCCTGTCCGCTGCTCGGCCGTGACGCCGGGGTGGTGCCCGCAGGCTAGAGCCGGGCGAGGCGGGTGCCGGCAGCCCCGGCGAGGCCGGCGTCCCCGAGCAGCCCAGCGCCTACCACGACATCTGGAGCCTGCGTGCCTCGCTGGAGCTGTACGCCTCCTCCGAGCGGAGCAACGACCAGGACTCGGTGCGCAGCGACGGCGGGGACAGCGTCTCCTCCGCTGGCGGCATGCCCCCCTGCCCCTCTTCCTCCCTGGACGAGGCCGAAGGCCCCGAGGAGAAGCTCTGGGGTCGGCCCAAGCCGGAGGAATCGGAGCCTGGCACGCGCAAGCTGCTGCAGATGGACAGCGGCTATGCCTCCATCGAGGCACCCAGCCGGGGGGGCGAGGAGGGGCCCCCCAAGGACCAGACGGCCTCCGAGAAGCGCATTTGCTTCACCAGCGCGGGGCGGAAAGGCACCATCTTCGAGAGCTTCGAGGGCCAGGAGCCGGAGGAGGAGGAGGAGGAAGAGGAGGAAGAGGAGGAGGGGAGCCCGGCCTGGGGAGCAGCAGGTGGGGGACCCCCCCGTCCCCACAGCCCCCTGGCCTGGTCCCCGTACGGGCAGATGTTCCCGGGGCGGGACGCGCTGCCCCGGCGGGACTACAGCATCGACGAGAAGACGGACGCCCTGTTCAACGCCTTCGTGCGCCACGACCCCCAGTTCGACGAGTCGCCGCTGCGGGGGAAGCACCGCTCCCGCACCCACCTCCGCAAGCAGTGGCAGCACGCCAAGCAGTACAGTGACCCCGGCGTGCGCTACCCCGCGCTGGAGCGGCACCGCACGCCCTTGCGCCGCGGGGACAGCGCCAACTACCCCCTGGACGCCCGCTTCCACAGCCCCCTGCCCCGCATCGTCAGCGCCGGCGACGAGGAGGCGGCGGAGGCGGCCGACGGGGTCCCTCCCGCCCCGGCGCTGCCCGACCCCGAGATCCAGGTGATCGTGGAGGAGCCCGGAGAGGTGGCCCCCGAGCCCAGGGCTGGCTCCGAGCCCCCCGGGGGCGACGACTGCCCCGGCCCCGGGAGGTGCCTGGGGCTGGGCTCCGGCTCAGAGCTGATGGACAAGATCGCCGGCGGCCTCGAGGAGCGGCTCTACGGGCACTTGAGGAAAGCAGGAGAGAGCGCCGAGCGCGCGGTGGCCGTGGCGGCCAGCGATGCCCCCCCTGACCACAGCCCTGTCTAGGCCCAGCGTGAGAGGGAGAAACCCCGGTGCAGGGGGGCTTCGGGGCTCCATCCCCTCCTGCTGCCGGCGTGGGGACCAGCCCGGTGCCCAGGGTGCCGTGGGAAGGGTGGCCTCGGCACGGGAAGGCCAGGAGGGCATGTGGGGTCCCCTGGCCGTACCCCCCCCACCGCGGGGGTTCGGTAGCGTGGGGTGGCCGAGCGCCCTCGCTCCCGGGAGCGAGGTGCCAGGCAGCGGCAGGGGGCCCGGGGGGCCCGAGGTGGCGCAGAGCGTCGGCCGGGCGGTCAGCGCCGAGGGACTTTGCTAATAAACCCCCAAACCCAGCTGCGGCCTAATCCTTACCTCACGGCAGGGCGCTGGAGCGGACCCGCTCTCCCCTCGCTCCGGTTTTCTACAAGCAATAATGCCTCCGGTCTGGCCGGGGACCGTCCTGGCTGCGGCGCCGCCCGGGCGGGGAGACGCTTGTTTGGGGGTGGGTGGTGGCCCACGACCCCCCTGTTCCGCAGGGAGCCTGGGACCTAAACTGGAAGCGGGGCGTGGGGCGGGAGGGGCTCGTGCACCCCCCGGAGTGGAGGCGAGCCGCGGCCCCATAGCCCCAGCCCCCCCCGCCCCGGCAGAGCCCCCCGCAGGGGTGGGGGGTGCCTGTCCCTGCGGGGGCGAGAGCGGAGCGTGGGGCCGGGCGAGCATGTGCCGTGGGTGACCCCCGAGTGCTCCGTGCCCCCCGCCCTCCCCGGGAGCTCAGCACCACGCTCGAGGCCTTCAGAGGCTATTTATTGGTTTTTATAGAGGTGGATGCCGCTGCTCCGGGGGAGGGGGGTAGCTTTTTATTGGGATTTGATTTGTGTTTCAAAGGATGGGTGGCAAAAAAAAAAAAGCCCAAGATGTGTTACCTGGGAGATGTGGCCACCGGGCAGGCAGGAGGGGCAGGCAGGAGGGGCAGGCAGGGCTCCGCGCCCCTCCCCGGCCCCCCAAGTGCACGCGAGTAAAGAGGTCGGGTCCCCCTTCCCTCTGCAGCGGCTCTGTCCAAAGCACTGACTCGATCCGCAGCTCGGCCTTTTGAAATCTATAAACAAAGCAGAACAACCCAAACCCAACCCAACGGTGACCGCTCGGAGCTTCCTTCTGACCTTCCCCGCGGGAGCTGCCGAGCGGGGTGTGCCTGGGGGGCCCGCACCCGCCCAAAGGGAGCGCAGCCCCCAGGAAGAGGAACCCACGCCCCCCACCCTGCTTGCTGCAGGAGGAAGGACATGAAACCCACCTTGCTGTTTTCACTTTATTTTTTTTTCTTTAAAAAAAAAAAAAAAGAAAAAAGACGACGAACGCACCCATTCCCTTTTCCGAGCCCTTTTACAGCATGCAGGTTTAATAGAGTTTTGCTTTGTCTTAATACCTGTTTTGTTTTTTCCTCATCTGGTTTATTTTAAACACATCACGATGTGTAGGAATCTCTAAATATACCGCAAATATAAACAAAACAAAAAAAAAAGGAAAATATATAATATATAACAGTAGTCTAAAACATAAAGTGCACGGCAATGGCTTTGCACGACTTCTACACAGCCAGGGTGGGCACGGCCGGGCCCGGCGGGGAGAGGGGCGCGGGTCCCACCGCACCCCGGCCCCGCTCGTCCCACCCTTCCCATCGCAAAATTAAAAACAGAATCAGTGTCTTGATTGGCAAAGAGTGATTGGGGAGGAGGGGCAGCATCTTCGCAGCCGGAGATTTCCTCTTCCGAGGTGGTAAGTGGGGTCTGGCCACCATCAGCTGCCGGTTCCTGGCGCTGGCGGGGGCCGCGGGGGGCTGCGCGGTTGGATTCCTCTGGGTCCTTTTTGGGTGGCAAGCACAGGCCGCTGCCGGCAGAGATGGGGCGAGGCGGGGGGCGCAGGCCGGCCCGGGCCCTGGGCGCTGGCTGTGGGAGAGCAGAGAGGAGGGGGGTGAGGGAGGGCAGGGCTGGCGCCGAACCGGGGGTGCGACCCCCGCTCTGCTCCCGGCCCCCGCCCCCCGCTGCGACCGCCCCAGCGCTCGGGGGGAGCGAGGGCGGCCCGGGGTCCCTGCCCGGCCCCCGGAGGCCGAGAGCCCAGGGAAAGCGCAGCCCGGGGAGCCCGTTTCTCCTTCCAAAGGGCTTAAGGCGCTGAAAAGGGGGGGGGGGGCAAGTGCCGGCAGCGACCGGGCCAGGCTCCTTCCCCAAACCGCTGGGAGCCCCCCCGCCGGGCGCCGCGCGGCGAGGGGAGCAGCGGAGCCCCCGACCCCAGGCGCGCGCTCCCCGTGCAGGTGACTCAGGCCCAGCCGTGAATTAAAGATGGAAGTGCCACAGGGGCTGAGCGCGGCTCTGACAGCTGCGGGGGGAGGAACAGGCTTTTATTTCTGGCTTTTTTCACGCCACAAAGCTGGTCGTGATCCAAACAGATAACGGAGCCTCAGCCCCACGACGAGCGCAAGCGTGCGGCCGGGGGCGGATGAGCGCGGAACATGAGTCAGTGCTGGCTCGCTTATGAATGAGGGGTGGGAAGGAGGGGACGGGGCTGCGGAAGGAGGAGGGGGAAGCAGGGAGCGCACTCGGCTTCCCCGAGGAAAGGGCTGGGGCACGGCCGTGGCCCAGCCACGGGTGACACAGCCACCTCCCGCACCGGGGGGGTCCCACGGGGATCTCTCTCGGGGACACCCTGGCACTCGGCGTCCCGCTGCAGCCCGGCTGCTCCGCGTGCCCGAGGCTCTGTGGGGGGCTCTGGCACCGGGGAGAGGGGCCGTCGCGCCACGGCCTGCGGCGCAGGAGGGGAGGGACGAGTGCCAGAGCAGCGCTCTCCCCAGACAGCAGGCAGCGGAGCAGGGAGCGTGGGGGGGTCCGCACCCCCCCAACACCACAGAGCGTCCAGGCTCTGGCTGCCGGGGACATTCAGGACCCCCACCAACCCCCTCTCCCCACCCACCCCCTCTCCCCACCCGGGATGACACAACGCCCTTTCTAGCTCCCTCCTGCTGCCCACGGCTGGGGCGAGCTCAGATGTCCGTCCGTCCCCCCCTCCCCTGGGGGGGCACGGGGCTGCCCGCGTACCTGCGCGGAGCGCGGCGGCTCCCGCCTCACTGCTGCTTGCAGGTGGAGAGCTTGCGGATCTTGCTGCTGGCGGAGCAGGCCTTGCGGGAGGGGTTGGAAGAGGCGCTCGCCCGCCGCTCCGCCTTGGATTTGGTGCTCAGCTGTCCCGTCTCCGTCCCGTTCATGCACACGGCCTTGGGCAGCCCCTTGCCGCGGCTCTGCCCGTTCTGCCCTGCCTCCTCCTCCTCAGGCACCTGTCCTGCAAGGGAAGGCAGACGGTGAGGCAGAGGGAGCGGCCGCGGAGCATCGTCGCCGCCGAGGAGCAACCCTCCCGTCGCGTGCTGTTCCCGAGGGAAAGCGGAGCTCGTTTCTACACCCTCAAGGGCTACGGGAGAGGCAGCCAAAGTGGGGGATGCGGGAGACCGCACCTCCCTCCCCGCTCCCACACCCGTTTCTCCAGCACACAGGAGGAAAGAAAAGCCGAGGCAGCGAGCGAGAACCGTGGGCACGGCCGCTCCAGACCTCGAGAACGGCGTGCCCCCTCCTCCCCGAGCGGGCTGGGCAGCCACCATGCCCACTCTGAGCCCCCAGGCAGCACCCTGGCTCCTGGCAGAGGAGCAGCAGTGGACGAAGTCACTCCTCCTCCTCCCTCCTGCCACCTTCTCTGGAGGAGGGTGCACCGACCCAGGGGCTTGACGTGCTGGTAGAGCAAGCGCCCGCCTGCTCCCCAGCGCACGGGACGGTCTGCTTCACCCGCGGCTGCGCCTGGCAGCAGCCGGGGCACTGCCGGCTTCCGCAGAGGCTCAGGCACGCCACCGGCCCCTAAGGGGACGCCCAGATGGGAGAAGGGCTTCAAACCAGCTCCTCTCCCCTCCTCTGGGGGCCAGCTCAGTGTGACTCAGCACAGCAGCTGAAGAGCCATTTCCAGAGGCCTCTGCCCGCTGCCACGGCTGGACGGGGCGCGGGTCACATCCATTCAGCCGGGGAGCGACGAAGGGCCCCGGAGCAGGAGGGGACACCGCAGCCCAGCACACTCCCGTGGGTAACGCAGAGCATCCCTGGTCAGACGCAGGGCTGATGAGAGGACTTGTCAGGTTCCCGGCTCCCCCCCACCGGATCCAGCCGAGGCAATTTCCTTCCAGCAGGAACGTCACGCTCCAGGGCCCTTCAGTTATGACTCAGAGGTTTGAGTGGAAGCGAAGGCTGTAAGACGATTATGTATAATTTTCTTTAAAGGATGCTCACTCCTTTCTCCGCCAAGGCCGAACGGCACGTCCTCTCTCTGCACTTGCGCCAACGATCACCCCACCGCCGCCGAGCTCGGGGAGGAGGGGGACACAGGCGGGGACAGGGGCGGTGGGAGAGCTGCTTCTCCTCTGGAGTTGGACAGCAGGGGGTCCACCCCGGAGCCCTGCGTTCTCCTTTGCCTCGCCACATCCCTCCCCAGTATTGCCGCAGGCTCCCGTCCTCCATCCCTGCCCGGCTCTGGCAGGGAGCTGGGCAGCTACATACGGCCCAGCCTCCATGGGTGAAGAGTCATTTGGGAAACAAAAGCTGCAAGGGGACACGGAGGTCACCTCGTTCAAAGTCACCTTCAGCACCCACCTTCCTGTCCCCAGGGGCTCACGCTGGGGAGAGGGATCAGCCTCGCTGAACGCTTGCAGAGACCCGAAGCAGCAAAGGCGGCAGGACCCCAGCCCCAGCCCACGGCCCCTCTGCCTGGCGGGGACCGGCTTTGGTAAAGCCTCACCCACCGGTGCAGAGACGGGAGCAAAGCGCAGGCTGCGGCAGGGCAATACGCAGCCGGCTAGAGCACACCCGCATCCCTGGAAATACGGCAGCAGATTGAGCACTTCCATGGCCAGCCTGGCCTGGCGCAGCTGTGAGCACCAGAGAACCAGGGTGCCCACCGGGGAGTGGATTTCTCCCCCTCAAAGCAGGCTTAGCTGCTGAGCTGGGCTCAGGTGGGAGCTACCTTGAGAAATCACCCTGCTGATTGATCTGTAGATCAAAGCAGGCAGCTCAAGCTGGTCAGCCGCGCCCCCGGCTTGCTGAGCGCGCGGTGCTGTGGTTTGGACGCTCCAGCACGCCAGAGCTGAGCCTCTGCCCAGAGCTCTGCCGGTGGGGCCATGCAGAAAGGGGTCAGCTACTCTGGTCTACCCAAGGCTTGGGACAGGGGCCCAAAACCAGCGGGAGACGGAGGGTAGGATGGATATAGTTGTCATAGGGCAATTCGAGGCTACAAGTGCAATCGATTCAGTAAGCTGCCCCTTGTATCCCTCCCCGACAGCTCCACCAAGTCTTGACACAGCTCCCAGTTCCTGGCTGGCTGCCGCTTACCTGAGCACTTCTGCCTTGCCCCGGGAAGAGACAAGGATCGACTCTCCAGGGGCGTCTGCTGGCTTCACACAGCCGTGCCTATCGCTGCCGGAGCCGATGGCACCCACTGCGCTCCTCGGGGCAGCTGCCCAGCCTCGCACCTCCCGAGAAATACAGACTCGGCTCCTCGCACAGCTCACCACGCAGGATGGAGGTACCCTGGAGACCTGCCATTGCCCCAGATGCTTTCTGAAAACAACTGGCCAGGTGAGAGGCTCAGGAGCACGAAGCAGAAACACCAGCTGTGCACTTACAGACCTGCTATCGATCTGCTATCTCATCGGCTTCCAGCTTCTGACGCCCTAAGGGGGGACGACATGCTAGGAAGGGCTGAGGGATCCAAGCTCTAGGAGCCCCTCCAGAAGAGGGGGACACGCTGGCCCCAGAGCTCCTCCAGGGATCAGGCTCTCCCCAGTGACTGGGGAGCAGAGCAGCTCGCCGTGGGTCAGGCTGCAGCCCGCAAGCAGCGCAGCCTGGCCATACCCCTACCCAGAGTTCAGGGTTTTTCCTCTTCTCCCTACACCCCAAACTGCACATCTGCAGAGCCTCAAATAACCCCATATCAGGGCAAAGCTGAACACTTACCCTTCCCCTCCCTCAGCTGAACTCAGGCCAAGTCAATTAGCATTTCTGACTGGGGAGGGGGAAAAAAAAAAATATCCAAACAGTTCATTTATCTTTTGTGTGACTCTTCCCTCCTCCCCCTCCCACCTCACTTCAAAAGCGCAGTCCCAGGAGTCTATTATGGATGCCGAGGAGGGAGGGTGAATTGCAAGCTAATTTTACCTCCTTCACCAATGACAGTTGCTGACGTTCAAATTAATGAAAATAAAAATTCAGCATGGGATGAAGTCTTGGCAACTGTCTGCCCACGCGGAAGCCAGTGACCCAGCGCTGTGTCTGTTCGAACAGCTATATCCTACCTTACCATTACCAGCTGAACAGTGCTAAAAATAAAATAAATAAAAGGAGGGCTGAGAGAGGCACTGAGAATGTGCATGTTTGTCCTTGCCACCTCTCACATTTCTTAATGGCTCCATCCAGCTCATTCAGGCACAAAAAAAGGTTTCAAAATAAAACCGTGAAGAGCTTTTGAATTGCTGTGTTTGTCAGACACAAACATGCATACATGATTTGCAGCTAGAAACTCACCTTTTCGAGCACCAGGCATTACTTAAAAAGACTCCAGTCCTGGCTTTATTTTCCAGCCTCAGACGGAACGTTAAGGGAGCAAAACAAAAAAACCCCCAAACCCACAAATCAAGCTATGCAGTCATTTGCCTCTGTGGGAAGACTGGGCTGCAGCAGAGGAAGGGGTTAATGGTAGGGGAGAAAAAAAAGCAGAACAGCCTTCTAAATCTGAAACGCAGCACAAAAGCAACAAGCAAGATGCTTACATCCATTTATTGCACATGCTGCCTCTCTCCAAATAAGAAGGCAGCCTCTTCTGGAGAGGATGCTGTCACGTGCTCAATGCCACAGTTATTCTCTCCTCAGCACTTCCCTCGGATGAGATGTTTAACACCGATTGAGCCAGGGGCACGTAACATTTAAAGCTCTCTACAGAGCTGCATAAATCTTTAAATAACCCTTTAAAAGCACATTCTGAAAGCCCCTTCTTCCTCTGAAGAGCACAAGATTTAATGAGGTTCCCTCTTTTCCCCTCCCAAATTGAACACCCACTCCCACCTATGAGTCACTCATACTCCTGCTCTTGCTGCCCAGCAGAACCACAACTGAATGGATCAGTCATTTACAAGTTTTTTTTAAATTTTTATTTTAACATGGCATCACTGTTAGAAATTGAACACTCACACAGACCTGAGCAAGTTCAAATGGATCCTGCAGGAAGGCTCGCATAAAAAAAGATTAAAGTTTATTCTCTGTGCAAGCTGCCCCCCTGCCTTCGCAAGTGCCGTGCAAACCCACCTACCCACGCTAGGCTCGCGCCTCACCCCCATTCCTCCCATGAGCTTATCATCAGTGTTGCCCTTCTGGTGAGGGGATTTCTGTCCATCAGAAACACTGAAACTGTAAACTGCACCTTCATATCCCATCTCACCAGCCTCTTATCCTTTTTTTTTTTTTTGTTAACAGCCTTACTCTGAGGGATCTCTACAAGTCCTGTGAGGAGCTTGACCTCCATCACAGCCTGATCAGAAGTTGTAGGGGTGAAGTCAAGAGACTGATCCATCACAGTGGACTAGTTCTCAGCTGTTCCGGCACAAGTGCAAATCAAATCTTTTCCTGCCAGGTTTGGGGCACACTGGACTATGCTGTCTGACCTAAGGCAAGCCAAGACAGAGATGACTTGGCTGAGAAAATTTCTTCCATGCTCAAATATGTTCCCCAATCAAGGGTGGTAAGGAGCCACGTGTGTTCAGACTCAATGACCTACCTAAGCAACAGCAGCCTGACAGCCACGGCTGCTCAGGAGCAGCACAAGAACATCTAGTACAGAGAGATCTTACTCCTGCTCCGGATGGTTCTCTGGGGACTTCCTGGGCTCTAGCCCACTTCTAGACTGCTGTGTTTGATAGCCCACAAAGAATCCACCCTTCATGGATGCATCCAGCTCAGTCACCAACACTACAAAAGCCTAACACTCCAGCGCTGGGAAGAGGACATTCAGACTGGCTGGAAACAAGGCTCTATTTCACTATCTACCTAAGCAATTAAGCAGTAACCCTTGAAATAACTGAAAATTTAAAACCCGTCACCAGTCACGTTAAACCGAGATTGTGTCCAGCCCATCCACCTGTCTAACTGGAACGTGCGAAGTACTGGTCTACGGGGCCACAATTAACCTTTAGGTCTCTAATCCCTCTGAAACAGCACAAATTACATGGGAGAACTTAAAAAAAAAAAATCTTCCAGTAATTTGCCTGTCATCTTCTGACATGACAGCTCTTATTTGGGTATAAATACTGCTGTTTGCATTAGGAGTATATAATAGCTGATATTACCGCTGTGGAGATGAGCTCCCACTATCAGAGTCACCTGCCTGTGTGTGGGGGTACACCCAGCTCAGCCGGCAGGCAGACGTGGCTGCTGGAAGAGCACCTGCACCAGCCAGGCTCCGGCCAGGCTCCTGGGCGCGCACGGGGCACAACGCTGCCCGTGGGGTGCGGCCGCAGCCACCCGCGGCAGGAGGCGGCCTGGAGCGGACACCGCCAGCGGAAGAGCGGAAGGCGTGCACACGTGGGCACAACGCTTCGCCCACTCGGTGCGGAGGGCTCAGCACCAGCCCTCAGCCGACCGACAAGAGGATCGCGTGTGCTCTGCCGTTCTCGTTCAGAGAAGTGCCGAGCGCGGCGTTTGTCCAAAAGGCAGACAGTAACGTGCAATGCCCAGCTGCAGCGCCGCAAGCCAGAGACCCTCAACAGCAACCAGGACGGACAGCTCTGCCCTGGGCCTGCCGGACACACCGCTGCTCTCTAATGCTGCAAGTCTGCCTGAGCTGCCACTTTTTAATCACACTGAAGTGCATAAACCAGACAGGAACACAGGCTAACCGCCACTGTAAAAGTTAAAAAGAAACAAAACATTTTAACTAGAGTGAAAACAGACGGGAATGCATCTTCTGTACAAAATCATTTGTGGGGCAGGTCTGCAGGAAAGGGCTGGATTTCACGTACTGAGAACCCACTCTGAAAGGGGTTACAAACTGTCTTCCTCTGCAGCATGCTGAACCCCTGCAGCTACCCTTTGTTTAAAAATACAACGCCAAAACTGAAAGAATGATTCCCTTGCAGAACAAAGCTATCTGCTTTTGAAATAATACAAGTGTCCTGGAGATAGGTAGGATCCTGCTGAAGCTTGGGGAGAGCAGGGACATGATCCTGCACCCTCCAGCCACTGCCATTACCTCAGGCCACGGGAAGCCCAAGAGGGCAGTGGCTTTGCAGCCTAGGCTAAGCTTCACGCTCCTCTTCTGTGCCCGTGGCCGACGGGAGCACAGCTTCCTCTCCAAACAGCTCGTCATGACTGCTCAGTGCTCCACTCTGTCCTCTAAGCCCTGCCTCAGCTTCCTTCTCTGCAGCTGGGAATGCACAGGGAAGCAACAGAGCACCATTAGAGACATGCACACACTTATTCTCTAGACTGGCACCAAAAAAGCAGTAACAGACTGTCCTGTGGGCTCTTGGGTTGGCTGTGAGATAGTCAAGTACTATGAGCAACAGATCTACTCTCACAGAGGTTATCAGCTTGGAAGGCTGGCCCTCCAAGGGAGATTGCAGACACGCACAAGACCAAACATACCTTCCTTCTGCCTCTTGAAACCAGTTCAGAAAGGAAAATGTAAAATTAGGAAGAGATGTAAGTGATGCTAGTTATGGATCTCCAAGCCTGGCAGCCTCATCATTGCGCTCAGGCCCCCGGGTCTGTGATGGTGCTTCCAGCCCCAACACTCTGCAGAATTATGTCTCGAGCACTTATGCACGGGCTGTTCGCGGCGAGAGCTCTTGCAGAGGAAAATGGCTAACCTCTGACAACAGCGAATGCCTCTGGCAAGTCCTCTTCTCTCCTGCTTCTGCACTTAGAAAGGCTCTCGCCATCAAGTATGTGCTTCAGTGAGTCTATCGCATTTTTAAGAGGATCCCTCCTTTTTAAAAGCCTCCACTAAGCTGTGAGGAAAGACCTGGCCCTGGTCAGATTCTAGCACAAAAGTCTGCAGGATGTAAGAAGAGAGCAAAGGACAGAGCTCTGCAGGTCACCCAGCTGGCACTGCGACATTAGGTCTATTAGAAAAGGTTATAAATTACCCAACTGTCACCAGTGAATCAGCACTTGGAAATAAATCTCTCTCACTTTGATGAGACTCCCTTCATCTTGGCAGGCTCCACCTCCGACCCACCTACATATCCGTTTGGCTGAACATCTGAACAGCCACCCTGTTGGGGACTGTTACCCAAGGATGTCATACAGCATGGAGCTAAGCGCTGGCTTAGTGAGTTCGGCTCAAAGCAGCCTCTCCCCTTCTCCCCTTGGAAGGCCCTGGCTGGGAAGCCGACCTTGTTTCAAGTTGTTGCCCAGAGAAATTTTAGGCGTTGCGTACAATTTGAGGCTTATTACAATTCAAGGCCTGACATCTTATTCTTCCATGACAGCGCTTCAAAAAAGCAACTTCCACCTAACCAGTAAACCAAGAGAAAAATAAGGTCTTCAGGTGCAAGGTTTGGCAAAACCAGACCTTGCTTTTACTCAGGTCCACAGAAGCCCACCAGGCCATCATTAAGGAAAGACTAAAACAGTATGGTTAGTCTTGAGCTACAGAAACTAGGGCCTTCCTTGTCACAAGCAAAGCTCAGCTGCAGGTACCTCTAATCACACTGTGGTAACGTAAATCAGCATCCCTACAAATAGTACCTGAAACCTTCCCTCCAAAGCAATTAAACTAGGCTGGAGCAATTAATCTAGAAACTCATGTTCTGTTGATGTGGGCAGTGAGAACGCAGGCAGCAAGACAAAGAAACTGCTGCCTTGATCACACAGTACCGCTGCTGCAATGACCGTAAAGCTGAACCGTCTTTGCCTTCAGTCTTACCACAGACATGCCCTTCAGCCTTCTGCTCACAAGCGACATGGCTTACAGGTACAGAGAGGCCAAGAAGGAAAGCTACTTGATTATCACCACTTTGTAAGTACCGCATGGTTAAAACCACACACGCCCCTGTACTTACTGGTTAGCTTACCTTAAAACAGCAGGAAATTCCTAATAAAGAAAGAAGCAGTTCTGTAACCAGATAGTTACCAAGACTGGAGCACAAAAAAAAAAAGTCTCAGCATAAAGCTACAAGCAGCCTTCTTCCCCAGATGTGCCACCTACTCTGAACACCAAGCCATTTCAGGGCTCCGCTCCAAAATAACTCAGTCTAGCAAAACTGGCCAAAAGAATTAAATGTGCTAAACAACAGAGTCCAGCAGGAGCAAGCTATTACTGGATGAAGAAAGGAAATCAGCATATGGGTAACACAGGAAGGGGCATCCTGGTTGATCAAATAAACGACCAAGGCATCCGGAGCATCACGGCTCACTCACTATGCGTCACTCGCACCACTTAATAATCAATAGTCTCCTCCACTGCTGAAAGGATTATTCAGACCTTGAGGTCTTTCCTAAAAAGCTTTAAAGAGACAAAAAAGCACTTCTGCCCTACCCATCCCAGCATCATTCTCTCCTACCTGGTACTGTGAAGTCCTGAGTGTAGATGATATCATCTTCAATGTCATACAAGTCATCATCTTCTTCCTCATTGTAGCCATGCAGATCTTCCAGATAAGGCACCGCTGTCATACTTCTCCACCTGTCCTTTGTTTCTGGGCTGGGAGGTATGGGCACCAGAGCTTCTGCCTGAGCATGTTTCTTACGAAACCAGCTGCAAAGAGTCCAAGAGCAGAGTTTCATGAGTACAGCTTCACCTTTCAGGAGGCATGGAAAAATCCTTGACACTACGAGATTGTCCCATTCCACCCCAATATTCAAAAGTATGTGCAGTTTGTTCATGGAAAACTCCCTAGCCAGTTTTATGCCACTGCAGGTTTTTTTAATGTGTAATAACCAAGAGAGGCAAGCATCAAGAAAGGCAAGTCTGTCTCACTGACAACGCTGCAGGGACACCAACAGCCATGAACGCCACTCCACAAGGTGCTCCATCCACTGGGTGCTTTGTCAGCTAAGGAGAAACTAACAGGTCTGCCCAGCTGTCAGCATATTGAAGTCTGCTGCAGGACACACTGGAGTGCAGGACATCTACAGAAAGGCCTGGGAACAGAGTGCAGGAAGATTTTCTCCATCACTGAAACTACCCACCTATAAGTCAAGACACTTTAGCAGAGCTGTTAGAGCTCCAGAGTTGTATTGTCAAAGCAAGCAGAAAAGGAGGAACTTCTCCTATCCTAAAGCTGAGGCTAATCCAGCACCATAAGGCAAAAGAGAGTTTGCAGAACGTCAGTCTACGGAGAGTGGTATTTACTTGAAAACTGCCTGTTAAAGGAGCTTGCAACAAGACCACAGCAAAAATGCTTATACTTTATTTTTTTATCCCACCTGTCTCAAGGGACTTCTATGACCATTAAAACCAGTAGCCATAGTGCTAACACCTGCCCACTAAAGGATAGCAGCTCTGAAAGCTGTTCCTAATCAGATCAAGAATCCTACAGGCTTGCATCACATCAGCATCTCAGAAGCCATACAGGTGGCCCCTTAACATTTTTGGTGTACTTTCATAGCAGGGTTCCAACACCGGACCGCCTCTGGGACATTTATCAGCGCTGCATGTAGGCACCGAAAGTTTCCTGAAGTACTGCTGGAGCCTCCGTGCTCCTAGCGAGCCTCTCCTGAACGCAGGTGGGAACGGAAGCTCCTGCAGACCTAGGTACTTCTAACATGCCTTTCCAGCCCACACAGCTCCTGCTACTCCTTGTTCCCCCCACAACACGTCCTGCCGCAGGGAGAATCAGCTACCTGCGGCTAGCAAATGAGAAGGTCAGGCGAAGGCCACGCGGTTGCTCCCTCCCCGATAAATGGTGGTGTTCTGCTGCCTTTGAAGGTGGTGTGCCGAGCAGCACGCTGGCCCTGCTAGCAGGGAGGCTGTCCTACAGAGGCACTTCTTCCAGCCATTACTTACACCTTACCCTGGAGGGCAATTCTACACGAAGGAAGGGTCAGAAAGCCTCCCACGTTTAGGGCCATCTCCTGAACTGCAGCCTGCTCTCCTCATACACTTTTGAATTGGCCCCGATTCAGCCCCTCTATTTCTACGCTGTGGGCTGGCTGTCAGTTAAGCCACTGGGACCTATTCTTCCTGGTCTTTGCACAGTAAAAAAGGAAAGAAAAGCCTCACCAGATCAACTGCACTCTTCCGCTCACCTTGCTAAATATTATGTAGATGCCACCTACCTGCACAAAGGGACATTGAGTCTTTCACAGCAGGAGGTAGACTAGAAAGTCTAAGCTTTTTTAGGCTACAAAAGGGTGCTGCTTCAGGAAGCAGCTTAAGGTCTCTCTGAAAACACACCGCAAAAGCAGAGCAAGATCTAAAATTATCCCTTCACGGCGTATTCACTTCTTGGCCTGACCACTGCTGCCCTAGACAAGCCTGATGTGACACGAGCGCTTCCCCCTCCGTAGTTTGCACAGGCATCCGGTAACTTCTGGCTAATAACCACTGAGGAGGGCCTGAAACCGGTCACCAAAGAGCTCTTATAAACCTGAGCCATCTGGTTTTTATCACTCCTGTTCCAAATTCATTTTAGGAAGTAAGGGTTGGATGCACCTCCTGCACAGAAGAACTGTAATTATAATTCTGCAGTAGTCTTACATTGCTTTGACAGTAGGCCTAAAAAATAGCGGCATTCTAACAAAACTATCCAGCAAAAGCAAGGAGTTTGGAGATAAACAAATGAAAATGTAGCTACTGGGACAAATCAGCTACAATTCAAAGGAGGAGTGAACCCTTATCCAGAAACCCTTCTTCATAATTAGCATCTTTAAACTGTTTTCTCTGTAGTGATTAAGTTTTAAAGCCAGTCTATTGCTCTGTGAGGAAGACAGCATCTTGCCATTTTCAGTAATAAAGAGTGAAGCAGTCCCTATAGCCTGAAGCTTTAAAAGGAAATGTATTTTGGTTAATCAGAGAGCATGTCAGCATCATGCAAGGAATCATGTCCCATCCTTCCATGCTTAGTCTGAACGGATGGACAACATCCCAAATAGCTACGAGGTTGGCGTGTACCAGTTACACGCTGATGCTGATCTACTGGCATTGCTTCCACGGCCATACCACAACTATACTGGAAGCCGCAGTGGAAGCGGCATATTTAGGAGAGTGACAAAGAACTGAATGCAGATCTAATCTGTCAAGTACGACCTCTGGTTCATGAAGTGGCATTACAAGAGTTAAGTAAATGGCCATCCCGGCTACTGGACCAGCAGGAAATGAGCAGGCCCAACATAACTGGATTTTGGCCAACAGTTTTAGCAAACCCTGTGGATGGCTTCCTTGGAGATATGCACGGCACAGGGCACTCCTAATTTGATCATTTGATTTCCTTTCCTTGGGAGACTGCTTTTACCAAGGAAGTGACTGCCAAGATGGCAAATTCAGCCGAGGTTGATCCAGCCTGGCAGGACCATCCAGCACAGGATCAGAAGACCCAACACAGCCACCAGCTATTTTTGCCAGGGGCACTGGAGCTAGAGGGACCCAAACTAAATGCCAGGGACCTAAGGAGAATGGAATATACAGGACAAATGAGATCAGAATGACTGTTGTGAAAAGGGGTATTTTAAAGGGAGAAAGCATAGAAGCCTATAGCAACTAGTGTTTTTATTTTGCTGTATTTCAGCTCTGCCTCCTTCTTTCCTTCTGTCCTACTTACCAGGAGAGTAAAAATAGGTTTTTTTATTAACAGCAGAAACCTGAATCACTGTACTCTAGTCATAATGATTCCATCCTCTGGGAGGTGATTTCAAATACTTGCATATTCATATATGGTAATGAGGATAGAGTGAGACGAGAAATTCATTGAAGTTCTAAGAAAATCAAAGACCTCTTGGAAGAAGCCTCAAGCAATTCTGTATGGAGTAGCAGAGTATTTCCTGGCAAGCAATTTTCCAGCAGGGACAGAGATCCTGCTTTCTGCACTGGTGCTAGACATTATTAGTGAAGATTTGCTCTTCAGCTGAGGACCACTGGCTCCATCAAATGCCCTAATCTGGCTCAAGAAGCTACTGGCCACTAAGCAAAAACACAGCTGCTCTCCACAGTGCAACTCTCCCATCAGTCAGCAATGCAGACGAGGTAAAGTCCCTCCTCACCCCGCCTTCACCACTGACCCTAAAACACAGGCTGGACTCAAGTACTGCTGACAGAGTGCCCTATTTCACCATTTACTTCCAAACAGTTTCACTGATGTTTTCTCAGCCAACTGCCCTGGTACAAACATAGCCATTTACATGGTGCTCACAGACTGCTGCTTTAACACTAAGGGAAAATAAAAGCTTTTGTGGATCTCAAAAGTGCCCCTTCGTCCAGAACATCCCCTGGAAGAGGCAGATTCCTCTCCGATTTGTGAAACATCTCTTTGGCACTCACAGCCCTTTGAAAGAGCCTCAAGGGAGCAGTAGTAAGGAGATCATTTCTTACTACTCTGCAAGCTTTTTGAGAATGTCCGTGAAGCACAGAAACTCCAGACAGCAGCAGCACAAGTATTAATTGTGATCCTACCAGTTAAGAAGTGGTGTCCAGACAGGTTGCTATAATCTGCAGGGAGATAAGACAGCAAGGGTCAAGGACTGAATGAAAAAAGGAATCCGAGTCGACCAATGCTTAATGAGCCTGTCTGATTTGCAGCTTCCAAGCTTGAATTTTACATCAGAAGTCATCACTTTGCTCTTTTCAAGTTCTGGTATAAGCAAGGTTAAAATAAGAATCAGTAAGCACAGCTGCAGCTTACAAATACTTACAGCTAATTCACTGCCCATTCTAGGTCACAAATATTTCAGTTTGCTTGCTTTGTATATGGACAATTTTCTCTGAAACCAGATGCCAGGCTGCAGATCATCACCCCGCCAGCAAGGATCGGTTATGAATGACTCTCCACCTCCCGTGACACCATGTAAGGGCTTTAAGCTTACTGGAAGGTCATGGTCACCACAAGAAGCAACTCACAGCATTCCAGTTTCATTCAGTCCTCTTGCAGACAAACATGGAAGGCACACAACAGCATGCCCTGGGGAAAGACGACACATGCTAATAATAAATATATAGCAGAGTCCCTGCAATCACTGCTCCAACTCCTGTGTGTCCAAGTTCTTAAGTCAGGTTCATAAAAAAGTAGAAATGAGTAAGAAAGAAGCAGTTTTCCCCAGCTGATGCTAGAGCCGAAGGTCGCAGTTCAGACTCCTATGAGGAAAGGTGTTCTAGACTCACATTCCTTCAGCACGCCATACACAGTTGCATTACGAAACTGATTGGCAGAAAAGTGGGTAGAAGGACCACAGGTTCCTTCCATTTGCCTGCCACAGGGAAGGAAGGTAGACCCAGGTGCCTCAGCAAGAAAGGAAAGGAGGAGAGCTTTTGTGTATGTCCCCCACCAAGGGGAGATTACTGCATGACACCATGGAGAAGGGATGGGAAAAGCCCATCAGCATACCTGCCGCAGCAGAGTTAAAGGGAAACCCCTCTCCCTCCCTCAAATGCCGGCACAGAAGCCAAGGAGCACGCTCGGCACCTGCAGAGGAATCTACAGTGGCAACACACACAGATTTCCAAGGGCTTCAGTACGCGGGGTTTGAACAGCATGGCAGAACACGCACGGCTACCCTCCGTCCCTCTCGGGGAGGACTCGCGGGTGAGCAAAAGCACCCAGGAAGGTGGCATGGCAGCCTCCAGGAGGTCAGTAGGAGACACTAGCCCAGCAGGTTGATTTGCACCTCCGCTAATAACAGATGGAAGTGCCGTCCCTTCTTGCTGTAAACTCTTGCAATGGTATCTATGACTGAACAAACTAAGCGTGACACTTCTGGAGAAGGAAGGCAGGATGGTTGCCTTGGAAACAAGGGGCAGAGGTAGAATTCTGCATCCACTTCATCACTGCAAGAGCTGCAGCAGGGTCAGTGAATTAGTTACAAAATGCAGTGTACGAGCATTACGCCCTTCAGCAAAAGCACGGGGTAGAGAGGTGATGGTGAATAATCTATAGGGAGCAGGTTGCTAACTCCCTGGCTCTTGGCAGCTTTTCTTCACTGCCCCACACCCCCAACCCAGGAGAACAAAATATCCAGAGGTAAACTAAAAGTGTCAGTTTTCCATCGAACATCATCCTATCCAGATCCTTCTGGGAAGAGCAGGTTTCAAGGCTCTTTCATTGTTATTCAGGGATCAGCTTCTGGCAGTTCATAAACTCTTAGATGGCAGGCTGAGTTTTAATTCATTTCAATTTACAACTCTTAGGTCTGCACTGCACAGATTGACTAGGTTTGAAAAGCCTCTGAAAGCAAAGAAGAGGAGAATTTAGCTTGGTCCTGCTGAATTAAAACAAAGTGCAGAAACACGAGTTTGATGCAAGAGTTAGCTACAGAGGCGAGGAGAGGAGGAAGGCAGCTGGCAGGTATAAAACTAAGCAGACTCTTCCTACAGCATTCTTCAGACAGGGCTGCCACTACGGGGGGAAAAGCATTTGGAGCAGCTGACAAGAATAAAGGGAGAAGTGGCAGAATTACCATTGCTAGGCAATAAACACATGCCCGGCTGCCTTCTGTGCCTCTGTTGCTTCACAGAGCAATACTCAATACTTCCTCAGTGTTCCCCCTGACCCACTGATAAGCCTTTTGTCCTTGGTCCCACTAAAAGAGCACAAAGCATCACTTTATGGAAGGTGAAATGCGAGCTGTTTATCCAGCATGCGTGCAGCACAGCTCCGGATGGATCCTGAGCGCCCAGCTCCACAGCCACAGGAGGACTCCTGCTCTGTGATGCTTCCCTTGGGATCACCCTTCCCCGCAGGGCAGGGAACATGGACCCTTCCCGTCATGCTGACGCGAGCCTGCTCTAGCAGCGTTTGGCTCCAATGCAAAAAACAATGCCCAGGACACAGGGGCTATTCCTGTTGATTTTCTGTGCACTTTGATAATCTTGACTGTCCATATGAGCAAGTCACCAGTAACATCAGCTCAAAGACATAAAAGAAGACTTCCAGCAGCATGGAAAGGCACCGGTTAATTCTGCTTTCAGCAAGTATCCATCTCAGCAGGGCAGCCCGGGTAAGTTGCTTTATGTTTCTATAGTCTAGTTCCTGTGCCTTAATACATGCTTTTGGGGGAAGAGTGTAGAGAAACCCAAAATCATTAATGACTATTACTCCCACACACAGTAGAAATCTAGGGATTCTAGAAATCAAGTCTTTTCTTACTAAAATGCTTTCCAAAAACCTTCCGACAATATCTGAATGGCTACCTGCTGTCCTTCCGATTGCTCTGATTATTTAAAAAAAAAATAATCAGGGTCAGGTTAAGCATCAGGGCTAAGCTTCTCTTCTATTTAAAGAAAAGCCAGGAGAACCAAACACTGGATTCTTTAGCACAATACTACTCCACAAGAGAGAGATGGACAGAGACATCCAAAGCCCAAGGCTGCAAGCTCTGATGTGCTTGATGTAATTATTAGGATGCCACAGCAGGAGGAAGGAGGCCATTACTAATAGGGGAGAAAAGCCAGTTAAGAAGCACTGGCTAAGCTCACAGAAAACTAATAAGAGACTAAGCCTTGGAAATGCTCCTGTGTTTGCAGGTAGAGTCTTTCTTCAGCTCCTCTCAGTGCTATGAGATGAAAAGCCTCACCACCAGCTGTGCCCAGTTAGAGGGCAGGCTGTGCCTATAGAGCATGGGAGATCTGCGACTGCCCTCCATGCCAGCAGCATGCTCTAGTTTCTCCCGCTTTCGAGCAACAGGCAGGGTCTCTAGAGAAACCTCTTTGCTTCCAGCTGGGCAAAGCTGACGCAAAAACTCACTGCCACATGGGAGAAGTATAAAATCAAGTATATAGAGCTGGATAACTAGCTCAAATACCTAGCAGATAGTGACACACAAGAACCAGCTACACTGCCCCAAGCTTATGGGCAGTTCACTGCAGTCTTCAGATCCACAAGCATTGATAGGAAAGAAAATGCTTTTGGTGCTTTTATCAACACCTACTAACATACTCCATAGACTTAAATCCTGCCATGCTTCTTTACAGTGCTTACTGACAAAGCATCGGTTTGACCACATGGCAAGTTGATCACCACCCTACGACTAGCTGTAATGAACAGAACTACTTCATTACAAAGTACAAAAGCATACAGTGCTTTGCTGTCTAGCTTGAAACGCTCTAGTCCTCAGTGGTAGAGGGGAGGACAGTCAGTAACAGCAGGAGCTATTGTTCCGAAGACCAGCTCTATATGGTGCTTTAAATGCCACATGGCATTTAAGAGGCCAGCCCCAAGCAGTCTCTTTTATGGCCCACTATTATTGGGAGGCATGTGCACAGAGAAAAGCAATCCTGAAAAGCAAATGCCTGCTCCTATCATCTCCCAGACCCAGAAACAACCAATGCGCAGTGCTTGGCTACTATTAAAAAGAGTCAGCCTGAGTGCTTAATTAATTGACCAGACAGCTACATAAGACCTGCCTCCTCAGCCTCTTTGATCTTCATCAGGGGTAGATCGCAGTTGCTCCTCTGCAGAACACCAGTGTAGTTCAAGCCTGTCAGGTTTTGTTCTGTGGCTCCTGCAGATGCCTCCCATGCCATAACATCTACCAGGGATCATCATCTGACAGCACATGGCTACCACTGCTGGTTTTTTTCCAGAGACACAACAAGAAAATAGTGCTCTTCCTGCCTGTAGGCAGCACAAAGCAGGCCCATCACCTTCCAGGATCAGAGCCTTGTTTTTACAAGGTTCCCAAAAGCTTTCTGGGCAAGCTTGTAGGCAGGACCTCTGCTGAGCAGCTGCGGTCCAGCAGGCAGCTCTGCGTGTCCTCAGAAGCACTTCCTATTCAAATAGGAGATAAGCTAATGCAGCCTCCGCAATGAAGCATCCTTATGATGCTTTTTGTTCTTGTACTTTTATCCGCCCAGGAAATCTCTGCTCAGAGGCAGCATGTTCAAACAGATCCTTTTAAAAAAAAAAAAGCGCAACCCTCAGAGATAACGGGGCCTTTCCCCCCCTCAGACAATGGCAAGGATAAAGGGGGAGGATATGGGGGAGGGAGGAGTATGACATTAAAGAGAAAGAAAAAAATTCCTATTGTCCTGGAACGCTTCTCCACATACTGATTCCATATGGAGCAAATACCAAGGGATATTTCTGTCACCAGACTGTCCAGAAAACCAGAATAACACACATTACTAAACAGTCCTAGTTCAATAACCCAGCTTTAAGGAATCCCTGTTCTTCTGCTCCATTAGTACTAGCTGACCTCTGAAAAAATTATCCAGAACCCTTAATTAGCAAGAACCAGTCACGCTAGAATCATATTTTCAACATATTCATTATTTACCGGTTAGCAATTCAAATGCTTTAACCGGATGCTCTAATAGGAGGAAAAAAAGCCAAGTAGAGGTTGCCAGAGCTCCAGCAGAGCTGGAGGAAGGATATCTAGTGACTTCCATGTGTCTGCTGTCAAAAGGAAAAACGAGTTGAGAGCAATAGCACAGGTACATTAGCATAAGAAGCAGAAAGAGAATGACTAATAGGAAGAAGCTGAACACTCACTTGTGCTGCCTTATCTGCTGTATTGAAAATCTCTTGGCTGGGTCGTATTCAAGCATCCCTGAAAAGAAGGAAAAAAAGTCCAGGTGTGATCACAGATGCTCTCAGCCAAGTTGAAGACAGGAAGCATAAAGCTCTACCCCTCCCACCCTCCTCCCTCCCCCCACAGCAACTGGGGCGTCCAGTCTTCCTGGCAGCGTAGGGAGCCTTTACGTCCAGGAAGAATCTGCTGCATCAGCCATGGGAAGCTCAGCACAAAATCCCAGCTCCATTGCTGACTACCTGATCAAATCTGTTCCTCAGTTTCCCCACCTGCAAAGCAGATATGACTTTTCCCTCCTTCACACTGCAGAGACAGAGGCTCGTACGGCCCTGGATCATATGTCCAAACATGTCTCCAGGCAGAGAACATCAAGACTTCGCATTTCACAGATCATGCTACTGAACTTTCTCCATGGAAGAGCCAAAGCCTTGGGTATAGCATACATCCAGTTGCTCAGCATCCCAGAAACTCTAGTCTAGTGAAATTCTATTCTGGAAGTACAGCTGAGGAGAACTGACAAAAAACTAATCCTACTCTCCATCCTTTTGCCCTTAGCCAGGAGTTTGATTTCTGGCATCATCTGGCTAAGATAACTGGGGTGGGGGTGAGAAGGAAGGGGGAGAGGAAGAGTAGCTTATCTGTATTTTTTAGGAGATTGGGAGGTAGATACCTTAGACTCTTGAGATGCCCACTCCACTCCACTGTCTTTAAAAAGCTTCAGAACTCAGAAGGGAAGTAGTGAATTTCGCCATATTCTTCAGAAACTAGCCAATGGGACCTAACAAGTCTCACCCAGCAGCATCCAAGATATTCTTTAATGAAGGTTCCAAGACTATATTCATCTAAGGAATGTTAACAAAGCCTCACTGCTGTACGTTACAAGGAGTTTTGCTTTTAGTGGATGATATGCCCTTGTTGCTCTTGAAGCACTAGCACTGTTAAGTCTTGCACAGGTAGCATGAAGAGTAAGGTTTTTTGGAAAAAGGTGGGAATACAGGAGGACCCTGCCTCCAGCAACCAGAAGAAAAGAAATACTAGGAAGCAGAACAGACTGTCAAACAGGAGTTAAGTCAGTCAGGACAAGGAGCAAACAGTGCAGAGTGCTGGGGAGAGCCAGTACAAGGACACAGTGAAAACACAAGGACAGGAGATACCTGGGGATGGACACTTAGGAAGGGAGGCCTGGAAAGAGACATTGTAGTTCAAGTAAGAAGCTGCAAGGGCCTTGCAGGTGAGTTTCTGCAGTACTGTTGAACGAAAGTAATCGAAGAGATAAATGACCAACAGCACATGTGATAACAAAAACTGATCCAGAACATCTTCCTTGTCAGTTCAGTTTGTATCACATTACTAACAGTAATTAATATGGGCAAAGAAAAGGTATAGCGTGGAAGGCCTGAAGTTATTTTCCCCACCAGAAACCAAAATACAGTCTGCCATGCCAATTTTTAAAGGTTTATCAGTGCTGACGACAGCACTAATAGCTTTAAGGCAGATGGGGTCACTACTGATCCACTTTACATCACCATGAAGTAGGTTAAAGAAACACGGGAAGACCTCTCCAGGTTAGAGAAGGTCAAGTGCATCACAAGCATCTGGCCTCATGAACTCAAAGCACTATAGTCTTCAGAGCTCACCGGAAATTGATACTTGCCTGGCCAAGATCATAAAACCACCATACATCTACATTAGTTACATGGCTGAGCTCAACTGCAGCTCCAGCAATAGCTCCCTGCTCAAGAGCTCTAAACCTTGAGTCGTTCCTTATCTTGGGTGTCTTCTCCCCTGCATAGACTAAAGCCCTATAAACAAGCAACCAGCAGTTCAGACTGCAGCTACAGACCAAAACCGTATGTGGCAGGAGGTGATTAATGCCAGCAGCAGTGCCAAAACAGCTCAGCTGCTAGGTCTGCTACTGAGGAACACTGCTGAAAGTGTGTTTTGAGATGGTCTCACAGTAAAGGTGAGAGAAGGGAAGATATGGTTGAACCATCTTCAGCAGAGAAAGGATTTGATCCTGAATCTTGCTGTCCTGCAAAGTGCTGCAACACTTGTAGCACAACATTTAGGTGCTTTTGCAGGGCTAATTCCAAGTCGTTTTCTCACCTTAGCCACTGTTAACGAACTGATGCTGAAGAAAGCCCTCCTTTTTTCAGTCAGTACTATGAAACAAATTCCTTTACAGTTAAAAAAAAACATAATTATCAGTTTAACACCGAACACAGCCTTTATCAGGGACTTTCTCCTCAACAAGGGTCCTTGCAGTGTGTGTTCCTTTTTTCTTCTGTGCTCCAGCATGTGTCCATAGCAGTCCCTGCAGCCTTCTTGGCATCACAGAACAGCTGAGGTTGGAAGGGACCTCTGGAGATCACCCAGTGCAAACCTCTTGCTCAGAGCAGTCAGCTTGCCCAGGACTGTGCCCAGCTGCATTTTGAATAGCTCTAAGTATGGAAACTCTACAAACCCCCTATGCAACCCACTCCAGTGTTCAACCACCCTTGCAGTAAAGAAGTTCTCATGTTCAGATGGAGTTTCTCCTCACCTTACAAGAAAAGAAATAACTGGAAAACAAGATGGGAAGGTGGTTCACAGAAAAAAATCCCCCACCTAATTAAATAGCTGTTAATAAAGATTTTTAGACAGTAGCTTCACAGCTGAGCTGTCCAAATGTGTTTGCTTTAAAAAAAAAAGAAATAGGATTGCAAAGAGATCTTACATGAAGTCTAGGGAACACCAAAGCAAGTACTGGCTAGGTTATCTTATTAATGTAATCAGAAACATTTAAGTCAGGACACCATCCCATCCCTCCATTTTATTTATTTAAAGACTACATTTCAAGCTGTTGCTGGAATCCAAGCTGTTATCAAGTTCAGGATACATTTCTGCATGTCCAAGCAGATACAACTGGAAAATCTTCATAGAAATCTGAAGTACTGAGGGACTGTCTCAAGGCTCTTGCACTTTCAGTTTGGGATTAATTTCACTAGGGTGCTGCAGAAAAGGAGTCGGAGCATCCTCATAAGCAGCTCACTTTCAAAGGAAAATGAACATGCAGCAATTCAAATACTGTTTAAGGAATGACAGGGCTAACAAAGAGATTTAAGGCATTTACCAGATGAAACCGGTACAAGCAGAGGATAAAGTTTTAAGGTAAATTATTAAAAGGCCTATCAGCACCGGTTACAAATAGCTATGGTGCAGAGCACTGTATTGTTCTCAAGCAATTAAAAAGACATAAAGAAGATAATTGAGCGAAAAAAATATTTACTTTAATGAAAAAGGACCGCATTTTATGCAACGTTTGAAAGAAAATGGAGACTCCAATCAACGAAAACGTACATTCATGCATTCAGCTCTGACTCACTCATGGCAGCTCTGTGGCTAAAGTCCTGTACTGAAAAGAGACTTCATCAAGACAAAACATCATGTACTATTCACCAGTCAAGTCATCTAAGAGTCTGCCCACAGTAACCACACATACTCTCTACCATTTACGGTAAAGATTTCCATGCAGTTTATCTGCAAGAAGAGATGAGACACTATAACAGGGCGATTCTTCAGGAGGACGCCTAACTCGCAAATCTCTGCTCCTGTGGTATTTCAGAAGGATTTGCTGTGCCCATACATGGGATATTGTGCCCATTACAGCACACCGACAGTCTCAAACCCCTTTCAAATTACGTCAAGTGGCAATGTGGAAACTGGAGACAACAAACCCGTCTTGAGCTCCTTACAGACTCCAGCCCACACACTTCAGTAATCCTGAGCAAGCGTAGAATTATATCACGTGGTAGACCATCTAGTTTTTAGCAGACAGCACAATCTTAGGTACGTCGTTTGAGAAGCCGGAAGAAATTTAACAGCAAGAGTTAATAAACTCAACCTGGATTTCACTTCAGAGTCTCCAACTTGGATCAACATTTAAAATGACCAATATAAAGCAGTACAAGTCCAATTTGTAAAATGAGACCGGCCTTTTCCCTCTCCTTCATCCCCCACAAGCACAACCAGGCATTCTGACCATAAACTCCCTCTGCAGGCAAACCTTGAGTCTTTGATCAAACACATGCGGAAGACTCGCCACTGGATGGGTTATAGACACCAGCCTGCCTGACTGCTGGCGCCGGGGACTCCCTGCTGCTACAGAATTAAAGCATCCCACAGTCATCAGGATACACATCCTCTCACCATCGCTGTAATGAAAGGTCATGGCAGTTACACAGAAGTGAGAAAACAAAACACTGAGACTAACCAACTTGTCCCCAGTCACAAAGTCTGTAGCAGAGCCTGGAAATAAACCCAGATGCTTAATGCAGAGACTGCAGTCGCAAAGCTTTCTCTTTCAGTAAATTAGAGGAGAAGGAAGAAAAGCTGACCTCATAGATTCTTCTTATCCAGAAGCAAACTGCATATGAGTCGGTAAGTCATGTGCAGACAGTGACAGAAGAACCTTAACGCTATTTATAAATGCTTCCACTCTGACACATCTTTACTGACTGTACACACAGAAGCCAGGACAGTACTAGCCCTTCTCTTTTCCATCAGTGAAGAATATAAATAAAGCTTCATCCCTGATTAGGGAGACAAAAAGAGGAGCAGCATCCCAATTAATCTCTTGAAATAAACCTTCGATGGTATTTGACTTGTAAAAGAGTCTTGCATGACAGTGTAAGTCCTCTAAACTCTACTTCTTCTGGAAAGAGGAACAAAGAAATAAAAACAAGCTCAAGGAGGAGGAAAAAAAAGTAAAACCAGTACAAAAGTAGTGAACAGAAGAACAGAAAAACCTTAAAAAGTGTATTCTAGTGTTTGCTTCATAGCCAAACTAGTACTATGGTCAACACAGCACCTATAGCCAGAGAGGAAACAAGCACTTTGCAGCATACTGAATTCTTCCACACAATAACACCAGAACAAATGCTTGCAGCACTGCAGAGTGCTTTAAGAGTCTTTTAAAAGCAATGCAAAGACGAAACAGTCTCTAGTGAGATAGAGCCGAGATGTGGGTGTCTGTGCTGCTTGTATAAAAGCATCAGACAGCCATTGACAATATCTGATCTGCAGGCTTTTGATTCAGTTTCAACCTGCTGCAGAAGTAGCAGGCACCTACCAGGAAGCGCAGATGTTCTGGAGAAAAAGCATGAACTAAATAAAGCATTCAGGTTTTGTCACCATAGCTACGTAGTATCACCACTGTAAGGCTCAGCCCTCGTCTTCAGCAGTGCCTTGCTATCTGCTGGGCTGTCGAGATGCTCAGGCTGCCACAGAGCGGAGGGAGCAACCCCACTCTCTAATTCAGTCACCTCGGGTCCACTGCGTACTCTAACCACTAGAAAAAGTAAAGTGTCTCAAACCAAACAAGGAGAATATCAGGAGTATTTGCCAGCTTTTCCCGTGTAACAGGTGCACATGGTAAGACGAGGGGTGGGAGAGTGGGATGGAGAGAGGACAGTAAAATGAATCCTTAGGACTTCCCATCACCCCGGAAGAAAGGGACAAGTTGATAGACACAGACATCTCCTCCCAGGAAAGCTCCTCTGCCTACCAAACACACTCAACTTGCATCTCTCTAGTGTCCAAGCACAGAAGGCATGAAGACAGACGATGAAGGAGGTAACTAGACAATGCTAGGATAAAGGAGGCAACTCAGGCTGTAAGAGATGGACAAACAGCATCAGGTGCAAGGCTCCTCTGTTTAAAATGAGGCAGAAGAAAGTAGGAAATTCTGACTCCAGGTCTCATACAGGGGATGGAAAGAGAACTAAAAGGGAGTTATTCTGCTAATGAAGCATAAGATTTTAAGCTATCAATATCCTCAGGCCAAGAAAAGAGAAACAACCACCACACTTGTTTTCCCTGGGGGACAACACTAAGTGCAGCTGAGAGGCTTATCACAAACCTCAAATGATTTCTGCTGGATGCTTTAGAAGACTGGCTGCCAGTCTAGATGGACCACTGGATTTACTCCATTTGGGCAATTCCCAAGCTCATAAAAAAGGCCACATTTTGAGTCAGCATTCACAAATCAAACACCACATGTAGATCAGGACATCGTTCCCTGGGGCACGCGGACACGACATGAAACACACATCATCAGAAGTGCTGGGCCATAAGCAGTAGCTGCATTAGTCTCAGCAGAACAGCCAAGATACCAGCTGTGCTGAGTGCAATTGGAAGCTATGCCTTATGTAATGCTTTCCGAAAGCTGTTAAAGCTAGTTAATGCTTTTTGAAACACATGGAAATAACTTATTTCATAATCGGCATGGGGCCAGACAAGCTCAAATAGTCTCCTATGAGTGGGATCGCAGGGGGTCTGCCCCCTCCCCAGCGGCGGGGGGCCGGGGGGAGCCCCGCCGGAGGCAGCGGCAGGCAGAGCTCGGACAGACAGCACCACCTGCCGCCGCCCGGCACGCAGCCGGCGCCGAGCGAGGACGCCCGCGTCCCCAGCACCGCGCCGCGGCCTGCAGCCGAGGCGACTCCACGGGGCAAGAACGCGAGTCCAGGCTGGAGCTGCAGCTCCTCGCAGCCATCCACACAGGAGCCGGGAGCCCAGGGGCAGCACAGCCTTTCCTGCGGAGGCACAACTGCTGCCATTCGTAGCATGAAGTGCAGCCGTAAAACACTTCGAAGTTGTTAGCCTTTTGGCTAGCCACAAACTGCAACAGCACCGTGACCACGTAGAGGACACAGCACAGTACGCAACGCCGCGGTTTAGCGATAACACCCGTATTACGAGCAGACCCAACGACACTGCTGGCAGGAGGAAGGGAAGCTGACTCCGTTTGCTCACCGTGCCCCACAGCCCTTCACCCACACTAGCCTCCTAACCCCGCGTAGCACGCAAACCAGAAAAATAAACTTGAAACAAGATATCGTCATTTTGTATTTGAGGTCTGATCTTTCACAAACAGCTGAAGACAAAGGAGAGAGCGAGCCGAGGGCTGGGAGCACTACCGCGCCTGCAGGGAGGCAGCCGGAACTCTGGTCAGGGTCTCCCACACGCCAGTGTCACATCCCACCTGCTGCCAAATGTGGGAAAACCTGCGCCACCGAGTTGGCTGCTACGCGCAGCATAACTGCTGCCCTGACTATTCAGCTCTCAAAAGAAGTAGAGACCATTCAACACTAAACCTCAAACAACCACAGTAAGTGACAGGAACAAACACACAAACACAAAGCACAACCCTCTCCTACCCAGAAAGGGCTACTCCTGTTTCTACCACAGCCCTGGTGTGAGAGCAGGCACCGGTCACTTTGCTCTGGTATCTTTGCAACTCTAAATTTGGGGGGAAGGATGCGACAACCGCGACTGAAGCAAATAAATTCAGAGCAGAGGCTGATGAGGAAGGACAACAGAACCCAAGTACTCAGTATTTCACATTACAGAAAGCTTGGGCAAGGAATTTGAGTGATTCAATTTAATTGAGCTTTGTCTTTAGATTTAAAAGCTTCTCAGAGCACAAGAAACATAACGCAAGAACCAACTCTTTATAGAGTAGTGACTGCAACCCATGCAGGGTTTAGTATATCTCAGGAAAATACCAGTGTTAAAGATCTTTCAAAGTTTTATAAGGTTCATAAGCGTAACCTCCCTTTCTAACAGGATCCTATCTTCACAGGATACTTGGAATGAAGCTTTCCCCAGCACTATGCAAGCTGAGCATTTGTTGCATCTATAAATTTTACCCTTTTAGTCAGTTGGGAGACTCACCTCTCAATAAGTCTGAGAGTGGAGGACCACAATCCTCTGGAATTGTGTAGTCACCTTTCCCGATGTTTTCAAATAGTTTATAGATATTATCCCCTTCAAAAGGGTATAGACCCGTTGTAATGTTGTATCTGTAAAGGGAGAAGGAGAAGCTGTATAAGAAACACCACACAGAACAGGTGTTCAGTTCTTGTGTGACTACATAAACCAAAAGAAGCCAAGAGGAAACTAAAAGATGAGTATTTGACAGTATTTGGAATGCCTCTTTAAACTTCTCCTTCCTTTATCACAGCCTCTTCAATCACATGAGTCAAAACCACCAAGACATCTCCCTGACAGGCCGGGATGGAAGAAACTTAAATAAATTCTAGAGATATTTGTGGTTTGTATTGTTACAGTAGCTGTGCATCTCAGATGCTGAGAAATGGCTGGCAGAGTTACTCAGAGTAAAGACTACTTTCTTCAGAATTACAAGTACTTTGGGGAACATAAACCCATCCAAAGAAGGGACCAACACACATACACCCTCCCTGCTCCCCCCAACAGCATGCAGAAAAGCAGCAATCACAGCAGATAGCACAAGACTGAGCTATTTGGGGGCTAGTAATTTTTTATTGCAATTCTTGGGTGCTGCACGGGCACTTACAGTGTGACCCCTGCGGACCAGATGTCTACTTTAAAGCCTGAAAACGTGTCAAGGCCATTGGCAATTTCTGGTGGCTGGAATGCTGGCGACCCTTGGCTCGTTCTGCACGTGTCATCCTCTGCAAATGGATGCAATGCCTGCACCAGAAGAGACTGATTAGTTTCAAACTTGCAAGGCAAACAACTGTTTGAAAAGTTTCACCTGGAAAACAAAAGGGGAAAGCTCTGCTACTGATGATCTACTTACATATCATGAGAACAGGCCACTGCAGCAACTACATGCCAACAGTGACAATTCTTGCACCTCTCCTACCTAGCTAAGACGGTCTTCATATAATAGGAAGGATAAGGTTACATAGATTATCACCAGTTCACCACACTGTTGGGTTTGTCTAAGATTGATGTCTTCCTCTATATGCTTCCCAGATGGAAGTTTTGTGCTGCTATCAACAAAAGTGTTTTGCCAATTACAAGAAATATTCAGTCACTCTGGAGGACTCTGCAAGTTTAACAGAACAAAAGCCTAAATGCCCAATAAATCAATTGACACCACAAAAGTGACCTACATGTAGAATGTCACACTTCTCACATTCTTGATTTTGCTGCGCTTCTCACATACCTCTGCTACGCCTAAATCGGATATTTTTAGTGTCCCATTGGTTGTTAGCAGGAGGTTCCCCGGTTTTATATCCTTGTGGACAATCCCTTGGCTGTGCAAGTATTCTAAGCCATCTATAAGCTGACAAAAGTACCTGCAGAAAGAGTTGGAAGAAAAAAAAAAAGTCAAGCATTTCCATAGACTAAGACTATGGGAAATACTGATAATACATAAAGCAAAGAATACTGTTATTGGAAACAAGTCAGAAATTCATTTATGTTTGATGAGGAACTTGAAATTGAATTGTGGTGTGTAAGAAACAGCACTTCATCTTCCGACAAAGTCAGATGTTACCTGCCAGAGCTCTACAGCAGGTAGACCCTGGGCTCCTCCACACAAAAGCCCTCTTCACAAGTCTGCGTATTTTTAAGTGCTGAGCACCGTGCTGGCACAGACCTGATAGTTAATTCTGACATCACCTTTAGTCTAGGCTAAGTTAAGCTAGCAAAAGAGGCTCTTTCAGTGGCATAGCTTGCTCTAACAGCAAGTGGGGAAAAAAGTTTCCTTTAGCCAGTAGAAAGGAGTGTTTTGCTGTACTCATGGTCAGAGACTATGGGCAGGCCATTACCGTAATGCAACAAGCATTGTGCATTGACAGCCTGGCAACAATTGTGCATGCAGGTTTTTTATCTCACAATAGCCAGAAATAATACTTAATGTGCCTGTATTTCAGTTAGGCTATCTGTAATCTCAGACACCTTTTTTAAACAAAATGAAAAAATGACCATGAAGTTATGTTGTTACCACAGATTTGCTGGTCTGCACTGATTTGATATACATGACAATGTTCTTGCATCTATTTCCAGAATTCTAAGGATCCTTTACTTGCAGAGTGGAAGGGGCTTCAGACTAGCTTGTCTACCAACTAAACAAGCTAACAAATCATGCTGGATATTGCTAGTCCTTAACCATCCAAAGACCTTTATTCTCTTTTCTGACACTGAACTGTATGGCTTGCCTCCATTTAGGCAGAGCAAGTCCCCACGGATTCCTCCATTGCACCCATCTTTGCTGAACGGCAGAGCTGTAGGAAAGCGGCCAGGAAGCGTTGTCATGTATCTTGTGAAGCAAAACAAAGAGTAACATAAAATTCAATAGAAAGATGTTTTTTCTTCCAAGAATCTAAGGGTTGTCCCTGCCACCACTTCATTAGTTTTTCATTTTTTCCATGGATGTAAAAGATGCCGTTATTACACAAAGACAGTTTTACTTTAAAGTGTAGCCAGCAGTCTAAGCAACAGAGTAGAATGTGCTCTTGAATTCAAGAGAGCACAGTGGCGAGAGGCTAATGCAGCCTAAGAACAAAACTGTACTTACCCGTGAGCCTGAAAAACTGGAAACCTCTTTTCTGGGACACTGTCCAGCATTTCCTGCATCCCACACACACAGTACTCCATCACCATATACGTGAAGACAGAGTTAAGGAAGCTTCAAGGTTAAACGCTCCTCACACAAATGCTGTGTGAGGACTGCAGCACCATTCCAGTGCAACTGGAGAGCTGCTGCACAGGCAGTCCTGCTACCTGGTATACACACGCTGGAGAGAGAGCCAGAGCTGTGCTGCATCTCCTGAGGTAGCTCCCTTCCTCCAACCGTCTAACAGGAGACTGAAAAGAACCCACAAGAAAGTTCTTCTGCATGAGCTGCAACTCCATGATCAGACCTGAAACAGGATGTGAACTCCACAGAAATTAAGTTGGAGATCTCACAAGAATGGCAGAACTAGGGTAACACTCTGAAGCGGCTACAAAAAGTTAGGAAACCCCTGGCAGAAGAGTTGTAGGCTGTAGCACATTCTCCCAATAGCCTGACTGTTCTGCACTTGACACAGGTGAGCTCCCATCACCTTCCCCAAAGTTTCTGCTATTCTTCATCTCCTGTTTCAAAATGATACGGCTGTATGCACTATTTAACAGCTGCTGCTTACCCCCATCCCCATGCTAGTATTTCAGTAGCAGGAGAAAGGATCCCTAGAGAGCTGGGAAGCTTTATTGAAACTGCATGGATAAAAAAGTTACAACAGAACACCAAGAAGTGGTGGCACTTTTTAGCATTTGTACCCTTGCAGCACATTCTAGTTTTCATCTCCTTAAGCTTTAACGTTGGGGCCAAACAATGGAAACTACACAACTGCCTAAAGCAATAATTGCCTCAGTTTTCCTCCTCTCCCTGGGCTTTTAGAGGCAGACTGCGCACTGCGAGGGGCTTGCAAGAACAGACCCTGAGACATCTGGTGGCTTTGCCAAGGGAGTGCACCTTCAAGATAAAGAGCAGAGAAAAGCAGGCAGCTGTCAGGCAGCCCATGTTCTCCAGTAACACAAAGTATTTCTTTGGTCACTCTAATTATTCCTGGCAGATGCCTTCTTAACCTAAGCCTAAAATAAGTTGCTTATGTCCCAGGATGCCACCTTAACTCTCGAGGCAAGAGAGGCTAAAGAGACAACCTGCGTTTTAAGTGGGATCTGTGCTAAAAACTGTGTTGCCCTTTTGTAGCATGTTCTATCCAGGAGCTCAAAGCACTGCCCAAGCTCATTAAATTCATGCTACATTCCCCACATGAGCTGCTCTTCAGAGGGACACTAAAGTTCTCGCAGATTTTATGGTGGACACAATGCCACCCAGTATGTCATCAGAAGCAAGAATAGCAGAAAGAGCTCCCAAAATTCATTCCTACCATTTCCTACTCTGGAAGAAATCCGTGAACTACTTGTATCACAGTGATGTGGAAGACATCAACTCTCCCATCTTCAGGAGAATAATACTAACAGTAGATTACATAGACTAACTCCTGAGAAGCAAAACCCAGGCCTTGCTCTCATCTACAAAGGACAGTCTGATTTTGGTTTCATTAGCTGCCAGACTGTTTTTCACCCCTTCTTTTGTAACTGATCTGTCTCTGGTTGATCAGCCAGATTAGAGAACAAACTTTCAGGCTAGAGCAGATCTATTACAGATGCCCCAAGAAGACTGAGGCTCTCAAGTCTTCTAATCAATAGGGTTCTGCTCCCACGCACAACTGCACATACTGGTAACAGAAGCTGTCAGAAAGGGTGTCAGCTGGGATGCTGCTTATTGAACTGGGTTTATTTTCTGCCTGGATTAGTTTCTCCATTCATCACCAGCTCTGCATTCCCAGCCACAGCAGGTCATCAAAGCAGTCCATTAAATACTAAATGTAGTTGATACTTTAAATCCAGCCATCACAGCTTTCCCTTTACCAAAGAAAACCATCGAAGCCTTTGACTAGGCAGGTAAGTTGTTAAAACACTATCTTCCCAAGTATAGATATGGCTGAAGCCTGCAGTGCACGTCTATCAGCAACAGAAAACCCGGTCAAGAACAGATTCCTTCCTCCTTCTGCAGGCCCAGTTTTAAATGCCACAATGGTCATTCTGGAAATAAGGACTTTTTTTCATTAGTAAGGGGGAAGCTGACATCTCTTCCCTATACCCCACTCAACTTTCATCTTTCATTGCTTCTTGCAAGGCGCTAATACAGGCACGTATTAGTGAAATGAGTAAGGGAACTGACCTACGGAGAAGCCAGCCTAGAAGAGAAAGTTACTTTTCAGCTGGATCTGTTCCCAAACCTGTTTACCGTGTGCCTGCACAAGCGTTTGTACTGCCACATCCTAGGACACGCTGCACAGGCACTGGCAGTGCCAACGAGAAGCTGGAGAAAGGTTAGGCAAGAACATGATCATGGATGAATTCCCAGCCCCAGTGAAAACAGCAAGTTTCTCCAGTTACTGACACTCACGTGCAGAGAATAAGTACTTTCAGAAGCAAACTCTCTAGGAGTGTAGAAGCAGATAAAGACAAGAATAGTGAAGTCAACCTATACTTGCACAGGGAAAGTACTGAAAAACAATTTATTCCTTTTCAAACACCACTGTTCAGAAAGTAAAGCAAGGAGCATCCTTCCTGGCTTAAAGAGGTCACATTTCTGAATGACCATTTTGGGTTGTCATCACCCATTACCAACACATGAGGTCTCTCTTGGGCTCTTTTTCCCCCATGCTTCTCCTTTAGCATTCCAGCTTCTTAGTAATGAAATGGTATCCTTCTATAGACAGTAATTGAATCACAGTCCTTTCAGCCTGTTAAGGCTACAAAACACAAGCAAAACTTGTCATCTTTTTTAATACTAATGATTTGGTGCCAGACTACTTGAGCTAATTAAAGCACACAATTAAACTACCCATTATGAAGTACTATAATTGGAAGACAGTATTTAGAAAATACTGTCAAAAATAAAAGCAACCATTTATAACATGTACTGCAACAGATCAGCTCAATAAACTGGCCCAAGTCAAAATGGACTCGGAGTGGCAGACTCATTAAAATCCATCCAGCTACTCACTTGTATTTCACTTGCAAGTTAAAGCATGTAATCACATTGGTTAGCATCTATACATACTTGGGGGGGGGGTACGGGGACAGTGCACTGTCAAATAACATGCTAAAGTCTGAAAGATGCACTGAGATCACAAGCCACAGGGTTTGATTCAAGAGCTGAACAGTTGAGTCTCAAAAAGCTGAGCTGTAGACCTCACAAGGAGCAATGGGCTTTCAATCTCTCATGACTGCTACAAGCTTTAGGTCACTTAAAGCACTATCACAAGGGACTTTCACACAAACAACAAAACAAAGGTGGCTTGGGCAGGCTCAGGAGTTCATCTTATGTTGTTAAGGATAACCAGCAAAGCATACCAACTACCCACAGAAAAGATGGCACTGCAGCAATGCAGACCCTCCAAAGGGGAGGAGAGAGTTGCAGACACGCAGATGCCAGCAAATAAGTAGATTTTTTTCTTCTTCTTTTGAGGGCAAGAAAAAAAACCTAAACCACTGCCAAGGACTTAAAGGAAAAAGCATTCCAAAAATTGATTTCATGCAGCATAGGCAAAAAAAGGTCTGTCTTCAGGGAAAGAAAGCACTAACATACACCACAGCTAGGACAGGAGGTTCGAAATGACAGATCCACAGCTCTTTTTTCATCTCTGAATTGCTGAAGGTCACAAAATAAAACACAGTATTTGAGGATCAGTTCTTCCCTACCCCAGCCTTGCATCTGTAACCTGGGGACGATATTTCGTTTCCTAACTGGGAAGCTGGGAAACTTAAGGAAATGCACTCGTGTGGAAAGTATTCCAGATATGCAGTATGTTTAATATCAGTGACAGCAATTTTAAGCTTAAGAAACATTCAAAAGGGCCTTAACAAAAGCAGAACTATCATGATTCAGCACTATAGCAGAGAACAACGGAAATTCAAACCTTAACAAATGTGTGGAAAAAGGATATATTTTCTGCTTCTCTTCATTGTATAATACATCCACCAACTGTATAACGTTTTTGTGCCGTAATCGTCGCAGGAGCTGGATTTCTCTGCAGGAAGAGAAAAGGAAAAAAGTTATGTTTAAAAAGTCTACTTCCCTACTACAGAATTAATGTTTTCTAAATCATATGGATTTTAAAGACACTTCAAACTGTATTAGTCCCAGCTGCTTCACCTAAGACTACCTATGCATGCTCTTTGACAGAAGGTCTTGGGTGTTCTTGAATTCATTAGTCCAAGGTTCGACCGTGAAAATACTTACTGGTCACTGACTAGGACTATAAACAAGTACCCTTTCATTAACACTACACAGCCAGTCAGTTTTTTCTGGGCAGGAATTTTAGTCCATTGGTAAACAACAGCAGGAGAACTATTCTCAAGGAACAACCTACCTTTGTGCCGGACATTAAATTGGTCATACGAATCGCCTGTGTCAACGCTCCGGTGCCATTCAACACAGGCTGTGTTACACCTGCTAATTTAAAGTTTTATTCCGCACTCTAATGTAAGCTTTATTCCAGTTTTACTCATAAAATCTGTGCAGTTCTCCCCTTTGGCTACTTGATTGGTCAACAGTAGGACACCGACAATCAAACAGCCCCGTTCAAAGCCAGTAGGAACAAGACAACGGCAAGCTTGATCAGAAGTAGTACACCATGCTGAGCCAACCCACAGAAAACAAGTCCTGTGAGTCCAGGTGAGATCCTGCTGGACCCTCAGGCACCAAGCTGTGCAGAAAGAGAAAGCAACCTGAGGACACACTCTGCAAACCCCCTGCCTCCACAAGCAGCACTGGCCTTGCAAGGGCCTGGTGCAGCAAGCCAAGCCTCCTCCCCCCACCCATAACACAAGAGGGGTTTACAGTGTCCCCTGTGGTCCCCTGCTCAGCTCACATCCTTCCCTGTGGCCCTGGGCAAGTGCCTCACCATTCCCAGTTAATGCTAGTGCTGGCTAAAGGAAAGGTGCAATGGGAACTAAAACGCTGCCCTTTGACTGCTCAGGCAAGTCAAAGCCTACCCCGATTTGCTCCACACGTCAAAGAGGCAGCTTTATCAGCTTTCCTCCAATTAAATCTTTTCAAACAACGCTAGACTGTTGGGAGCTTAGCTCACTACCAGTCTCTTCAGTTAAACCCCTAAAGATGCACTATATTTGTGTTTACCGTCATTATCTAGGACAGTCACTTCCAAGACAAAGCTTTTATGTTTGCACTTCATGCTTCTTTATATCTAAGTGTCATCTGTAGTTAAAAGAGCAGAAATAAATTTGCTTGGGCTTCCAGCCTTCATACTTCAGGGTATGTTTTTAATCAGCATCGTGACCAGGATCAACCCCCACAGACATCACTGTAAGGCAGCATCGTGCAGTTAGGTGTGCTCTCGTTGTCACAGGCAGGCAGTGTCGGTGCCAAATGTGGCTGAATAGTTAACACACTACAGCCCATGTCAGCACAAATTCTGTTATTTAGCTAGGAAGCAACTTGAATATTAGTTACTGCCAAAAAAAAAAAGAAAAAGTTTCTATACCTAACAAGCAATTTCTTCTGATAGTTGTTGCATTGTCAATGGATACAAGTCATTTAAACATAAATATAAAAACATGGGAAACTGGCTAATCTACTAAAGATGTGAACAAATGAAACTAAATTGATTTCTTTTTTATACCACCTGACATTCATCTGAAGAGTGGCTGTTCAGCAGAACATGACTTTCTACAGAACATAAAAACTGCAGAAAAAGCAGGAGAGGTGCCTCGCTAGCAAAAAGAGACAAGCACAGCAGCAGCAGCAGCACTGCATCTTGCACGATGCAGCCATAAAAGGGAAGACAGCCAGCGTGCCCAGGCTGCCAAGGGGCAGCGGGTCGCCGGCATTCCCGAGCGAGAAGCCCTGCACCGAAGGCTTCCTGTGGCCAGGAGATGAGCGCAACAGATGTCAGAACTCCAGAGACGTCCCCAGGTGGGAGATGGCAGCGGCCTCCCAGCAGTCCCATCGACCCTGCTGAGCCGGCCTCGGCTGGGTCCCAGCCAGCCCCAAACTGCCCCGGCACCCCTCCGGCTCACCGCCTCACTCCTGATGCGAGCTATCCAGACGTCTGCCACAGCAGCACAGCCCTTCTCCCGGCTGCACGAACCGCACTTGGAGCTGCTCCGAAGTCACGCACAGTTAACAGCTACAGGCTGCCTGCCCCTGAGCACCATCAAATACAACAAGCTGTTCAGTGTCGGCGTTGCAGGCCAAAGACGCCTGAGCTGGCCAGTCCACTAATGTGATCAGTTTAAGTGTCTTCGCAGCAGAGTTAGCATAGAAAATCATCTTGAGGACACATCAAAGTCCTCACATGCCGTAGCCAACTACTGAGGCAGTTTCATAGTGCCCTTTATTAAAGCTGCAATTTCCAGGAATGGAAGCAACTAATGTAAGAATTGCAGCACTAGTCTCAGGAAGGAGTCGAAAACAGGAGTTCCAGCTAATAACTCAATTTCTTCCAAACTTTAGTCCTAACTTAACTTGATTGAACAGTTCAGAGATCTGAATTGAATCCTCTGTTTGTAGAGAATAAATAATGTAAAACTGAGCAAGGAGACATCTTCCCTTGGCTATGAAAATGGACCCTTGTATGTCATCTCATATCAGCTGTTTTGATCTTTGTCTCTTGGGATTTTGTGCTGTGCCCCAAACCACATTTTACTATCTTTTGCATTATACTCAGCCTGCAAAACCCCACTGGGTGCCAGCTGTGAAGAAGAGAAACAGGAGGATCAGGACAGTCAGGTCAGGGTGGTTCTGTCAGTGTCTGGAAGTGCAGATACTGCTCTTCATTCCTCTGCTGCTCGATTCTGGGCTTGTGCTAAACTCTACATAAACTCTTCTTTCCAGCTTCTTTCTCTCGGTTTAAAGATGCTTTAAGCATGGTTACATTTCAACAGTTAGGACTCCTGAAAGCAGCATTACAAGGAATTCAGAGCACAGCTTCGGAAGCAAGAGCCTCTGCCCAAACACATGACACACCAAGCTCAGAAAGCCACTCACCCCTTGCCTGCACAATTAGCCAGCTTCTAATAACAAGCTGTGGCCAGTACAAAGGCTTGTTGATGCATCACATCTGATTAACAAACCAGTAACTGCTCCTTCAAAAGGCTCCTAAGATGCAGGAATGCAAGCAGGGTTTTTTAAAGATTTTTTAAGGATTCCCCGAGAAGTAGTGTTACTCACTACCAAAGTTGAGGCCAGACACTCTCAGTTTATATCATATATGACTTTCAAAAAAACTCAAACACTGTGATAGCTAAACAGAAACCTAGGATAACAAGGCAAAGCTCAGAAGAGTGTTTAGTTTAAATGGCAGACAGATTTGCAAAGTGATGCAGCCACTCTAATTATAGTAATGACCAAAAGGCTGAAGTGGATTAAATTAGCATAGAAACTGCAGCCAGCATTAGTGTAGGTCTAAGAAGTTTCTACATAATGAAGGGAGACAGGCTGAGTGCTCAGATCAAGCTGGCAAGAGAGGGAGTGAACACACATACTTATTTAAATAAGACTACTTTACTGTGAAGGCAAAGAGAGCTTCCAGTATTAAGAACACATTTAAAATCCTGATCCAAACAGCTCATTCCCTGTAATGCGGCTTGAAAGCACAAATACTAATTCCTTCTACCTTTAACGGACTAATAAATATTTCATATTTCTGTAATGATTTTTTTTTTCCAGGAGAACTTTGTGAACCAATCTAAAATGCCAGTGACGTGCCCCCACCTCTGGGGCAGAGGCCAACCAGCCCATTTCCCAGAGGAAAGATTAATTCTATTTTTAGCTACTCTTGCATTCTAGAACAACTGAGGAACAGAGACAGCCAGACCACAGTCACCTCCAATTCCATTTCAGTTTTCAAGCTTCACTGAGTAAGTGAGCATAGGTGCTCCCCTCATCAGAAGGTGCCTAAATTTACTTTTTTCAAAATAAACCACAAAAAAGCCACCCCAGCCCACTGCTTGCTTAGCTATTTGCCTGCACAATAGTGTTTCAGGTGACAGCACTGGGAAAGAGATTTGCATGTCTACGGTTTGCTGTCTTTCCTCTCAACCAAGGCAAGGTGGCTTCCTGCTGTTCCCATACTAGCCTAGTGAATCTGCTCAGATTTTCAGGATGCCTCCTGAGCTGCTGCAACTTTCCCTCCTTTCTCTTTGCTACCTCTAAAATTTAACATGAAATTTAAATCACAACAGTTGCTTTTGAGATCAGACCTCTCCCTGACAGAGAGGGAAAGGGACAACCCCAGCAAGGAGGCTCAGCTGTGCTTCTGCAGTGTGGTAATCACTTCCATACCCATCCTACTCAACACCACTGTTATGTGGCCAGAATAGTCTCCATTATGGAATTCTGTTTCTAGATTTCCAGACGAGAAAGCCCTCAAGTGTGCGACAAGGCAGACTGTCAGAGTTTGGGGCCTATTTCAAAGTATAACCATCTTCGGGGAAGAAGAGAAAAGATCTTCTAACTTGAAAGTTCCTATGTGGTTCTGTCAGACCATTAAGCTCATCCTGAGAGATTAAGACTTATCCCTAGCAAGGTACCTTGCTTCGGCAAATAACAGGGTAGTGGTGGTGGTGTTGCTCAGAAGTATGTATAGAAAAGCTGCCTACTTGTATACCATGTGCTACATGATTTTGTAAGGCACCAAGGACAGCCTGGAAAGACCACATTCTTTCCTGGAGCACATCTTCACCATAAGATTTAGCATTCTTTCTACAGTTTGTTTCAAGCCTCAGTTTCATCAAAGCCATTCTTGCTTCAGCAAAAATGAGCAATGCAACCAAAAGATTAGTTCTCTTCCTTTGGTTGTCAAGGTTCCTCCACAGGTCTAAGCTTTTAGGATTTTACTGGAGACACGTGACGGTGAATCTTTTCTACGTTACCTACCAGGTCAGATCGTACGTGAGAAATGAGGGTTTGCAGCAGGTCTGCAGTGAGAGTCTTCAGCCTGGGAGAAGATTACCCTCACCTACTCCTTTACTCTCCAGCACACAACTATGGCCCATCTCAAGCTCCCTACACACAACACATGGTACTGAGGAACCAGGCACAAGGAAGTGGTGCTCCTCCACTGCAGAGCTGGTGCCACAGCAAAGGGCTAGGAGACATGCACGGAGAACAGCTCCATATGCCAGTTCTGGCACGTACCATAAATCCACTAACACCATTCTTGCTAATGGTTACAAAGGCCTTGAGAATCATTCATGTGGTCTTTATGCAGCTGACAACTATGTTGTGTATTTAGATTGATTTTGTAATCCTGTATATCCAAAGCAAATTTTTATTACAATTTAAATATGATATGCCTGATATGCCACAAAGCAGACTAACTTATTTAAGGTCTAGCTTGTGAAGAGCTTTTTCTTGTTCATTCCACCTAAAAACTAGCCCAACACTTGCAAGGATGCAACTCGCAGCAAGAAACCGCACCTCTTCACTCACGAGCACGAGTGGTATTTCAGATAAGAGACTGAGCAGAGCACTTCACTATTTCCTTCTTCAAACTAAGCTTCACACATACATCTGACATAGGGAGGGGTGACATCATTATGTGTTGATGAATCCAGTGCTGATCTATACATTTAAAGTTTTAGTAACCAAATGGTTCTTCTCCAGCCATTACCCAAAATTATGTTGCAAGCATTATAGCATCTCCACCACGTTCCCACTGCCTTTCCCTCCCCTAGGGCCACAACATGTCCAGATACAGAAACAGCCACTGTGGTGAACCACACTTCTTTCTTTACCTGCACCCAGAAGCCCCGAGACGTTAAATGCTGCAGACAGATCAGAGCGTACCTCTGCCACCAAACACAGCGATCTGAACCCTGAGAGCTCCCACCTTGCAGAAGCTGACAGCAACAGGCAGGCAGGCCAGCCCTTCCCTCACGGGCAGGCCTCCAGAACCGCAGCCGCAGGGGCTGCTAAGGGAGGTGAAGACACAGTGTTATTTTTCTCTTTGCTAGTTCCAGCCTTCATCCACATCACGCTTTTAGCACAAGCCTGTATCCACCACAGCACAGCTACCCACACTCTTCTACAGGTTACAGTTTCTAGCACTTCACCACTGAACCTAAGCAAATGTCCAACTTGGCAAAGAGAGGAACAGAGCCACACGGTTACGTACTGCAGACCTTTTCAGTTGGGAGTGAGGGACAGGAAATCGGATGAGTCAGCTTGAGCCCATCTTCGTCTAAAGCACACACCTCTGCAGCTTGCAACAAGTCCCTCCTTCAGCAGAACTGTCCAAGTTTTGAGGTGCAAGACTCTTGATTTGCAGACCCATGGAGCAAACTGTCAAAAGTACATGCCTACGACGCGTTTTAAACCTCTGAGGAATTCTAATGAGCATATATTCAAATTTAAGTAATCACTGAGCATAGTAAGTACAGTACAAGACACTTGGGATACGCACAGAAAGTCCCAAACACTTAATTAAAATGTGAGGCTATTAGCAGACAGTTTAATAAAACTTGTGCTGCTAGAGACAAATAGTCTTCAAAATTTTCTTTCATCTTTTTGGCACTCCTGCTAAACTCATTTTTTGTATTAACTGGAAGCACTGATCAGCCATGGTACTGGCTGGTTGGCTAAGCCACCCCAACCTTTCTCTAAAGTAACTGAAGAGACACAGAGATTCCCTAGACTGATTTAGGGAAATGTGTCGTACGAGTTTAAACCCTCAACATCCTTACTAGGACTCACACAGATCCCTTAAGGGCTCATTTTTCAGGGTCAGAACAGAGTATTTTAGGGTAGAGAAGAATCATTCAATTTTACGTAAGTCTCAAACATTTCAGTCATAAGTTCAAGGTCCCCAGAACTCTGTTACTGTACCGAGAGACAGGGCTGGGGCAACCTCCTGCAGTCTCGAACGTTAGTAAGGAGTAACACAAAGATGGCACTAACAGAGCTCCCCGAGTTGTAACACCAGTCCCACACATCCAGAGGCCACAAGCACGGCACAGACCTGTACAATCCTCCACGGCTCATTGTTATTGTGCTCTCCCTTGCTGTCATTAATCCCTGTACATTACTTGCTCGTGTAATTACCCAAGGGCCAACAGTCTAGGAACTGTTTTCTAGGGAATTTCTTTGATAACACACTATCACCGCCAGTTCCATCTTCACCACAGCAGCAGCAATACTGAGGCATCCCATGATAATGGCAGAGGCACAAGCCCATTGCCATACTTCAACTACATCTCTGTCAAACAAACAAGTCACAAGTGTCGCTTTCCTGTATGGTACGAAATGCTGGAGATCACTTCAGTAGGAACAGGCCCTGCCTTTGCAGGTAAGAGAAAACGGTACAACAAGGTCCTCTGAGACTAAAATAGCAAATGGTCACTTCCAAGAGATAAGCACTTTTAAACCAAGCCCGACCACATGCCCTAACTGCTCAGACCCTCTGCCAGTGCACTTTTAACACGTCCACAGCACTATGTGAAGAAATTAACCCCCAGAGAGCAGACTAATAGGTAAGACATTATGCAGTGATTCTACAGCAGAGAAAACAATTCATTAGGGATTCAGAAGACTCTCACTCCTGACCATCTCATTTACCATGAAAGCAAATGCTCTGGAAGAGCCCTCTGCTTGCACATACCACTGGGGACTCTGGCAGGAGCGCCAAGCGGTGGTCTAGTTCTGGTGGCAGATTAAGAGATTTTTAATCTCAAAGGGCACCAACTGAAGTTGGGATGTTTGCAAAGATTAGACAACTAATCACAATCATCTCTCACATGTACTGAGCTGCAGACATCCTTGTTTAGATAAGGATGCAAGTGGGACTGGAAGCAGGTCTCACTAACACAGGAATTACATATTCACTCATTAGTAGCTTTCATGAAAGAAAGTAGAACCTATTGGTGCAATTCAGCCCACAACCTGATTTTCTGCTGTTCTATTACATGTGAGTACTTTGCTGGGTATAAACCACCCAAAGCCGCTCAAATGCAGTTGCAGAAAGTGAAAGTTTAATGGAATCTGGCCAAGCAATGTGACATTAAAAAAAAAAAAAGAGTACTTTCCAGTGCTACCTGGAAATACAGCAATGCTTCCCCCCCCCATCCATACTGACCAGTCAAACCATACAGGTTTGATGACGTATCTCACCACAACAGGTTTATTCAGAGCAGACAGCTTTCACTGCCTGTTGCAGTAGTGCTGAGGGATTTTTGTAAGGTCAGATTTCCATAGGTGCCACAAAAATAAGACATTTTGCCTTAAAAACAACTCACCACTGAAGAAGCATATGAATAGGTGGACAAAGAAAAGGACAAGGTGACAAAAATAGGAACTTGAACTAAAGTAAACCCTCGTTACACGACAACATCTAAAATCTGCCTCAGTGTTTTGGAGCCGGTGCGGCTGAGCCAGAAAAACATCCACAGCAAAACAGAGTGGTGCTTGGCTAGTCTGCTTTAATAACTAACCTTAATGAAACCAAACAAGACATTCACAGACAGGCTCTGTGCATGAATAAAACTACAGAGTTCACTTCAGGACACAGGACCATTACCATGGCTCTGGTATCAGGAAACTCCCCTGTTACTTGGCAAGTCCTTTTTCACTAAGAGGGGGAAAAACTTAAATTTAAATTTTCACTGAGGAGGGAATAATCTCCCCTTTCTTCAGTAGAAGCTCTTGATGTAACGCAAGGAGGGTGCAAGGGTGGAAAGGGTCACTCCCGCCTTTACAAGAAAAACAAGAAACATTTTATTACATATTAACCAACAGTTTACTCTGATTCTGAACTTAAGCCAGCAAAGGAGAGAAAGGGAGGTCCTGGCATTAGGATTTGTGACTATCTGGTAGCTAAGTCTGTCACTGAAGGTTAGAAGGCAAACTTAAACAGCGCACTGACAGAAGTCCCAGTACAGGATGTGAAATATCTCGCAGCTGAGCTCAGAAACTCAAACCAAACTGAGAAACAGAAACAAGACTCTGCTAGGTCAGGGCTCTACACTCGGCACACCACAGCTAAAGACGCAATAGAAGAGTCTTCTAAACATCTTGCAAGTCCTCCCTCCCAGTACGAGATAAACCCTTGGAAATAGTTTGTTTTGGCTGCAGAAGGCTCCCCTTCACAGCAGATAAACAACTATCTCGCAGGGCTGTGACAAACAGCTTGCTGTGGAAAACACAGCTGGCTGTGAGGTCCCCGCAAGCAGAGCGCAGCCCCAAGAAAAGGGAAAGTTTCATACACCCAGCCCTACAGATGAAGCATAACACCAGGCTTCTCCCACAGTTAATTTTAATTAGTTACTTGTGCCCTGACTAATCAGTATGTAACTGGCATTTTGAAAGCTTCCAAGCACAGACCTTGAGTCACTGAAAGAAAAAAGGTTCACAATCCTTGTCCCCATTTTACAGCTGCAGAAATCAACTAAAAAGAACCTTGACTTACTTCCCAAACTCACTGGTCAGAAATTAAATCAAGGAAAAAAAGCAACCCAAGACTTCCTATGCCCACTGGGTGCACAATACACTGGATCACGTTCCAGGCACTTACTACACGGGTGGGAGCAGCAGTTGCCATCCCAAAGAGCTCAGGAGCCACACACCCCTTGATGGGTCGTTTTTAGTGTCAAACAACAAAGTGCATTTGCACTCTCCGCTACACCACCTCTCACCTTTCCTAGATGACAGCACCACAGTTTACCTCTTCAATGTGGTATCTTAAAGAGGAGTTTCTTCAAGAAATACTATTTCACTCTTTAAGCAATACTATTAAAAAAAAGTGTCATGTTACAGGCTGTGTGTTCAGATAGACAGACCTGCCTCCCTGGCCCTCGAGAACCAGCTCCCTTCCCTGTTCCCAGTCTCAACAATAGCACTGGCTGCAGTTCAATGGTAAAGACATTCCTGAATACCTACAGTTTAGGAAGAACTTCCACAGCAGAAAGCCATGTTATTACTTAAAACGATACAGAACTCCAGCTGGAAAGTAATGACAAGGTTTAACCCCTCAGTTCCCAGCTACTGGAAATATTTACTCACTTTTTCACATTTGCCTCCCCGTTGGGAATTCTGCGTAGCTTCTTCTTTTTCAATATTTTCACAGCTCTCCTACAAAGGGTTTCAGAGTCCAACATCTCCTTGACTTTGCCGTAAGACCCTTCTCCAAGTAAGTCTCCCATCAGGTATTTGCCAATGAGCTTGGCCCTTTTCCGCCGTGGCTGGTAGATGACCTCTGTAGAGTCAATGCGATGGATAAAAGTGTCCATCCCCACAGACATCAGCTCGCTCTCTGCAAACATACCCAGCTGCTGTGGCTCCTGCATATCCATCCTGGATTAAGTTCCTTAACTTGTTTTCCTTAAGCGCTCAGGGTTTTAATCCTGTTTGTTAGTTTCCAACACTCCCTTTTACTCCTTCTTGAAAAAAAAAAATCCAGAAGATTGTACAAACATGAATTAAAAAAAACAAAAACAAAACCAAACCTATGAGCTTCTTCGAGCTCAACTGGATGCTAAAAGATCCAGGCCTCGCTCCAGTAACACAATGTCTTTTAAAAAGAATATATATCTTTGACCAGATACACTCAGTTTGGGACTTGCTTTGCTTACGACCCAGTCCCACTGCTAGGGTTCCTTCAAGTCAACTTGGCCTTTAGCTTGGCCCAGTTTGATTCTTAAGTGCTAGGTCATCCTCTGGGACTTTAGGCCACCACACAGAAACAGACAATTGCCGAGTCTCTTTCGTGACTTTCCATTCCTAGTAGATCATAGTCACCAATTCCAAACTGGATGGCAGGGGAAGCACTTCTGCCCTGCTGTCCTCACCATCCAGGCACAAGTACAGATGGGTTTTTTTCAGCCGTTTGGAAGCTGGAACCAAGTCTCTTTGAAGTTTTCAGAAACAATTCTAATGTCTTCGCTTTTCACACCTACAAAAGTTTGAGGCCTTCGGTGCCTATCAAGATCTCCCAGGGGCATCCTTCAACCACCTGGATTCCGCCTGGCACATGATGTGTCACCACCACTGGTCCAGGTGTCAGCCGGTGTCAGACAACACAAAACCTACTAGAGCTTTACTGACCCACCTTAAAACGGGAACAATCGGGAGGAAGCAATTCTCTCCACCCAGTGCCCAAACCATCCCATTCCCTTTCCAGCAAGGGAAGCTCAATGCGGAGATGCCAACCTCGCCCCGGCTCTCCCCGCCTCCTTCACCCCGCTTCCACAGGTGTCAGTCGGGCTGGGGAGGAAAACAAGCGACACCGCAGCCTCTCCCGGGGAAAGCAAGGAAGGAGCGACAAGGGGATAAAACACTTGAAGTGCAACCAAATTAGCGATAGAGTCAGGAGGGAAGGGACCCCCGGGGGGCGAGGTGAGCTCCGGTTCCTCCCCAGCCGAGCTCCCCGCTTCCACAGCGGGCCGGGGGGCGCCGGCCGGGACGGGCCCTTCCCTCGCGGGCCGGGGACGAGTCCCACTGGCAGTTTCGGCCGCTCCCTCAGCCCCGGGCCTCCGCACTCCGCTGTCAAGTCGGGGGAGGGGGGCGGGCAGTCTCGTCCCCCCTCCCCGCCGCCGGGCTCGGGAACCGGGCCGAGTCCCGGCGCCGCGCTCCACCCCTCCACCCCCCGCGCCCCTCTCGCCTGAGGGGGAGCCCCGCCAGCCGCTGCCCCCAAGGCTCTGCCCAGGGGCCCGCTCCAGCCGCCGCGCAAGCCCGCCGGCTCCCTCCGCCGCCCCTTTACGCCCGCCGCCAGCCCCGCCGCAGCGCGCACGCCGCCGCCATTTTGTTTACCTCCCGCCCCCGCCCGGCCCCACCGCGCTCCCGCCGCTGCCCCCTCCGGGCCTCGCACCTCCCTGGCGACCGACGTGCGCTCCCATTGGCCGCGGCGACGACCCCGCCCCTGTGCGCTCGCTCGCTGGTTGGCTATGGCGACGCCACGAGAGGGCGGAGTCGGCGGTACGGCTTTCGCTTCCGGTTGGCTCTCCCACCCACTCTGGCGGGCGGCGGGGCGCTGTGATAGACTGCGGGATCTGTCCGTCACGGGCAGGGGCGGGGCTGACCGCGGCGGGGCGGTGGGGGGCAGAGGGCAAAGGGGAGGGGTCAGAGGACAAAGAGGAGGGGGCGGAGGGCGAAGGGGAAGTGGGTGCCATGGAGACGAGGCGCGGGGACTGTCCTTGCCGCGTCTGCGATCGGGGCCTGCGCTGCCGGGCACGGAGCCGGGCCTGCCGGGCGCGGAGCCGGGCCTGCCGGGCCTGCTGCCGCCGTCCTTGCGGGCTGCCCACGCTTGCGCTGCTCTGCAGCAGCTCCAAGGTTGGGGTGAACCCTGGACCTCCCCAGGCCCACGGAGCTCAGCTCAGCTCCTGCTGGCCCCAGCCATCTCTGCCCACGACAGCCATCCCTCGGCCTGGGCAGTCGTGCAGGTCCAGGCAGAGCTGAGCGGTTCCTGCTTGCCCGGTGTGCGCCCTGCCATGTACAGCCCTTCCGGCGGGTCCTGCCGATCTGTCGGTGAGGAGTGGGGTCAACTCTGGCTGGGGACAGGCCGTCGGGAAGCTGCTCCTTCACTGCTCACCTTCTAGGAACAGTCAGTAATTTGGCATTGCCCGTTCCTGAGCAGAGCACAAACACTCTTGAGTCAAACCGTATCTTTCTTGGGAACCTCTTCTGCTGATCCGTATGCTTCATGCTAAATTTAACATGTGTTAAACCTCTGCAATGCATGCGGGGAATTCTGTTACGACAGCTCTCCTCAGGCGAGGATACCCATTCCATCCTCGATTGCTGACCTGTCCTGCCCTCGCTGCCCGCTCAGGCCCCCTTTCCCCCCCATCCTCCCCACATTAGACCACACTTCACTGGCTTCTGACACCTGGTAAAGGCTCCTGGTGGGTCCAGCACACTTGGGTGTTTTGGTGGGGACATTCAGTCCCAACACTCTACAATAATAATAATAAATAATGGACAGTAAATAAAACACAATGCGGTTTTAACCTGTAACCCTCAGAGGCGATACAGGTACAGGGGACACTGCAGCAGCCTCTGAAGCGAAGCCAGCGCTGGGCTGGGAGGAGGCATCTCTTTCCTTTCTGCTGTCCGATGTCAGCGGGGCACTGAAGTCTCCTTTTCTGATCAAAATCATGGATGGGGAAGGGTTTCCATTGAGTCAAACACGGCATTTGTGCTCCTGATGATCCTAAAACCCGCAGGTGATCCTTGCTGCCCATCTTCAGAAGCACAATGGCCTCCTCGGGCCATGGGCTCAACTGTTGGGGAAAAACCATCCCACGATCCCTAAACCACAGCTGATCGCAGGTGCGTCCCGACCCTTCCCCGCCTGGAGAATGGCTGGGGATGTTGCTTGGGCTGCAGGAGGTAGAATTTACCAACATCACTTGTGTTTTTCATTTACTCATGTACCCTCCTGCCCCCATCACCCTTATCTCACAACTATTTATTTGCCTTTTGCTGTGTTTCAGCAGCAGCACCCAGGGATCACCCCAGGCCCCAGGAGGCACATAGCACCGTCAGAGATAATCCTGCCCAAACGGCTTATCTCCCCAGCAGGCAGAACAGGCAGCGGACAGGCAGGGACGCTCCTCCCAGCACAGCCAGTCCTGGACATGCAGCGCTGAAACGCACTGCCAGGAGCCCTCCGGTCCCCCCAAGACAGCCTCCAGCACAGATCAACTCCGAGACACATTCAGCCAGCCTTTAGAAACCTTCCCACCCCCAGCGCAGCCCATGTCAGTGCTGAACTGCGTATCTTGAAGGAGACTTTTTTTCCTAATAACATAATGCAAATTTCCTGGTGCCGTAAATCCCACATTTTCACAGGTTTCTCACTTTCTCTGCTGTACCAGCTCCAGTCTGGTGTCTCTGGCCCTATACTCACCCACCTCAGAAAGCTTCTCCCGCAGCCCTCCCAGCTGGCGTCAGCGGTCCTCTGCTTCCAGCAGCGCATGTTTAAGGGCATTAAGGTCTCCAGGGGAGTCCTCATCACGCTCTACAACTGCCTCACAGGAGGTTGTAGCAAGGTGGGTGTCAGTCTCTTCTCCCAAGTAACCAGCGACAGGACAAGAGGAAACAGCCTCAAGCTCCAGGGCAGGTTTAGATGGAATATTAAAAAAACTCTTCAGCCAAAGGGTTGCCAAGCACCAGGACAGGCTGCCCAGGGAAGTGGTGGAGTCACCATCCCTGGAGGCATTTCAAAGACCATCATTTCACTGTGGATGTGGCGCTTAGGGACATGGTTTAGACTTGGCAGCGCTAGGGTAACGGTTGGACTCGATGATCTTAAAGGTCTTTTCCAACCTAACAATTCTGCGATAGGAAGGCAGGCACACGAATCCCTCAAAACCCTGTGAGCTGGATGCTCTGCTGAAATCTCTATAAAACTTGTTCTTTTCCCCTTTTATTTCAACAGAAGAGTTCACACCTGGGAGAAAGGGGTGAGCAGGGTGGCTGGTGGGTTTGCACCAACCCCAAGGGCCACTCTGCAGCAGCCCCAAGCAGCAAGGGAGCAGCTGCCTGGGCTTGCTTGTTTTTTTAAAGGCTGTTATTTGTTTGACATCATTTCCAGCTGTTGCCATTTGCTTTTGGCCAGCATGTTACAAAAAAAAAAAAAAAAAAAAAGAGAAAATATTAGAGAAAACATCCCTGACACTTCCCTTTGAATAAGTTGGGATTTTCTTACTTTGAATTTTGCACTAAGTGGTGTTTTAAGCCCTTCTCCTGGAAGGAATTTGTTACATGGCAATCCTTACCTTTATTAAAAAATAGCCTACTAGCCCCTGTGGCCACGCACAGGAGCTTGGAGAAGGCTTGGGAAAGAATAAGAGGGCAGTGAAATAAATCCCCAGCACAGTGGTTCTGGGGAGGCCCCTGGTCTCCGTAAGCCCCGCTCCAGACTGAGGCAGCGGGAGCTCTTCCTCCTCGCCCCGCGCGAGGGGACACGCGGCACCGGGGGGACACGCGGGAGGCCGGCGGGGCGTCGGATGAGGCCAAACAGCTGCGAGGGCGTCCTCCGAAATAGCGGCCCGGTACCGGCTCCACCGCCCCGGCCAGAAACCCCGGCACGTCCCGAGGAGGACAGGCTGTTCTCAGCACAGGCGCTGGCACAGCCACCTGCCCCGGACGGCCTCGGTGACCACCGAGGCGCCTCTCCTGTGGGGATTCTCTGCAGTCTAGTAAGGGTTGGGCCTGACACTACTGCTTTCCCCCCCGCAGGGCCGCTAGGAGGGTCTCCCAAGAGGAAGGGTTTCACCGGGGGCATCGGAGCATGCTGCAGCCTCCCTCCCGGCGCAGCCGGCACGTGCCCTGTCAAACGGCTGGGGCGAGGGTTTGCATCACAACAGCCAGCTCCTGCGCGGCGGCTGCCGGCGCAGCCCGTGCCGGGCCGGCTCCTGCCCGGGAACAGCTGCCGGCAGGTGCCGGCACACTTGGTCCATGCAGTCACCGGCTGCACACCCGCTTCCAAACACACAGAGGAACCAAGATGTTTGCAGCCGCAGCTTCTTCCCAGGCCCTGCTGCACTGGAGGTTAAAAACCCTTTAACAAAGGGATCAAGCCAGGCTCAGCTGGGGATCCCACATGGGGCACCAGCTCCAAGAGCTGAGCTATTATTTTGAGGCAGGACAGGACAAATCCACGCGTTCTGCCTTTCCATAAGAGGAACTGGCACCGCATGGGGTCACAAGGCACAGGCAGGAGAGCCCCGAGCCCATTTCGGGGGGCCTGAGCAGTGTCGCAGCACATCCCTCCCCCCGGGATCCCCAGAGGCTCAGCAGGTCCCCAGGGATGGGGGCAGAGCACAGCAGTGCCCTGGGGCTCACCCCAGCTCCGTTGCTGGTTTGTCTGGGGGGTCCAGCCCCATAACAGCAGGAGGCAGGGGAGGTTCCAAGGACTGCTGAGCATCTCCAGCGCACTGAAGAGGGGGTGCACAGGAGCAGGCTGCCCCACTGAGCCCCCCCCAGGCTCCTGCCAGCACTGGATTTCGCTCCAGCTCCCTCGCAGCCTTTCCTCATGATAGAGCCCAGCCACATGTGATTTACTTTGATCTTGGCACCGAGTCCAGCATGCTGGAAAGCGATCACCCAAATTCTGGTAAGTGCTGTGCTTTCCCTTCCCGAGAGGGACGGGTTCCCAGCAGCAGGAGGGCAGGATCGATTGGAAACCGTCCACAGCAGAGAAACCCAGGCGGGAGGCAGCTCCCGTCGCTTCGGCTGCATCTTCGTATCTGCGGTGCATCAGCCGCACTCTGCTCCCTGCCGGTCCTGCTGCCTGCCCCGCTGGGGAGGTGGGGAAGCTGGCTCCCCCAGAGGTGAAATCCTGCCCGGCTCTCCAGGAATGGGCAGCTGGAGCGGAGCAAGCCAGGGTCTCACAGCAGGGCCCTGCTCAGCACACCTGGGGCGTCCCCAGCCACCCTCGGATGCCCCAGCCCTGTCCCCCATCAGGGGTTTGTGGCTGCATCAGCTTTCCCAAGCATCTGCAGCAGCACCTTCACCTCCAGCTGGGAGGTCAGCCTGCCCAGGAGCCAAGGGGAATCAGGCTGAGACCTACAAAGCTCATTGCATGTGGGCCGCTGCACAGTGCACAGCCACCGCTGTCCCCTCATCCCCTCCACTGGACGGGGCAAAGCCCAGAGCCCTGGGAAGCAGGGCTCGTGGGCCCAAACATGAGGTGGTTTTGCAGGACTCCCCCACCCCGGGACGGTCCCTGCCAAGTCCCGCCGCTGCCTCCCCGCATGGCTCCAGCCCCACCACCAGCACAGACAGACCCCTGGCACTGGGGCAGCGGGTCTGCCCCTGCAGCCGCCTCTTCCCGAAGCCGCGGGGCCAGCTGGGTGCAGGGCTCCTCGCTCCTCACCCCGGCGGAAAGTCAGGGGATTTCCAGGCTGTGGGAAAAAACAGGAACTGGCTGCGTGTGACAGCAGCCAGGCTCACCCCGACATGGCCGCAGCTGGTGGGAGCTGCTCTGCAGCGTGCATGAGAGCAAAGCCTGCAGGATCGGGGCCCTAAAACTCCCATCTTTGGCCCCGTTTCCACAAGACTCAGTGCCCCGCGGGGAGGGGCATTTTCTGTGCTACAGCCTCATGGCTTTGAGTGTTCGGGAAACGCTGCCTCGTCACAGCGGCAACGGGTTCAACAAGAACAGTTGTGCGGGGGTCCCCTCCAAGATGCTGCCTTCTCCTCGTACGGCTAGAGCAGCAGCGCCTGGCTCGGGAGGAGGTGTTCCCCATCAGCACCCACCCTGCTGCTCTCCCCGAGGCTGAGCCTCCCCACCCCCGCACTTACCCCCCCAGAGCCCCACTGCCAGCCCAGCCCAGGGATGCTCCTGCAGAAGCACCCACGAGCCCCCCCCTTCCTTATTAAGAGGTGGCAATTAGGGCAGAGGCTTTATCTGCTCCCCTGCCCAGGGAGCTGTGCTGTTGCAGGAGAGGGTGGGCTGCAGGGTGGGCTGGGGCATGCCCAGGAGCAGGCAAGGCACTGGCTGCCTTTGGAGCAGGCAGCACGTGGGGGGCACGGGTGGCTCCGTGGGGCAGGCTGCCCGCACATCTGAAGTGTGGCAGCAGCTTGCAGGCTGTGTCCTTCACGGGGGTAATGCCCCGGGGCAGAGCCTGCGCCTCGGGGCCACTGGCTTTGCGGGGCTTCCTCACCGGTGGCCCCCGGGGACCGTGGGCTGGGGCAGTGGGGCCAGTGGGTTCGTGTGTAAAACGGGAACCGGGCTGGGGAGGCGATTGTGGTAAGTGAAATAAGCGGTTGTGGCACCAGCTGCAGAGGCGGTGGTGGTTACGGGAGGAGACCGGTTCGTTGCTGAATGGATTGGTATGTGTTCTTCCAGTGCATCTACTTATTCATATTTGTATCATACTAAATAAATAGCTTTAGGGGATTTTACACCCTTAAAATGCGTGCTCAGCTGGACTCCAGCAATTGCTCTCAGATAAGGTGGCCAGTGGCCTGGAGGGGACGAGGACAGTTGTGCCTGGCCCCGGCGACGGTGCTCACGCCCGCAGCGTACCCACGGCCGTGTGTGGGGCGAGAGTCAGAGCAGGGTGATTTATTACAGGGATGTGATTTAACAGAGCCAGAGCGTTTGGTGTTAAGCTCTGGAGAAAGGGTACTTCAGAAAGCATGACACAATTGCTGTGATTAATTAATGTGTGCAAATGAATGGAGTCTTCTGAGAGTAGCGCTCATTGACGGGATTAAAAGCCCAAACGTGACAAACTCTGCGCTCGGGTCTGAGCGGGAGAAAGGGAACCTTCCCCTTGGGGCTGGGGAGGGGACATCGCTGGAGGCAGCACTTCCCCACGGCAGAGCCTGCCGGATGGGGGTCCTGGTTCAGGGTGTTATGGCCATTGGTGGGGGGGCTGCGTTCCCCTCCGTCCTCGTGTGTTCCCCGGCTTGTTTAGGGGGCTGGGTTTGGGTTCGGGTTCAGGCAAGTTGTCTGCTAACGGCAGCAGGTTGGGGAGAGGCGGGGGGGGGCCCGGGAGGCTGAGGTTTTGCCGCTGTTGGCTCTGAAGCTCCCCGAGATGAGGTGTTCAGCTCCTGGAAGAGGGAATGGGACCAGCCAAGTGTGTCTGTGCCCACCCAAGCGCACGCAGCGCTGAGCAGGAGGCAGGCTGCCTTCCCCCGGGGCTGCTGCAAGAAACCCCAAACCTTTTGTTCTCATGTCTCCTTTGAAGACAGCCCCTTTGATGGGTACCACCATGCTGCTCTCAGCCGGCAGCCAGCCCCTGAGCCAGCTCATGTTGCTGAGGTTCCTGTGCAAACCTCAGCAGGGCCAGGGTCCCCGACTGCTTGAACCCCTCCAGAGGGGACTCGGCTTGCGGGAGTGGGGCTCGGGACCACCCAGCTCCCGAAAGAGCCTTTTCTCCCCTGGCCTCCTCAGACGAGGACTCCTACGCGTTTCTAAATCCTGGCTGCCTGCGCCATGCCAGCCCATGCCTCGCTGTGGCTGCTTGTCTGGGGCTTCACCGTGGGCACATAGCCCGGGGTGTTTCCCGTTAGCCAGCTGGGTTCACCGTTATCAACGGGATCGTTCCCATACCGGAACTGAGAGGCTGGAGATTAAACTGGAGCGTGTGGCCCGTGTGCTGAGCAGTGGCAAAGCTCCGTGTGCCAGAGCAGTGAGTTCACCCTGTTCCCGCTCCGGCCGCAGTGTCACAGACCTCCCTGGTCAAGGTCCCCCCTCTCTCCCGCCGGTGCCTTTGGCAAGCCCCCGATGCTTCAAAAGGCCAAGCAGATAGCGGTGGTTCTGGTCTGCTGCCGCTTTCCTTCTTGGGGATAAATCAAATGCAAGATACCCGTGCTGCCGCTGCTGTGTTAGCGATGCCAACATAAAAATAGACCTATCTGGCAGACTTTTTTATATGACTCTGTCAGGATTTTTGTTCTTATCCTGGGACTTACTTAAAAGGGGCAGAGATCCAACATAAGCAGTGGGAAATTAAAGAAAAAAAATTTACAAGAACGGGTGGGAGGGAGAAGCAAGGAAGGAGCATGGAGTGACTTGCCAGAGCAGTTTATTTTTCAGCTCCGTGATTCAGCACCTCAGCTGTTTTGCAGTTAATTCTTAGAGCAAGACTCTTGCGGGATGGCAGCGAGCAGACATTCCTTGGAAGCTGGTCAGGATTTAAGTGTTTCCCTTTTCAGCCTTCACACTTCCTCTGGAGGCAGATAGCTACTGCCCCTGTTCCGCAGGTAGGAAAACTGAGGAATTTCCTTTCCTTTGGTGAGGAAAAGGACTCTGCAGCGCCCGCTCAGGCTGCGGGCAGACGCTGACCGCGTGAGCGGCCAAGGCTGCTCGAAGACTTTGGTTTCCTTCCTGGGATCGGTGGCACGCACGGGAGGCAAGGCGAGCGCTCCCAGCCCGGGTCCGCACGAAGGCCCGCGGGCTGTGCCGGCCCGGAGGGATGGCTGCAGCCCCAGGGCTGCAGGGCCTGGACGCTGGTTTCTGAGCCAGCAAGTGCCGCTCTGTGGGCAGTTCCCCGCCTTGAACGGAGCGAGGCACGACAGCGCTCGGTGGGGCGGGAAGACGGCGCAGGCCCTGCCCGCCGGGCGAGGCACCGGGGCCCGCTGCGGCCAGTGACACGGGCCGGGGGCTTCCCACAGCCCCGGGCCCTTCCCGGGCCCCGCAGCCGCTTCCCAACGCCGCGGGCCCTGCTGCCCCTACGCCAGCCGGGGGGCCGGGCCGGGCCCTTCCGTACCTGCTTCCGCCCGGGCCGGGGCCTGCCGTTCCCCCAGACCCGACGCCCCCCCCGCTCCCCAGGCCTTGGCTCTGCCGGTTCTCCCGCCGGCACCGCCCCCCGCCCACTTCCGGCCGGAAGTCCGTGTCCCCCCAAGATGGCGGCCGCGCGGAACCAGGAAGTGCGGAGAGGCGGCGGCCGCCGGGCGGGAGCCTGAGCCCCCCCCCCCCCCCCCCCCCCGGGACGCAGGTAAGGGCCGCCCGTGCCTCGCTCTCCCGCCCCCGCTGTGGGCCGCGGGGCCCGCGCCGATTGCCCTCGAGGCCGGGTCGCGGGGCTGCCCCGGGGCCGGCGAGGCTGAGGGCTCGGTCTCCCTGGGCCGCCGCAGCCCGGCCCGGTCCCGGCCCCTCAGCGGGAGGAGAGCCCCGGGCCTCGCTCCGTGCGGCCGGGCTGGGGCGTCCTGCGGCCCTGCGGGGGGGAGCGCGGGGCCGCCGGCCGCTGCCGAGGGAGCGGTCGATGCCGCGGCGGGGCCCGGCTGCGGGGCCCTCGGGCTGCCCGGGGCTCGTGTGGCTGCGCCTCGGGGGCCGGGAAGCGGCCGTTGTGGGGGCGGCGAGCGCCGGTTCCCGCCCGCCCCCCCCCCCCGGCCGAGCGGGTAGCTCCTGTTTCTCCACGCCTGTCCGCCCCGCGGGTGGAGCCGGGGTTATTGCAGTGAAACGGTTACTGCTCGCCGAGTGGGATCGTCAGGGTCTGTCCCGTTCGGCCTGCGGAGACCCGGTGTGCGTGTGGGCGGGCGCGCAGAGATGCTGCGGAGCAGAGTTCGTGGGGCTTGTGCTGCTAATCCCGGTGCCAAAGCAAGGACCAGACTCGCGAACTCAGCCTCAGGCCTCATCCTGAGAGGGGAGCTGGTGCCTGAGTAGCAGCCGAGATGGCAAAAGCCGGGGAGCTCCCATTTTTCTGCGCTCCTTATTCAGCCGCTTTTGAGTTGAGTGGCGTAAAAATGTATACAGAAATCCATCGCGGGCCAAGGCCTCGATTGCCAAGTTTCTGCCTGTTGTGGTGTAGCTCTTAATGGCCCAATAGAGCCTCTGAAAAATAGAGCTTATGCTAACAGACTCTTAACTCTAGTGCTGTTAGCGGTCACCGGTGTACTCGGTTCTTAACGTAATTAAATACTAAGGCAAGGTTTAAGAGTGAGCTCCGTTCTCGAAAGTAACCGTGAATATCAGCATAAGAACTGTGACTTCAAATCAGCATGCTCCCTTTACAATTAAAATGAGGTGGTCTTTTGAAGGGCAAGCTCTGCAGGTTCAGTGCTGGGATCTAAAAGCCTGTAAGGGTTTTTCTGGTTTGTGCACTATTACTGTTGTAAATTTAGCGGGCAGGAAGATATCGGCTGTACCTGTGCGGTGCTGTTGTCTTCTGCAGATTATCTTTATGTCATCTGAAATGTTGAGCGCGCTCTGACCTGTGTGGGTATGTCTAAACTGAAGAGCAGCCGCCGATGGGAATGTATTTAAGTGGAAAATTAGGTACCAATACTTTTCCTTTGAGTTCAGGGAACATTGTACATCCCATAAAGCAGTAAAAGTTTTTGCAGAGTTCATTAGGTAGGATGCCAGCTGGAGACTTTGGAAGCCAGAATTCTGTTCTTATCTCTGTTGCTTGCTCTTTTTTTTTGATGGAGGTCTATTCAGTCGATGTTTGCACCATCACTTTCCCAAAATAAGACTTATACCCATAGCAGCTCAACTGAATGAAGTCTCGTTCAGATACCAGTGTGAGCACTCTCCAAAGGAAGAATACTTGAATTGTCTAAAGTACTTCTCAATCATTGCCAAAGCAGCCTAAAATCATCTGAAGTCTCGGTGCTTAGTAGTGGCATGATGCAAAGCTGGCGTTATCCCGAAGTGCCTGAATTCACTGCATCCTGTCTGCCAGCTTGCCCGGTATTAGGTGCTGAAGTTAACAGAACTGTGATGGGCATTAGAGGGTCTTTGTCTAATTAAAAGGTGGCATTTTTTTATCTGGGGCTGTTTCATGTAGGTAGCTAGGATGGCTGACTAAAGTTGAAAAAGAAAGGTGTGCTTCCCCCACCTGCTTCCTCCGATAGTGTTTTACCTGTTCTTGGAATCATATTCGTGCTTTTGCTGGGCCTTCAGGCCAGCTGAAAGAGAAGATATTTTTCTTTATAAAGGAAAATGTAAAGATAAACCCACAGAACTTGACAGGAGATGGCACGACCAGTGCGTTTTGCAACTTTTTTTCTTTAATGATTAGATCTCAAGTTTGACTCTTAAAAGCATTCTGAAAGATTTTCCTGAGTCCCATGTGCGGATTTTTCTTATTGTCATGATTTATGAGTGAGTATGAACTCACACCTTTTAAAAAAAACCCTAGAAATTCTTAATGTTTTGCTAAATGCAGTTTCTTCCCATACTTTACCTTTTTCAGGGTCTTCCATCCTCACCCTTGAACAGGAACAGGCTTCTCCTGGAAAATCGTTTGTCGCTCCCTTTAGCTGCCTGGTTGCTTGCTGTTGGGTGTTGATGTTTTGCTCTGTGCTTGCTGAGCTCTCCACGCAGTGGGTCCCCCCGCTAATCCCCACCGACTTTGGAACAAAACCAGCAGGACCGAGCGTCATGTTTCGTCATGTGCCAGACATGGGACAGGCTGCGTCCGCCAGACCAGCCACTCACTGAAAAGCTGCAGCTACTTTCATCGCAGGCTTTTTTTAATGCTAAAGTGTACATGGACAGGAATTTTGTAAATTTTTTTTTTTGTTTCAAGTGGTGAGCATATAGTGTGTTTGAGGGTTGTGTTTCCTGACTGAACAGGCGTTTTTAATGGTTGCATTATAGATCCCTGAAATGGAGAGTCTATAATAAAAATGCTGACACAGGTTTAAAGCTTTTTGAATAGTGACACTGTAATAAAGAGCTAACTGTGTAGTCACTGAGTACTGTGCTGTGGTTTTTAATTGTGAGAGTCTGGATCTCTCAGGAAAGCCTTCTAGGCTTAGTTAGGAGTTTCGTTCTTCAGCTTAAAACTTAAAACTCATCAATCTTTTTTTGGTAATGCAACCAAGGTCTGTAAACGTGTAGCTATGAAAGAGGCAAACACATGCCTTCCTCACAGAGAAGCTTCACGTTGAGAATGACTGAAGGTTGGCTGGTTTGAAATGGTGTTTATAGGGAAGCAAGCTTTGATGTCCTGGAGTATTTCTTCTGCCATGAATGGCTGTGTGTGAAACAGAACATCGAGAGCTGCTCAGCTCCAGTGGAGAGTGTTCCTTCTGACGCGTCTCCCGTGATTGAAACTGGGGGTAGAGCAAAGTGTAGAGGATCAGGGACCTGTGTTTTCTTGGCTTCTGACCTTAGTCAGCTAAGTTCTTTGTGCTCTTCCCTTTCCCTTTAATCAAGTAGTGTAATAACACATTTCTACCTTGCAGGTGTGCTTCTGCAGTTGACTTCATCAGTGTTGTGTTGGGCTTTTGTTACAGCGTTTTTGCTCTGTCCAGAAATAACCATATCCGTTCTCCCAGGTGGAAGAACAGGGACGGATGGAATCTGTCTCTGCCCTACAAGCAAGCTTTACTTCGAGTCTGGGTCCCTGTTGGAGCAATGTTTTGTTACTCAAAGCGGAGCATTTGAATTTGGAGACAGACCATTAGAGTGAGAGCAGGCTGTGAGCAGAGGGAACAGCCACCTGCTTCACAGCCCCTTCATTGTGGGCAAGTGACACGAAACGTGGAATGGTGGAGCAGGGACCTGACAGCTCTGCTGGTGGAGAAACAGAGTCCAGGGAAGCGGGAGAGAGAGTGTTCTGGAGCCACCGTGAGCTGAATGAATGAAAAGTGAGGTCAGCGTTGCAGGTAGCATCAGCAATTAACTGTAATTGTGCAGCCTTGAAACAAAAGTAGCTGTGGAAGATTTAAGACAATTTATGTCAGTGGATAGATTAACGAACCTTCCTCTTGTCTCTGTTGTTGCTAAACCTTCTGTGCCACTGAATTGCCTAATACTAATCTCCGGAAATTTCGGGAATGGCAGGCTGGCGCAGATGCCAGCAGCAAGGCTCCAGACTCAGCCTTTTCCCTCTCTCATTATTTAGTCTTGCATTTGTGTGGAACGATTAAGGCCGCTGTGACGCTCACAAGTATCCAAACAGCGCCAAGGAGCGTCCCAGTGATGGGCAGTGCGATCCTGGGTGCAGCACAGGCCTTGGCTCGTGCAGAGGTGCTTTATACTGGCGTGGATCCCTCCCATGGCAGGGAGAAGAATGACCCTGTTGGTGTTCGGCCGGGGTGGAAGGATGGTGGGGAGGTGAGCTGCCTTTCCCTACCAGCTGCGCTTGCTCTGGGGCCTGAGCTTGTTCCCATGCAATGGGGTGGCAGTCGCTGTCTGCGTGGTCCGTGTCATACGTGGATGCGCTTGCCGTGCTGTACGGTACTTCCTCGCTAACGGTATGGCTGTTTCCATGGCAGACCTGTAGAGTATAAATACAACCACTGTGCTCCTCCCTAATAAGTCAGATTTTGCTCTGACTTTGTTAGCTGCAGTTCCTTGTTCTATTCCTTGTTCTTGCCTCTGCTCTTACAATCCTTGCTGCCTGACCTGTCTCCGAGTGTGTGGTTTTTAATTTTGTTTTTTCCTGGCACTTACAATAATTACGTCTGTTACATGCTAACTTGAACCTATCTGACTTACTGTAAGTCTACCTGTGTGGGCCAGTTAACATTTTCTTGTAAAGAGGACTTTTCCCTCCAGAAAGCTGTCTTTTTATTTTTTTTGGTTATGGTCTGAGCTTCAAATGAGGAGGAGATAGCACTGATGGAAGGGTAAAGCTCTTCCGTTTCATTCTAGAAACAGCACTGTCTTTGGAGGGCAAGTTTGCTCTTTTGCCTGCACTGCCATATGTCTTGCATAGACCTGGCAAGAAGCTTTGGGATGATCTCCGTTCTCTTCCGCTTTGCTTACAGGCTATCTAATTCCAGCAGTTAATCAGCCAACTAGATTGTTTCACACTGCAATTCCGTCTTGCCTTGCGTAGTCCAGGTAAGTAACCAGGTTTGCCCTGTTGCTCACGAGCCTGGCAGTGCTGCGCCTGCACGCTTACAGTTCTAAGTCAGTCCAGTGCAAATGCTCCCAAGTGCGTCCTTCCTTGCCAAAAGGATTCAGGAGATCAAGGTGGCTTAGAGTGCTTGGGTCAGGATGCCCTACAGTGATTCTGTTTTCATCACAGATAATAAGTACCTTTTGGATTGGTGTTATCCTTCGCATTTCTAACTGGACTGAGTCATATTCCAGTTATGGTTAGATTTTTCTCCCCTCTTTTCTGTAATTCATTCTAATATTATTTTGATGTTGTCTGCTTCAGGCTCACTTTTTTTCATGTTTCCTAATATTCAAGGTTGGAGACATTCTTTTCTGTGTTTTCATTGAGGTAAATGCATGCAATCAGTCTAAGTCTCTCTTCAAGGATAGTTCCTGGTAAGAGACAAAGTTCGGTTTCTTTGGCTTTCAGATATAAATTCACCAGTCTTATGAATAGTAGGGAGCTAGACTGAGTCACCCACGGTATTTTCTGTTTCCGTGTTAGCTTCTGCCGTCTTTGTAAATTAACTTGAAATTCCTTTTCCAACAGTGTTTCAGACACATAAACAAGCAGTACTGTATTTAATTTTGCTCTGCAAAGAACTGGATTTGCCTAATGAAAAAGAGCTATGTTGCAAAGAGTGGAGAGAATGAAAAAATGGTATTTCCATTCACGTTGTGACTTATCCGCAGGGAAAAGATTTGATACTTCTGTTCATGTTGAACTTTTGTGCTCAGATACTATCTTTTGACTGCTAGTCCCTATTCTAAATATGATGGAGCCTCCATGACTGTATCCGAAGGGTAGATCCTAGCTTCTTTCCCTTGGTTTTCCTGTTTCTCAGTGAGTCGCTGCTGGTGGCAGCGATGGGGGCTCCGATTCGAACCCTTCCCTTCTCATGCCTCAAGGCAAAATGTTGTTTGGTCTAAACTGTCCAAAAGTATGTCCAGGAGAAACATTAAAGAGGAACTTGAAGCTAGCTTGGCGCTTAAGACCTAAAAAATGGCCTTTACGAGTTCTGTATTATTAAGTTCCCGTTTCTTTGGGCAGTTCTATACTAATTGTATTCTGAAGAATTCCTTCCAGCTGCAGCGCCCATGGGTGCCTGTGTTGATGGTTCACCAGCAGCACCGTGTTGGTGGAAGGAGTCGATGGAGCGGGTAGGGACACGAGGCTTGGGACTCCCTTTCTGCCCCAGGGTGTGGGTGGGCAGGTGGGAGAGGAATTAATCTGCAAGCAAGAGAAGGAACTAGATCAAATTTCCGAGGTCTTTTTGTCATTATGCAGTGCATGGTAATTCACGATCAGCAGGTTTAGCTCTGACTGTTCCCTGCATACCTGTGGTTTCCTAGCTATCTTCCTTTAATGGAGACAATTTAAAACACACTAACAAAGACTGAAACACTACAGGAGGAAGTGCTTGCATTTACTGAGTGTACAATGAGTTGTTCTCACCTCTCTTGATTGCGGATACCCGTGAACTGAGCCCTTACCCACAGCTCTTATCGATCCCGATTATTGCAGAGCAGTTCATTATGCTTTTCAAATTGGAAATTGTCTGCTGCAGTGCCGGTCCAATAAATTTCTAAAAAGCTCAAGTTGTTAAAGTTGAAATTTGTGCTCCGTAACTTCTAGGCATGATGAATTCCACAGGAATTCCAGACTGAAGCTGCCCCTCACTGCTTGGCTGAATAGGAAACCTTTAAGCAAACTGTTATTAATATCGAAACTGTTCCTATAGCTTAATCGGAAGAACTCGTGATATAATCAAATTGCTCACGGGGCTTTATCATGCTAAGCAGGGAGTGAGTTTCATTATTAAACATAGGCTGCTCAGCCGCAAAGGAGCAAGTCCAATGTTTTTTTCATGCTTGTGTAATCATCGCCGAGTGCCATCACCCTGAATCTGGAAGATCACTTTGCTGTTTCTTAGCGATGCTTGCAGAGGAAAATTACTGAAGTTCTGGCAGTTAGGAACCTTATCCTCACGTTCATGGGGTTCTGTTACGTCCTGTCCCAGCTACCGCTTGCACCCGGTGCTGGTCTGCAGAGCTGGTGTTCTCCTGTCCCAGCCTTTACCTTCTTTAACCTAACTGCTGGTCGTGGGACTAACTGCTGGTCGTGGGAGCCTCATCTTCGGTGATGCTAGAAAACATGCGTGGTTGTAAGTAAGCAGCTTCACAGGCTGTGCTGTGAGAAAATTTGTTGTAATTATATATGTTTTGTGTCAAGGAAATGAAAAAATCTGTTCCAGTGACTTTTTTTTTTTTTAGGGGATTTATCCTTGTGCTGTTTGATCTGTTGGGTTTGGTGTGGGTTTTTGTTGTTGTTGTTTTTGGTTTTGGGTTTTTTTTTTTTGGTGGGTTTGCTTTTTTGGTCATATTGTTCCCTGAATAGTTATCATGGCACTGGAGTGCTTCAGTTAATTCTACGTGACAACCCATCTGTAAAATCAGTCTAATTACTTTGCAGTTATATTTTGAAGCATAATCCACTTGGGAAGCTTTTTGAAATTCCTTGCTAGTGTTTGGTACCTCCTTGTACTAACGACCATTTCCTGCGCTCACGGGCATGTGGCGTATGCTGCACACCGGCGTTCGTTTCGGTATGATGTCCTAGCATGACTTCTGTCATTGAGTTCAAGGTCGCTGTTTTCCATGATTCTGCATTCTTTATTTTCTAGTGCTGTGAAAAACTTGAGTCAGTTCTTGATTCTTGGTTTTAGTAGTAGCACTCTGCTTGTTTAGTTTTTTTTTTTTCCCCCCGAAGTAGAAATTTTAAAAGTGAATAATCAGCAAACGTCCCAAGTCTGGTCGTCAAAGACTACCAAGACAGGGGGGAGAGTTTTTAAAACATGTTTCTGGTTTTTTTTTTTTTTATCTGTGACTTGTGAAAGAGTTTTAACTCTGTGGTTTGATGGTACTAGAGGTTACTCTGAAACTTTAGAAAAATAAGTATTAATCTATGTAACTAGAACCTTTTTTGACTGTTAAGATCAAAAGTTGGCATCGGTAATTAAATTTTTGCTCAGTGCTGGCCCTGGAATTTCTAATATTCCTAAGTCAAATTAATTGCTGATAGTGCCCTAATCTTTTTTTTTAATTATTATTTTAAATAAATGCTGGTGGGCCTGTTGCATGCTTCTGAAATAGAAATGATCTTAAACTAGAAAGCTCTGATTTGCCTTAGCGGTGGGAACTGTTACTTTGTTGGAGTATTTTGTTAGAGAAGTGGTGGAAAAATGTTTAAGAAGAGGTTTGCTGTGACAGTTCACTTGCAAACTCTGTGCCTTGGTATTTATCAGTTTTTATTGTTAGGATGACAGGATGGGATGTGGAAATGAGAGCGCTTTAGCTTGCAAGGAACTTGCTGATTTTCATGGTTTTCCGTGACGAGGCTGCCTGGAGGATGGTAAGACAAGCACATACCAAAGGCTGTTTCCATTTCTGGTCTCGTGATGGGAATTGTCCTGCTGTCCTCGGGCTCACACAGGTCTCTGAAACTGGCTTTAGGCAGGTTTTTCTTGAGTTTTTTCTTGGAATTTGAGTGCGTAAGACGGACAGCGGCTCTCTCTCAGCAGAGCGTGAGCTTACAGTGAGAGCCGCTCCAAACCCCGTGGTAATCACCCCAGGAACCGCTGCGGCCGCCATCTTCCTGCACGGGGAACAGAAGGTTATTTTGCCGTACCGAAGCTTTGGTGGAGCGGAGGAGGTTGGGGTTTGGTGACGACCAGCGCGGGCTCTGCTGCCGGGTTGCTGGTGCTGTTCTGGCTGGACAAGAAGTGCCTTCAGCATCCCCTCCCATCCGTTGCCTCCGTGCCAAGGAAGCAGGGTGTAGAGTGAATCTTGATGCCTCTTGCTTATCTGTTGTTGTATATTTTGGAATATACGCTAGCTAGAGACCCCCACAAGCCAGTTAGAGCAGTCCAGCTTTCTTGTTTGCGTGTTCGTATTCAGCCTTCTTTAGCGGTTGGTTCTGTGTTGCCGGCAGGCCGTGCCTGCATTTGTCCGAACTCACAAGGAGCCCACATGGAGGACAGCTCACAGCAGCCTTGTGACGGTTGTTAGCTGTTGTGTGACGCTTGTGCGTTAAGGTCGCGTTTCCTCAGCAGTGCACCTTTTTGGTTTGGGTTAACTAGGCAACGTGGAGGGGATTCATCCTCTTTCGGTGTGGCCTAGAGGACAAGGCTGGGAGTCCGTGACATCTGGGTTTCATTCTTAACTGTTACCGATTTTCTTGGTGTCTCCGAACAAAAGCTCTCTAGTTTTTGGGCTGCCCGTCTGTAAGGCTGGACTGCTGTTCACTTTGATCTCTTCAGAGGAATTATCTCATGCAGATTCAATGCGCTGTCTTTTACCATCTGACCGTTGCTCAAGCGTAGAAGTTTACAGTTCCGTAACCCGTTTTCCTTCGTTCTGCTAATTGGGTGCGATCTATTGTGCAAGAGTTTTCCTAGGGAACTAATGCTGTTTTAGGGAAAGGCGCTGCGCTCTGCAGAGAATCCAGCCAGTGAAATCTGGTGTTGCCAAGACACGAGATAATGTAGAGCAGGCAGGGAGAAATTCCGATATTGATTTTACCCTTCAGAAGTTACTTTGGATGTGTAAGTAAAGCTGTGTATTTGCTGCAGCTGTTACGGGAATAACTGCTTCCGATTTCCTATCAAAAGCTGTTACAAATAGGAAAATAAAAAAAAGCAGCAAAAACCTCTGACGTCTGGTGAAAAGAACAGACGCAGTATTTTAAAGGCACCAGAGGATATCGATATCTCTAAAGCAGTCTGTGACATTGACCCTTAGGTCAGTGAACCTCACCACCTCTGCTCAGGAACAGCTGTGCAGTATTTAAAGGTAATTTGTAAAAAGAAAAGAAAAGAAAAAAGGGAGGGGAAAAAAAGGCTGTCTTCCTTGCAGCCTTGTACTGCCAAGGTCTCTCTTGAGTTGGAAGACTGGAGGATCTTGGAGCAGGTTGATGGAAGTGGAAAACAAACGGAATTGTAGGTTTGCTGCTCTGCTCCTTGCTGCTTCATTTGGGGACTGGGGTATTGTAGCACAGGCTTAACTGATAATCTAGGTCCTCTTGTCAAGTCCGGTAAGAACGAGAAGAAAAGCTGCGAGAAGGAAAAAAGCAACCCTGAAGCATCCCCTGGGATGATGTAGCCATCGTGCTGAAGCGTAGGTTGTTTTATTTCTCACTGGTGAAGCCTTTTACTGCATCTCTTTGCAATGGGCTTGGGGTCAAAGTCTGCATTTATGCATCCCTGTTCGCCAGTTCTGTTGCAATAATCATGTGGCTTGGGAGGAAGAAGTCCTTGAATATTTTAATGTCTTCGCAGTCTTTTGTGCACAGAGCCACTTGATAGGTGGGAGGCGAACGCTGGGCGGCCTGAGGAAATTCATCCCCGGTCCTTTGTCTTCAGGAGATGTAACATGAAGCAGGTTTTGCTTAAATAATAGGACTTCAGCATCAACACCGGATCCGCGCGTGAGTGGGGCCAGAGCACCCACTGGTAATGCTGCTGCCGCCGTGCTGGTGGGCTGATTTTTGCCAAGGAAGGCCGTGATTAAGAAGCTTCTAATGAGGCTTCAAGACTACAAGTGGTCTCCCGGCTGCATTTCGGGAACCCTGGTGCTAACATTTGGCTAATAAATCAAGAGGCTTGATGCTAGTATAACAATATTAATTAGGATGCTGGGGTGCTAGCTAAGTGGTTTTAGCTGTTTTTTGCTCCTGGGCTTATGCACTATAAAGCCTGAGTGTGGATTTTATGGTGCAATAAAAAGAAACACTTTTGCTTGTAAAAGAATGAGACTGCAGTAAATCTCTGGTGAAATAAAGCCAGTGAAAAGGATCTAGGTGATCCTGGGCCTTTGTAAATAGTATGTATTCTGTTAGCGATTAATTAAAATGCTCTGAGATTTTTTTGTAGTTTAATGATCTCTTCAGGTAGCGTGGTGTTACTTCTGCGGGTGAAGTTTCCTCGTGCTTTCCTAGGGAAAACGCTTGCGTCTTGGTCACTTGGTCTTTTTTTTTTTTTTTTTAAGCCGTTTGTCAGGCTGTGGGAAGAGGCAGAGATTGGATCAGCTAACTGCGGGCTGTTCAAACCCCATCTGCTCCTGGGGAAGTTGCCTTCTGCCCTGCAGCCCCACCCTGACGAGCCGCAGCTTTCGTCCGGCACGGGCTCGTGAGCTTATGTAAACTGTGTGCATCCCGGTGTGATGGCCTCTTCGGCGGAAATAAAATCACAGAATCACAGAATCACAGAATCACTAGGTTGGAAAGGACCTTTAAGATCATCAAGTCCAACCATTAATCCAAAACCACCATGTCCCCTAAACCATGTCCTGAAGTGCCACATCCACACGTTTTTTGAACACTTCCAGGGATGGCGACTCCACCACCTCCCTGGGCAGCCTGTTCCAATGCCTGACCACCCTCTCAGTGAAGAAATTTTTCCTAATATCCAATCTAAGATATAAGATATAATATCCAAATATAAATATAAATATAAATATAAAATATAAATCTAAGATATAATATCCAATCTAAGATAAAAGGGGGAATACTTTTTTAAACAGCAAAATCGCTTAGCCTCTGGCAAATGACTTAATTCAGTCTGGAAGCCTGTGTCTCGCGAAGGCATTTGCGTGCCCGCAATTTGTTAGAGGAGCAGAGGCAGCGGGATGGCCAGTCTCTGCTCTTCACCCAGAAAGTTGCCTGAACACGAGGACTTCACCTGGTAACTCTTCCCCGAGGGGTGGGTGTCAGCCTCTTCGCCCCGGGCTCGGCGGGGATGGCCGTGGTCCCCTGTGGTCCCCTGCTCGGAGAGCAGTCCTGGCATGGCTGCTGCCAGCAGAGAAAGAAAGAGTCACTTTAATTTCGCTTTCCATTACAAATGCAGAAGTAATTTTGTCCGCTGAAAGGTCACTTATTTTTACAGGGACTCTGACTCAGAAATGACTTTTCAAAAATACTGCTAGTAGCAAATAGTATCTTCTAAGTGATCAAAGCTGGCGTATTTTAAATTGCAGCTTCGGTTTGCACTACTTAGTTTTTCTGCTTGGCTAGCTTGCTTGATGAGAATGTATTGGCCAGTTTCATTTACTCGGCCATCATGCGACGGGCTCCTGGGGGCAGACAGGTTCATGGGAGGCAGAAGAGGGGCAAAGAAAGATGCCATGGAAGTAAAGACATCATGGATGCTTTGCTCTTGTTCCTCTGATTTACCATCTCTTTTTTTAATCCATTAAATCCAATTGGAAATCGACATTCTGTGGTGTTATGGAGGAAAACAAAATCAGAACTTTGGAGCTTTTGACTGAGAAGTTGCACTGAAGGCAGCGTCTTGTCGTGAGGTTAATCCCTGCCAGAGCAATACTCTTGTTTTACTAAGCATGATTATGAAATCTCATCTTTTAGCAACAGGGAAAATGCAAGACAGCTGGTAAGTTTGTCTATTTGTTAGATTAATAGTATTAATGCTAAAAGTATACTATCTGGTTTGACCTTTGTGCATAGCATTGGGGAAAAATTACTAGTGCACACTGAACATCTGCTGTGAAATTAGGGAGACATCAGAGTAGAGCGAGATCAGAGATGTGAGCGCACTCCGGCCCCGCGAGGTGATTCACTCGCTGCTCAGCTGGCCACGGTACTCTGTGGAACAATGTTCCACCGACGTAGCATATTTTTATGAAAACGAAGGATTTTTGGAGAATCGATTGTCCTGAGTTTGCGCAGAAGTGCAGAATCTTTCTGTATATTAGACAAGAAAATTCCTCAAGCTAAAAACCAGCTGTGTGTCTACTGCAAAAATCACAGATGATTGTGATGCTCTGCCAGACTTCCGCGGTGTTCGCAGTAAGGCGGGAGAGGTGTGTTTAATGTAAGTTCGCAGGTCTGGGTGAATTCCAGGTGTGGTGATATTTGAGAACTCCGTTTCCCAGTAAAAACCTCTCTTTTATAAAGAGGCAGCAGGCATTTCACAGGCTGACATCTGTTTACTGATCTTTTAGCTACGTTTGGTCTTAGAATTGTGGGTTGGTGGTTTTTTTTTTCCTCCCCCCCTTTTGTGAAATTTCAGTGTGCGTTTCTTTTCCACCCCAGGACATGGTGCAGGGTGAAGAGCACAGATAAAGAACCTTCCACCACTCCATAGTCTGTTCCACCCGCCCGGAGGACTTGATGCGGCAGGACGCAGGCTGATGCCCTCAGCACACCCTGCCATGGACGGGGGGAAGAACTATCCGCAGCACGAGCACCAGCAGTCGGGCAATACGCTCTACAGCATCCCCGGCCTCCGCTCCCAGCTCGCCGTGCCGGCCATGGAGGTGAGGGCCCCAGCAGCTCCTCGGCGAGGGGTGGGGAGAGGCTGCCTGGAGGGTGTCACCAGAAGGGGCCTGAGCCGAGCAGCCCGGCCGGGAGCGTCCTGGGAGCCCCGGTGCGTGTTTACAGGAGCTGTTTACCAGCCTTTCTAGGCAGCTGGCCAGGGGCATGCAGTATTGATTGGGAGTGCTGGAGGGCTGAGGTGACGGCTGTCTGCTGCCTTTGAAGTGGCAGGAGGAAAACAAGGCTGTGGTTAAAACAATGCCTCTCCAGAAGCTGGTAGGTGCCAGGCTCCTCAGGAAAGGACTAAAGAGTTTACGCAGAATTGCAGACTTTGTTTCTGCCCCAGCTTGTCTCTGAGACATGCTAAATCTATTGCTGGGTCCAGCTGTGCTGTTTTTTTTTTTTTTTTTGAGAGTGGCAGAGATTAATAGGATTGTATTTGTCCTGATACAGCTGCTAAAACAAGACCGGGTCCCTGATGCATTTGTTCTCAACAGGGCAAAACGTGAACCTCTACCCCAAAATAGCTTACATGTCCCTGCAGTTTTCTGTTTATAATTCCTGTTAGAGTTTTGTCACATATGGGGATACAGAGGTTAGAAAAAGAGGCCCATTTCACCAAGTGCATGTTACTTCAAGCATGAGGTATCATTGCTTTGGACACAAAAAAGGGCAGATGAAAGACTGATCTGTAGCTGAGCAATAAGATACTCTATTCCTTCCATGACTGCATTGGTACATGCCGAGCTAAAAGCTTCCCATTAATGTGGGGAAGGTGGGAAGGCAAAAAGACAAGGATGTTGTCAGGTGTTTACCTATGCAAGCCGATTTCAAGTTAATGGGTTGGTGCTTGCTTTCTGGAAAGACCGAGGTTAAAGGGCTAGTTAAGGGCACTGGCCCTGTTGTCCTTCTGGGACAGTAATAGCAAAGTAGGTTCAAAAGCTCAAAGTAGGGTGTAGCACTTGATTTCTCCTACTATGAGAGATTGAGGCACCCTGCTTATGGAAGGTGCTGAGGGAGAGAAGTCATGAGCCTGGTCTCAGGTCTGCAGCTGCAGGTAATCGTGCCAGTCCTCTGCTGCTCTAACTGTTCTGGTTTCTCCTTTCAGAATTCCGTGCTGGCTGCAGACTCTTGGAGTAGCTGCTACCCTGCCTCTTTCCCAACCTCATCTTTCCCAAGTGAAAACCAGTGAGTGCTGTTCTCCTTTGTATAATTCCCCTCTGCTCTTGCACACCCTGTGATTCAACTGTTTCTTTACTGCTTTTCTTGTTTACTTTATTTCACTAACTGATGGGGAAATAATTGCATCACACACTGATCTTGTGGCATTTCATAAACTGCTACATCTTGGAAAAAGCAGCAAACAGCTTTTTTTTTTTTTAAGATAAAAACTCTGATTTCTGGTAAACCTGGCGACGGCTACAAGGGAGGAACAGCCTTGTTTTAGCCTGGATTTGTTACAGCAATAGAGATTTTAAAAACATCCTATTAGCACAATCTAGCTGAGCAAACACGTCCTACAATCTCTAGCTTTGTACAGATGGTGCGGGCAAGGAAGAAGGTGTTACTGGTACCAAGTGGCAGACTTACGGGTGAAGTGAAGTTAAAATCTTCTGTTGTGTAGGTAACTGGAAGCTGACTAAATGCTACCATCTCATGTCTATATTGAAAAAATGTGCACCGCCCCTAACTGCGCAACCCAGAGTTCATCAAGAGTCGTGACTTTTTCCTCTGGTTATAACTAATGTTCTTCACTGATAACCTCATCCCGTGAGGTGTGAGGTGAGGAGTACGGGCTTCTGTGAGAAATTGTGGCAGACTTCTAAGTAAAGCTGCCTACTATACGGCACTGTGAAGTGAAGTTGTGATGTGTTTCAGTAACCTTTACATACTAACAGTGGCCCTGCCTGATGGAGAAAAACATCATCCATGTGCTTTCTAGATTCAGTGCAAAAACCTTTTCAGATTACGTGCCTAAAATTTTTGAGGGATCTTTGCATAACAATAAACATTGTTCTTCCTTCTCCCTCTTGACGATGAACCTCCATCCTGGATCAGAAGGTAGGACATGACAGGAGATGGTTGGGACAACATAAAGTGGCCTTGTGCCACCACTGAGTGACTTGGATTAAAACTCTGTTGGGACAGGGAGTGGTGATTGTTGGGAAGAAGGTTTGAAGGCTGATCGACGGCTGCTTTGGTCTCTTTGTGAACGCAGGGAGTGGCACAGATATACAGGATGTGTTTTTATTTGGGTCAGAGGTGGGAGGAAGGAAAAATAAAAGGAACAGAACTTGATATCGTGAGCTAATAACTGTGTTCCAGGTGCCTGAGGATTTGGTTTAATCTCCTCCTTTAAGGGATTTTAGCATCTCCATGGAAAAGCAGGGAGATCCATCCTCTGGAGTGTTGCAGTTCCAGCCTGGCCGTCAGCAGTGGGAATCAGCTCCTGTGTTCAGAAGGATGGGACATGTTTTGTCTCTGCATTAGTTCTGCTTGCTCCCCGTGTGCCTGGTCCACCTCAGTCTGCAGGGTGGGCTAGCCAGCAATGACAGGGTGGATGGAATAGGGCCGTTCTTGATGCAGGATTACACAGAAGCTGTCCCACAGGTGCCGAGTGGAGCTCTGCCTTGCTAGATACTCCCCAAAGTGAGAATTTGAGAGGAGTTATCAGATAAGTTCAGTGTCTTTGCTCTTAGCTAGCCTGTCTCTGATTGGAAGAGGGTGTACTTTTTGAGCATGATTCCTGTAAATTACACTTTGTGAATCCTCAGGAGAGCTATAACAGAATTTCTGTTTTGCTGTATTGAACCACAAGATTAGATTGTGTTTATCTATTGTGTTGGGTATTTTCTTAGACCATTTGTTCTGGTTTTGCCCCTTCCTTTCTTCCTGTTTAGTACTGCTCTGCTGCTCCTGTCAACTCTGCTGGAAACATTACAGCCTTGACCCTGCAAAGACATGCCTGCATTTAACACAAACGTAAACTTGTTGAGTTTGCTATAGTTACTTCTGGAAATGAGACTCATTGTGGTAATTATTTGCTAGCGAATGATTTAGCCACGGTTGTACCTTTAGCTTCTTGTTTTTCATATCCTGGTAATTGTAAAAATTACCTTTCAGGTATCAAAATACCTTTCTGTATCTGTATTTCACGAAAAAAAGTCTGTCCTTCTGTATTTGAAAACTGCAATTGAATATTTTTAGGTTGATTTAGGGTTGGGGTGTTACAGGTAGGAATTCTGAAAGGGATGGAAACATTGAAAAATGGGATTTTAAAGGGAGTTATAATTATAGCCCATGTTGTAAAATAGAAGAATGCAGATGGCATTAGAGTTAGCCCAAGTTTCTTTTCAAAATCCTTGCAGAAGAAGTCTCATTTGCAAGTGGCTGTGTTTGTATATGGCTTATTCTCATAGCAACAGCTTTGTCCTGAAGCAGGTTTTTCCTGTTTCTTTGCAGTAGTTAACTTTCATGCTGGAGAATTTCTTTAAAAGACATCAAAGCTTGCCTCTTTCTTTCAGATTGTCTTAACCTGAAAAACGTAAACAGTGTATTAAATCTTGCTGAAAGAACAGATGAGGCTCGGGTCCCCTGCTGGGAAGAGCTGTAGCTCAGTTCATTTTCTAAGGCAGTTACCCCTAAAGAGCTGGGCTTCCTTTGCAGCTGTAGGCTCAATACGTTCCTTGCTTCAAGGAAATCTGGGTCAGTCCAGTGGTGCTGTTGGAAGTGGTGTCACACATCTGCAAAAACGTATTTCTCAAAACTGGGGGCAAAGCTTTCTTCCCCAGTTTCCAAAACTTTCTTGCCATTTTCACTTAGCCACTTACGTATGGAGTATGGCTTGCTAAAATAGTGAAGTAGGCTTTGAAAAGCATAAATTGATCTAACGATGGGGAAAGAAGAGTGCCAGACTGATGCTGAGGCCGCCTGTGACCTTGCCAACTCATTTCTGATCTTCTGCTGGCCTGAGATGTGGAGTTTGCATCTCTGAATGGAGGGGCTATAACATCAGAGCATAAAGCCTGGCCAAAATACACATAGGAGGTCTCCAGTGAAATGGCACCATGGCCCCAGAAGGGCTTCAGATGCATCGATGAGCAGCTGGTGTGAAGCATGTGAGGCAGGCACAATATCACAGTAGTCTAAAGAAGTGTTGTTAAAGCAAGCTTAAGCTGTCCAAGTATGGAGACCCATCTCCTGAGAGGGATGTGTGTTACATGGCTCACCTCTGAGATGTGTATTCCTGTAAAAGCCTGTCCACAGTGTGTGTTCCTCTAGGTCCTGCTGCTGAAAGTCCTGAGCTTCAGCAAAACTGAGGAAATGATAAATAATTTACAAAAAAAACCCCAAAAACCAACCCAACAACCAAAAACCCAAACCAAAAACAAACCAAAGCAACACAACAAAAAAAACCCCACCCAACAACATTCTGCTGGAGTATGTGAAATAGCCCTACTCTGAGACCCACTGGCTGGACTGACATCAAATGATTTGGGTGAGTCAGATGTCAGCTCAGGTTTGCCTCGTACCAAACTGTTCTACTGCTGCTATGTTTAGAGTGGGTGGCAGCAAAAAAAAGCAGTCTTGCTCTTTAAAGCAATTGTCTGAACTTGATATAATCCAAAGATGCTCCCCACCCAGCTCATAATGTCCCAGGACTGGGGGATGAAAGAATTTCTCTGGGCCAGCTGCTTTATTCCTAAAAGAAGGGTAGCAACCATCTGTGCAGTAAGACTGTTGGTGCTCATTGGGTTCTGAATGTTGCACACCTTCACGTACTTTCCTTCATGTTTTCCTACAGGAAAATGTCCCACTAGTTAGATTTCTAAATATTCTTTTTTGTAACACCTGAATTTTTGGGCTTGGCTTTATTGGCTTGTTTTGCCTGTGGGGCAGGGAGCAGACGCTTATTTTTCTTAACCAGCACCTGTTGAAGGACATGTACTGGGTCAGCACATGTAACCTCCTCTTCACACAACGAGATGCTGATTTCTTCAAACTGAGCTCTTCAGCCAGATTGCCTCTTTCAAACAGAAGTGGGAGACCAGCATTCCTTCCCTTTTGTCTGGGTGGTTTCATGGGGGTGACTACCTTTCTGCAAAGCAAAGTGGTGTTGATGCTGGCTGAGTCGCAATGGGCATTGCTCTTCTGGGGGGCTGGTTGGAGCCAGTGCAGCCTCTTCTGTCTGAAGAGCACAGCGCTTCTCCGGACCAAACTTCACCTTAGTGTGCGGAATGATTTCTCTAAGAACATAAAGACTAAATGTGTTCAGTCATTTGGCTTAAAAAGGTCCGGTTTTAGTCATCGAGAAGATCTGCACTTGGTTTTCTGCAGCCAAAAAAAGTAAAATAAGATGACTCCAAAGTCCCTAGCATGAACTCATTAAACTTTGATCTCAGCACTGAAGAGATGAGTTTCACTGACTAAATAATAAGCATATGTATTTAATTACTAAGAGGTTAGTAATTGATGGTGGGGCCTTGACTACTTCAACAGCCAACCTCAATGGTTAAAGTGAATAGGTGGCCTGAAAGGGGCTGGTGCAGTACTTGCCCACAACCGCTGGATGGACCTCCATTGTGTGGGTCCCTGGCTGTCTTCTAAGTTCAATGAGGTGGGTTTTGGTTCTGGAATGGGCCGGGTTAGCCAGAGCCTGGCTCTTCACGAGCAAGTTGAGTGTCTCCATGACAGTACATGGACTTGCAATGTTGGAGTTGACGAATGCAGATGTTTTCTGTTGTCCAGGACACCCGGTTCCTCCTTTAGTGCTGCAGCTCAAAGTCAGATCTTAGGATAAGAGTGCAAATGGGCAGTCTTTTGTAAATCCAGTGTGATTAAACCCAGTATAAATTTCCTTTCCAAAATGATTTTTAGTTATCCAGTGAACACCCTTGGCCTCTGAGGGGAAGCTGTTGACCCAGAGTAGCTTCCATGGAGCAGTTTACCAGTAACTAAGTCCCGGAGAGGGTGAGCAGGTATGTACAGGGCAATCTTGCCGTGAGGCTGTTTTTGCATCTTTGCTTTGACAATACAGCAAGGTTCCCATACTTACGTGATTCTTCCAGTTAATGCTTTTTTCTTGCAGTTCAATTCGAGCAAATTGGTTCCTTTATGCCAGCTCTTCAAAGAGGGTGACTATCTTTAAGTTCTTATTGGAGGAACAGTAAAGCACTGCACCAGAGGTACTAAAAGGACTTTGGCAAGCACTGTATACTCGGTGGCTTTCCTAAGAGGATCTCAAAGCAGTGCACTGAGTTGCTGTTGGCTCTTATTTCAGGCTGCAAGAAGAAAGTGCATCTTGCATTCACAGCTTTGAAAACCAAGATTAAGGGAAGCAAAATAACATACCAGAGCTGGTCATTCCACAGCAGTTCAGGCCAGGGAGGTTGAGGCTGTCTTGGTCTCCTTCCCGTTACCTTAAGTGACTCTTGTCCAGATCCACGAGGTGCTGGTGAAATAGGAGGCGGTGTTCACTTTTCCGGTAAAAATAGTTTTCCCCTTCCCTAGTTAGTTCGTTAGCACTGGCCAAGCTCTGACCTCATGCAAGAGAGGCAGTGAGACCATAGCGGTTTCAACTTGAAAGCAATTGAAACAAGCCTTTCCCTGTGTGTAAATACATTAATTCCCAGAATTTATGCGCAGATTTAATTTGCCCGAATAGATTAGGAGGAGCCGAAGTCAGTGCTGGGCTGTCGACGCTGTTATGTGCAGGTGTGCTAAATCCACCGCTGCGTTGGCACAGGGCTGGGTGGCTGTTTTGGTGTCTCTGCAGCACGTGGAACGGTGGTAGCACTGAAAAGAAGGGAAAAAGGAAAAGAGGGAGAGGGAGCTGTGGGAGTACCTCTGAGAGTATTATCTTTAATGATGAAAAAAGAGCAGGAAAAAGGCATTTAGCAGAGCGAGATAACTGTGTTTGCCCATAAATACATATGTAAATGTTAAGCATGGAGTATTAATGAGCTGCTAGCCACACATGGCATTTTAAGTGCTTAATAATACTTTGGCAGCGCAGTCATTCCCAGCTCTGCTCCTGGGTAGTATTTCTTTTTAAATTTTGTTTCTCCCTTCCCCGCAGTGCCTTGTTAAAGTTTATTGCTGTGGGTTCTGTAACCCTGGCATTACGAAGAACGTACAACTTGCCGCAAGAGGAAACCAGTCGGATCGGGTGAAACGTTTTAGTGGTTCCAGCACGCAAATGTGTTGGGTGGCGATTGCCCAAGCAGCGTGAGCGCACGGCCCTTACGGGAAAGATTACGAAGCACATTCCTTGCTCCTGCAGGAGAGGGAAGGGGCTTGCGTGTGTAATAGCAAAGCCAGGAGACGGTCGTGTTCTACAGGCCAGAGGCTGTTCCTGGGAAGGAGGAAGGGAATTGTCTGCTCTTTTGCAATTCTTACCTCCTCTCCGCTCGGAGGAGGCCGGTGCTGGGGGAAGGGAGGCAGGAGGAAGCGCTGGCATGTGCCCTGCCCAAGAGGGAGCGAGCAGGAGACCTTTGCTTTCTTCACGTGCTAGTTCAGCAGAGATCTTGCCGTGTAACTAGGTACGATCAGTTACCCCCGAAATTCATCTCTGCCTGGGCTAATAGTTCTGTCTAGGGCTGCATGTCCCTTCCATTTTTATCTGTCTTTAACTAAAGATCATGACCGATAAACCTCCCTGTCAAGGATGTGCAGGGGGGGTTCTTTGCCCGTCTGTGCTAGTTTGCAGGGCTCTTTCGGTTTTATGGCCCAAACTAGCTGGGGTGTGATATTTCCATGAAACTTGATGCTTGTCCTTATGTAGTGTGATTGTCAGGTTCCATCACACCCAACAAACGCTTGGCACTGGGACATCTCAGAGGCTTAGTTTTGTTGTCAGGACTGAAATATTATTTATTTATGATATTTATATTATATATAAGAACCTGCAGAACCTCTTTATCTATGAAATCCTTCCCAGTTTACACAAATCGCCAAGAATTGCATTCTTAGTACAGTTTTCCAGACTCTTACACTACTGAGTCTGGGAAGTAGGATATAACTTGTGGATGTATTATTTTGCCTAGATAGCTCTTCTGGATAAACACAGCTTTTTTAAAGCATCAATATCCTATGTGTGTCACCCCATAGTTGCAACTTTACCACTGATGGAGTCTGAAGCAACCCAAGAAATACTCAGGACTGACAGGAAATAACTGCTTTTCCCATTTCCTTACAGGCAATATTTTAATTCCCCTCACGATTTTTATATGAATTCCATCAGCAGACCACATTTCTTGGATACAAACTATGCATCTGTGGACCCCACTGACTTCTTACCAAAAAATGGGGATTTTCCTCAGGTAAGTACATAGCTACTGATGGCTTTGGGGGAGAATGGTACTTGATGGGTTTTATTTTTCAGTATTGTCTTATTGAGGAGGAAGGAAGAGACTGGCAATATCTTCAATTTGTCCAGCACCTGATAGGAGTTGCGTGCAACTGGGATAGATTCCCTGACAGCAGCAACTCAGAAGCTATCTGTTGGCTTGGTAGCAGCTTATCTGCGGTAAAATTGCTTCTGTCTTTTAAAGTGATGTTTAACATAAACACTGACAGTGCATGGGAGAATCCTGTTTGCAGGAGGGCATAGGTAAGTGTGAATTTGAACATGCATCAGTCAGTTAAACCATTTGCCTCCTGAAACTCTCTTCACTTGTGTATGTTGCATGTGCATTCTCACTGGTTACAAGCGGTGGATTCCTGGATGGTGAATATTTAGGGATTACATCAACTCAGTGTCTAGCAAACGGAGATTGGAGCCAGTTCATTTTTTTGCAGAGCTGAAGTGTGGGAGGAATGAATAGTCACCCTGGTTCATTCAGCATCTCTAGGGACCAACAGGCATCCTCACCTCAGGGACCTCTCTGGGTGGGAGGGAGCTGTTCCCATGGCGTTTTTGAAATGTTGCACTGGCTTTTGGCAGCATCTCATCATAAGATTCGTCACTAAAGACTGGAAAGCAGCTGATAGGACAGAGCTGACTGGGAATAAAGAAGGGACTAGCTATATCCTTTCTAGGAGTTAATATAGATATTACCAGTGTCGGGCTGTGTGTTCTTTGCCTTAGTTATTTTTTTTCCTCCAGCATCTGAAGATACATAGTGAGTAAAACTGCAGAATGTTACCTTGCTTTGACCTATTGGGGCAACAGCCAAGCTGAATGAGCTCCTCCTGTCTCAGCAGGTCGCTGTACTGGTTATCTGGCAAGCCTGCCAGTGCCAATGCAGTCTGGCATCCAGCCTCGGGCAGGCAAAGGGCACAGCCTGCTGGGCTTCAAAACCCTGCGGGAGGTAGCCGAGGAGGAGGAGGGGTGCAGGCAGAGTTGCAGAGCACCCGTTTACTTCCAGCCCCTGACTTGTGCCCTGAACAACTGTTTGAGCATGCCTCTCCCATCGGACAAGGCAGGACGAGAAGGAACAGGGCTGTGGCAGTGCTCAGGGACAGGCACGTGCTACAAGCCATGTGCAGAATAGGTTTTTTTGGCTAGACAAAGCTACAGGGTGCTTATTTTAGAAATTAGTGAATGATTGATTTTTCTTTTTTTTTTTTTTTTTTAGTATGCTTAAGGTCTTCTAATGAGACCTCATTAACAGGTTGGTTGGTGGCTCATCAGTTGCTGATAGATTGGACCTTCAAGCCTCGGGTGCTTGGAGGGTCTCAAAGGTGTGCAGAATCATGGGGTCTCTCAAAAATCTTAATATCTGTTATCTATGAGTCAAACTTGTTTCACTAAAAGTATCGGTTTTTTTTCTGGTCGCAAAGAAGCCAAGCTTCCTCTGAGTGTGGGTACTAGCTAATCTGAACATCACAGTTATCTGCTTCAGGTTTGTGACTCGGTGTGACAGATAAGCACGGGGTGCTCTGGGTGTCGTGTGAGATGGAGCTGAGTTTGGTTTTTTCCCCTCTTCTGTGTTCAGGTGAAGATTGACCTTTCTGGATGTTTCACCACACATGCCTTACAATGGAGCCCTAAGTTGCTGAAAACAGCACAAGGGAGACACGAGGATAAACTGGGGCAGTACGGATGTACTTCATTGTGCTTTGGCACATCGAGAAGTACTTTAATAGGCCCCGTTAAGCTGCTGTGTGCTTTTGAATGTATTTTATTTTCAGTAACTGTGGAATGTCAAGACACATGTGTAAATAGAAATTTTTGCCTTTGTAATCTGTCTCTTCCTGTATGATTCATTAATTGATGCATCAGTAAATTGATGCGTTTCCCCTCTTCTTGAGGGGGATGTATTAATTTGCCCTGATAGTGGTAGAGAGAGGTTTTTGAACCTCGCTGGGGCTTTGATTTCTGCAGGTTTGGATTTACGTATGCTGGGGATTTGTGCCTGTTGAGGTGAGCCACTGGTGTGGTAGCCCAAATTCATCTCCCTAAGCAAAGCTGCTGGGGGTGCCTCACGTTAGTGACTCGCCTGACGCAGTGGGTCTGGTCAGTCCCGTAGCTGTTGACCAGAGTCTTCTAACTGGATAAAACCAGGTAAGTAAATGAATCGTAATAGCATTGATCTTTGCCTCCTGCAGAATTAATTGTGGGAGGAATGAGACAGAAATGTGATCTCATCAACTTGTAGAAGCCATTTAAAAGGCTGCGATGGGGAGAGGGGTCATCTCCATAGGTCTCAGCTTGCAGGTCTGGTGTAGTTTGGCTGATGGGTTTAACGGGAAAAGGGTTTAATTATTTCTTTAACTTAAGTATTTTCTGGTACCTAAATGGTCGATCAGCTTCCTTCCCCTGCTACATCACGGAAATTGATCTCAGCCAGCTTGGAAGAGCAGATTTTTGGAGATTCTTTGTGAAAAGAATATGCTTCTTTGTGTTGGCTGGGTGATAAAAGAGCAGGAGGGTTCTGAGACAAACCAGACATAACTGACCTCAAATGATTTCCAGAACAAGAAATAATTCCTGTGCCACTCTCATCCTTTTGGAGAGACAGGCGGTAGCGAGGTGATTGCAGGCGGTTACGATTTTGCATGGACCCTTTCTTCCCAAGCCAGCTGTGAGACTGCACCTGTAGCAGCATGCTTGTGAGTGGTGTTCTCCTTCACGTGTAGAAACGATGAAGTCTCCGACTCCGAATCTAACACAGCCAAGCCAGTTCTTTTACTCGGGTATTGTACCACATAACAGCAGGTAGTGCCATGTAGGTTCCCACAAGGAGCAGAGCATTTTTATGGGTGCTTTTCTGTCCTGTTTGGTGGTTGTCTGTAAGTCTGTGCGCTGAGCATGACTGCTTGGGGCTTTCTGGAGATTCCCACAGATAACCCAAGGCAGTCATGTGTCAACCTGTGTGCTCCGAAACGGAGAAACACTGAACAAGACTTTTGTTGGAGCTTTATTTTCCAATCTGAAACTGAGCTGATCGAGTTCGTACCTCAGAGGGGTGGTATCTGTCTAGAGCTGCCACAGGACAGACGGACAGTGCTTGCCAGCTGTCTAGTGTGACAGTGCCCATTCATGTGAAATAACACTAGTGTTGTGCTCTACTGTCTCTCAAAGAGGTGTTTCAGTCTTTAGTCCTCCTCCAGCTCAAACGGCATGTTCTGCTGAAGTACGGAGCCAAATCAGCCTTTCTGAAGACTCGGCCCTTGACTTCTTTGAGGTATCTACGTGGTTTGCTCCTAGTGCTCTCACATACTAGAGTGCAATAAGCACTAATGTGGAAATCCATTGATAAAATCTAGGGCTTTCTAAAGTCATTGCTCGTCCAAAGAAAAGCCGATGATTTTTTTCTCAGCAGCCAGAATTAGAACCTGAATCTGGGAGAGCAGCAGGCACTTAACTGGAGGCAGCAGCATCAGTCTGGAGTCATCCGGGAGTGTCCTGGAGCTTTTCCATCCCTTGCTTCAGCAACATTTTCCACTTCACTGGTTTCTTGCTGTCCCGGATGCCAAACTGTTAAATATTAACAATCTGCCTGGAAAACTGAAACAGGCCATTCGGAAGGTGTGGGAGCAGCTTGAGAGGTTACAGCTTTCCAGGTGACTGTATAGGAAAGTACCTATCTTTTCCATACTTGCCTAGTGTGGTGACAGGAGTGGCAAGTCCCGTTAAACTTTGTGCTGTTACGACCATGCCAAACAGAGGACTGAAACCAAAGAGAGAACATGAGGAGTTTGCTGCGGGCTTTGGTAAGAGATTCTTGATTAAATCTCTGGTCACTGGGCAGACGAGGTAGACTGAGTGCTTATCTGGGAAGTTGTGCTGCATTCATACATGAATACAGACTATTCTCTTGGCTTTGCTCGGATACCAAAATCTGATCTGTGATAATTCAGCAGCACTGGAGAGCTTGGTAACCCCTTGAGTTACAGCCTTTTATGTATCTCAGCAGCCTGCCAGTGCTTGACTTCGGCCTGCTGTCCTGGGGGGGCAGAGGAGGGAGGTGGAAGTGTCCTCTCTGACCTGCAGTGATGCTTTGTGATGCCTGTGTGCGATGTGACGGCGAGCTGGTGGACGCCGCCTCCCCAAAACATGCCTGCAACCAGACTCCAGCAACTTGGACTGCATAGCCTGTAGGCGGTTTGTCTCCTTAAAGAGTTTTCAAGGAGTACTGAAAAAGGATTTAAAAGGTTTAAAGAGCAGGTGACGATTCTGAAGAGTAAACGCCTTCTGTTGGTGGCGATGGTTGGAGGATTGTTCACATGCCCTAGGGTTTGGGGGACTCAAGGGTTTGGAGAGTGGGAAGGCTGATGCGTTTTCTTCAAGCACTGGCATTTCCTCCCCCACCTCATCTTCTCTCCGAATTTTGTTTTGGAGGTCCTCAGCTCTACCTTCAGAGTGTAAAGCCTTTGCTGGCCTGAGGATGCCGTGGGTGGGAGTTGCCACATTTCTTAATTGCTCTGGGAATTTTTTTTCAATTGAATCATTCGCTGCTGCCGCTTGGGTCTGGTGAAGAGCGATTTCTGCGTGTATCGCAGCAGCCTTGCTGAACACCGTCTGCACACTGGACAAGGTGCTTCATTTGCATGGTCAGAACAGCCTAATGTCAACTTGAACTTGTTTCCTCCACAATATTTTTGGCTTTTGGCTTGCTGTTGGGTGATTCATTGTTGCCGGTCTGTTGGCATTCTTTATATAAACAAGTGGCTTAAACTGAGGTTTAGAAAAATAGTTGTATGAGGCCATATTGGGGTCTGATAGCATTTCTTGATCTTGGGAACTGTTGTCTTAAGCCAAAGTCTTGCCCAGACCACGTGGTGTCATCTACTTATGGAAAAAGTCTATTGACTGCACACATGTCCGTAGAAATCAAAGTCCTGAAGAGAAGCAGGCTTTGGTTTCCATAGCTTTCCTCACTTTCTGCTGTTTATTCCTCCAGCCTCAGGTGCTGGTGAGTTGGAGTGCAGTGCTTGTGTGCAGTAATTCTGCTGCAAAGGCATTTTTATCATAACGCTATCTTGTGTCACTGATGGCGAGAACTGTTAACTGCCACAGCAAAACACTAAATCCAGGAGGTTTTAACTTCGACTTCGGCATCTGCTGTCCCTCGGCGGGTGTGTGTGGTGAGCTGTGGTCTGTCCCCAGAGCCTTACCTCAAAAGCAGAGCAACCTGTTATAGAAAAGCATACCTGTCACGTAAATACTTGCAGCTCTTAGCCACAGGTTTTTCTTTAAAGTTCACTGTCCTGTCCTGTTTAGAATTACTTAAAGCACACGACTCTGCCCATTTCCTCTGAGCCTTTTGTTATCTAAAACGATCTCGCCTGTTTCTGACAGTCAATCCGTGTTTCCCTTTGCTTAACTTCATTTGATGCGCTCCTTGTGGCTGTCCGGAGCAGGACTTTTCGGAAGGCACAGCAGGTCCTGTTGGGCGCGGAAGGTGTGGACGCAGCGGGCGTGCGAGGGGCTCTGCAGAAGCTCCTTCCCTTTCTCCGCAGTGGAGCAGCTCTACGCAGAAACGCTTTGGCAGGAAGCTGGGGTACCCTTTTGAAAATGTGAGTTGTGCTTGGACTGGAGGAAGGAGGTCAGTCCAGGCTGATTTAGCCTTTGGGGACAGGGAGGAATTGGCTGCTCCTGAGCAGAGTCATTTGCAGTAATGCTGGAAAGACGTGGCTACAGCCTTGTTTGATCTGCTTGTGGTGTATGGGGGCTCTTTACCACACGTGTTAATCACAAACCAGCCCTCTTTCACTACCGGCCCCCTGCAATCTCCTATTAATCTTTCTTGTTAAAGCGGGGGGAGAAATTAACCTACTCTTAAAAAAAAGTATTAATTTTTAAAAGTGCTTCAGTGCACAGAGCTGTGGTGATTTAAGAGAAATCAATGTAACAGTTCTTAAATTATATAAAAGACTTGGTTCTGACTGAAATGAAGAGTTTCCTGGAATAAGAAACGTCCTGGAACTTCCTATTGCTGTCCTGGAGTTATGTCTACAGGGAATACAGAAATTAAAATCCATTTGAAGACAGTTAACTGGCTCTGGTGCCTTTGAAGCACTTTAGGAACAAGTTGCTTTACATGCTTATGTCTTTGTTTTTGCACTCCAGGGTTGGGGTTTTGGCTGATTTAATTACGCTTTATAAACACTTTCGGTGAGAAGCCTAACACTTTACTTCAGGCCTTGGTTTAGAAAAATGAAGGCTGTGATTATAACGGCTCCTCTGACCTAGTTACAGGAAGCATGGCGAAATTGCGTCGGTGATGACGGCGTGTGCTCCCCGGCAGGATGGCCACGAGCGCGGTATTTGTGTGTCTGCCGTTGCCCCGCGCTCAGCGTGGGCTCCTGCCTCGCCGCGGCTCGCCGCATGTAGGGTGCCTGGGTGGTGATACGTCAGGAACGTGCTCTGAGATGATCCACCAGATAACACGGCCACGTACCCGCCTGAGCTCCCCACTTGGAGCTGAGCGGGTGTTGCCGTCGGTGTACGAGGAGACGGCGGCATCGGCCTGGGCTGTCGGCACGCGTAAAGGGTTTGGCTGCTTCGGTCGTCAGCTGCGTGAAGGTGAGCTGTGCTGGAGCCAGGCACGCGGGTAGCTGGTCGGTGCCTGTGCGCTGGGTTCGCAGCGAAGGGCCGGACCAGGCAGGGGTGTGTGGGTGCTGCAGCCCTTTCCTGCACCGCAAGGCTCGGATACCAGCACAGGATCCACTGACCAAGGCTTGGTTTGCCCTGACTGTCTGATTTAGCCACCCTGATCTGGCTACCGAGGAGGAGGGCACACACCTGGGATGCAGCTGACATTATTCTGAAGCAGCATCTCCTTTTGGTTGGATGAGCTGTGCTTTAGGAGTGAATCTTCCTTTTCCATGTATAAAAGGAACTCTTGAGACTAACTCAGGTGGAGATAGCTGTGGTTAAATGAGAGTAATTCTGCTTTTGAGGCATAATTTGTTGTCAGTTGTGCTTGGCTGTGAATTGCAGGAGCCAGCTGAGATGCCCGTGGCCCTAGGGAGGGGGTACGAGGGCCTGGAGGGCTCTGGCATCTTCCCAGTTCCAGACTTGTTAGTTTTCATCTGTATTGCTACCTTCAAACAGTGATGTCCGCCTCTGGGCAGGAGAGGAGGCACAGGGAGGCGATGGAGAACTGCCTTCTGAAGTTCTTGGCAAGCGCTGTGCTCTGCCTCCTCCCCTCCATAAAGCTAACAAAAGTGGGAAAAGTACTGGTCTGAAACACAGAGTGCTCTTTAAAAATGCTGGTAATGTAATTTAATAGCAGACCACTGAGAGATGGTTTTAAATAGATGCTTAATTCAAAGCAGAATTGGTCTGAGTCAGTCTGATTGAACGAGTTTCCCCGTCTCCAGTTCTGCTGGCAGTCACTACATGTCCCGATCCATAATGCACTCGAAACACCAGCGGTCCTACCGCAGCAGGCACCACGAGAAATACTGCCTCTGACACCTTCAGTCGCTCTTCTTTCCCTCGCCTCATACGTTTGCTATTCCCTGAGTCGCTGCATCGCGCTGCCTGCTGCCACGCACCGGTTTCCTCCAGCTTTCAGGATCCCCTGCAAGAGTTTGCTCTTTTGCTGGCTTGCCTTTATGCTTCACAAGTTTTCCTGGTTTCTCCTTATTTCAAGGAGGAACACCAGCCTGGGAGTTCTGCTCTGTCCTTGCTCAGTGGCAGGCCGTCTCCTGGTCCTCTCCTCGTTCCCGAACAGCAGCCGATCGCCTCCCAAACTTCCAGTCCTCAAGGGAGCCATGTGCTGGTAGGGCTCGCTGATCCCAACACCCTCCTCACACCCACTGAATTTCAGCTCTGGTTATAGAATACCTACCAGCTGCTTTGTTATCCTTGTTCTTAGTGTCTGTTTTAAAAATAAACCATTTGTGGTCTCGACTTGTCAAAGCCTCTCAATGCAGTCACCACGCACCTTGCTTCCTCTCGCTCGCTTTTGAAACTGGAGCGGAGGCTGCCCTGCGTGTGGCCGGAAGGGCTCTGGGTTCTCGAAGCAGCCAAAATGCGAAGCCAAGCCTTGCACCCAGCCGGGTGAAACCAGCCGTGTCGTGGGAGCAGGAAAAGCGAGGCATGGTCTGTATGATACATACTCTCCCATTTTTCATTCCTCTGGGAAAAAAAAAAAAAAAAACAACAACCCTGTTGGGACAAACTGCAGTGTGCAGATATTCAGGACTCTTCCACCCTTTAGCTGCTCTCAGACTTGTTTTTCCAAGACGTGTTGCTGCGATCTGGTTACGTATCCTAGTCTCCGGTCGGGTGTCCCTCCTGCGTGTGCAGCGCTCTGTTTGCATGGGGTGGGTACCCAGCAGCTTGGCTTGCGGCGGCATTCGGGGCCTGCTGTGTGTGCTTGGACATGCCCAAAAACCCTGTCTTTTGGTAGAAGAGTACTTCGGGAAATTTAAAACCCTCCCGAGCTCTCTGGTTGCATGAGGGTGACGAGCCGACAGGTCTTCTCCTGTACGGGTGTGTTAGTCTAGATTGATTAGTATCTGTGCTTTCCTAGAACTTCAGCACGTGCTTTCAAGAAAGCACCAGCGCGTTCAGGAAGCTGTCCTGTAGGTCAGCGATTAGGAGGTGGCAGGGGATGCTGCGAAGGCTGCCAAACACAGTAACTAACTGGGTTGCACGTTTCAGGTTTTGCTGGAAGACAGTAAGTCAGATTAATGTGAATGCTGGAATAATTGTGCTTTCCTGTCCCCGTCTGTCAGCGCGCATGTTCATGAATTAATTGCGGAGAGTAGAAATGCTGTGGCATGCCTCCTCCCCTGGGACAGGTTGTTAAAATTCCAGGTGGCGGTTTCTCAGTGGGTTATCTTATCTTCTGTGATTATATTACCGTGGTCTTGCAAAATCAATTTAGCTGTCCTGGTTATCTATGACAATGTCATACGTCTCGCCTCCTTTTGGCAGCCCAGTGTTGCTGCCTACATTTTGCCCCATTTGTCCACCGACAGAAAAGGAAGAGGAAATAAACCACCTGCTTTGTTTAAAGGTTGCATAAATAGCAAGACCTTGATAGTCTTAAGCAAGAATCGGTCGTTTGATCAAGGTCACACAGCAAAGCAGTCACCAGCAAGTCACTGATTAAGACATTTCAAAAATGTATTTGGTCTCCTCACTTGAAACATGAAGCACCTATCCCAAGCTCCAGGGCACTATCAGCTAATTAAATACAATCAAATTCAGATAAAAGCAGCAGTGAAAACCCGCTGCCTTTCTCCACCCCAAACCAGCTGCCGACAGGAACCAAACTCTTCATTTTTAACGCAGATCCTGCAGAATGCCTGTTCTGTGGCAGAGCTCACGTAACTGCTGGTCGCAGCCTTCACCGGGAGGTGAAACGAGCTCTGATGCCGGGAAGAGCCCAGCAGCGATGCTCCAGCGCCGCCGGGGCGAGGGCTGCTGGGGCTGCCCTTCCCTCGCTTTCCCTGACCGCGGCACTAGCATCCCTGGCTGCCGTCTGAGTCCCTGGGGAGAGGCGGTTGTTCTTTCCCGTTTGCTTATTGAAAACACTCTTCTGAACTAGGTGTTTTGCGTGACAGAACATGGATCCTCATTATTAAGGGCTATTAATGTATTAATCCCTGCGGAACCGCTGTGCTGCAGTGAGTTGGGCCGTGTACCAGCTGCCCTTGGCAATGAGCCCTGTTGCAGGTTTCTGTCCTGAGGGTGGTTTTCCAGCCCTGGGACCCAGCGTCTCTTCCTTGCAGGGGCCGGTCCTCCCTCCTTATCCGATGTGGTAAAGCAAAACCCCTCTGGTTTATCCCCCCTGATTCTCAGAGGGGTTGGAGAGCACCTCATTTTCTGCTCTCATCTCTTGCAGGCCTGGTAGGGGCTTTGCTGTCTCTGTCGCTCCAAAGTTGTTCTTTTTGAGAAGAGCCTCGCAACGTGGGATTTTCCAGCAGCTCTCAGCGCGAGGCCCCGAGAGGACTTGCATCAGCAGCGACAGCGGGCACCAAGTGCCGGCCCTATAACGCACAGCGGCGGCGAGCTGCGTTTCGCTGGAAGCTGTGCCACGGTTGCCTGGGAAGGCTCGGAGCAGCAACGGCGAGATCTGCAGCCGGTGCTCCCCTCCCCGTCCTCGGCACGTGCCTCCGCGCTGCTGGGTTCGTGCGCTGCCGGGTCTGCCGGCCAGGCCGAGCCCCGTGCCCCGCGCTCCTCTGCGGCACGGCGGCGGTGTGCCGCGAGCCTCGCCGAAGCTGCGCTCCCAGAGACGCGGCAGTGCAGCGTCCGGCCGGCTCTGAGCCGCGGCAGCCGAGCCCGTGGGAGCTGGGGGGGCCAACCCTGCGGCCAGAGCCCGGCGCTGCCCCCGGCCGTGCCAGGGAGATGCAAACGGGAACCTCTTGCACCCAAAGTGACCAGAAACGTTCTCATGGTTTTTCTGCAGGGCGCTGGGTACTCTGGCAAATTCACTTCTTCAGCCTCGGGCTGCGTTGGAGCAGACTTTGCTGAGGCTTAAAACGACTGCATCCCTTTCAGAGGTCCCTTTTTTGTGCCTTTTTCTCTTCCCCACTAGAAATTCTGCGTATTTCTGTTACCAAAACTGTTAAAGTCAAAAAGGAAGGCCTTGGAAAAAAAGAAGGCAATGTTCCTGGACACGGAGAAATCACAATGATCTAGAAATAAAAGTTAAGAAAATGGCTACTCCTTTTTATTCTCTACTTGCAGTATTTGGGGTGGGGCAGGTATTGAGGACAAAAGAAAGCACAGGGCTCTTGGGGCACGGGGAAGCTGTGAATACTTTTCATAATCTTTTTCAGTTTGGTTACTTCACCCGAGCCCCTGGAGTGAGGAGGGCAGGCTCCCCCGGCCCGAAGCAGGAGCCGAGGGGGGCCAAGGCTGCCGTTCCCTCGGGTGGACGGGGCGGAGGAGCCGCCAGGCTCCTGCCCAGAGCTCTCCTGCCCCGCGCGCCGCGGAGCTCGGCTTTGTTTACAGTGTATCTGTGGTTGAATTACACCACGTACAGTAATTCTCATCGCACTGCCAGTAATTTCACTGACTTACCAAGCAGGCATCATTTCCTGAAAGTCAGCCCTTGTACTTAGAGGAAGTAAGAGCACTCTCCTTCATGACTAAACACTATATGCAAATTTCCACAGGCTTAGGACAGACGCACTGTATGGCTGTCTCTTTCTCCTCCATTTTCACTCCTTTCTTCTGCATGTTGATTTTTAAAAACCCTTGATGAGCTCTCTTCCTGGCTGTTGTCGCTGTCGCGGTCATGAATGAAGACCTTTCTCCATCACACGCCGAAAAATCTCACCTTTACTGCTTCATCCACGTCCTGCTCCGCTGACAGCAAACTGAATGCTGTTTTACAATGTCCCAAATGCAGTTCTGGCTAAAGTTTCCGTCTCTCTACAAGGTAATGCCTGAATTTTCTTTTTTTCTCCTCCGTGGAATGCCTGGTTTGTTTTGTTTGCGAGGGTAGCCGGCTCCGGCTGCTCCCCCGGGCTTGTGTGTCCCCAGTAATTTTTGCAATGGCAGCAGAGGTTTAGGGGCGACGACCCTTGGCACAAGGCAGCGGGAGCGGATCCGCGGTGCTGAAGATGTGATTTGTATTTTGCTGGAACGTGTGGTTCGTGGAGACTGTTCCTGTCGGTTAGAACTTGGTCGCTAACTGAAACTTGGAGGAAAAGGAGCTGTGTGGAGAATTGATCGGTGTGTTTATGGAGTTGTAATGACTTTCGAGAGTTTTATTTTTAAACCAGATGCTGTGTACAGAAAAGCAAGGGAAACGCTTGCCAGTCAGAGCACTGAACCCTTAAGGCTGCAAGTTTATTGCCCCGTATTTAGAAAGACTTTGGGTTTTGGCAGCTAAAAGATTTTCTTTTAGTGATTGAGTGCTGACGTTGCAGCTGTTAATTCTGGATTCTGTCTTTCCTGAAACAGAATCTGCTTAATCTGTGATTTTTTGAGACACCAAATCTTTCTGGTCTGGCAGTGTAGCTTTGTTTGTGTGTGTATGTTTTGTGTGTGCCTGTATATATGTATGTTTATTTTTAAACCCCCCTATCAGCTGTGTGCCGTGTAGTGGAGTAATCAATAGTTGCTGTGCAGAAGGAAAATTTGTTTCCTCTGTGTCTGGCTTGTGAGCAAATAAAGCATTTATATGGATGGCTTCATGGCCAAAAATATTTTTAGGATGCATACTCCTTCTGTATTTAGACTTCACCTGTTCTTTCATTATTTTTAACAAAGACTTTGTTTTGACTAAAGGAGCTGAGCTGTTCCCAGTGGCCGGGAGAAAGAGGTTAAGTGTTTAGGTTGTTTTACCCTGATTTTTTTCTGATCTTTTCTAGGGAGTTAATTCTTGGGTTTGGTAACTTTTCTCTTTTGAGATGATGATAGAAATAGTGTGCCATAGAAGCATCGACTGGCGATTCATTTGCACTCACAGTTTAGAAATCCAGCAAATGATTATCATTGATTTATCAAGTCGCTCACTAGAGGATCTTCTGATAGGAAGACCAGACAGCGATTTGTGATCCTCTGTCTCCCGTTCCAGTATATTAATGCTATTTCAACTTCAATGTAAAAAAAGAACATGCAGGAGAGACCCCCGGCCAGCAGCTATGCATAGCCTCCGGCTGTTGGCCCCTTATAAAAGTCTCCGTTAAGCGGTCACCCTGCTGGAAGGGAATCGCCCCTTTGCCATTTTATAACGGGCTTCCGTAAACTTCATCTCTGACTCCAGCAGTTGGTTCTGAACCGTGTTTGCACAGCAGACTTCAAAGTCTCTGTGTCCGTCCTTCTGTAATGGGAGAAACTGGGAAAAGTCTGTGCTGTGAGATGCAGTGCTCGGGATTGAGACCTTCAGGGCTGCCCTTCACCCAGGTGTTTGCTGTCCTGGTGCAGAGGAGTCTTTAATGAAGCAGGCTGAAGAGATGGAGGCAAAGCATGTCTGCCAGCCCCTCATGGTAAAACTCTCCTACCAGTGATGATCTGTCTGGATTTTGGTTGCAGGCTATACTAAATTGGAGTGGGGGAACCAAAAATGGGGGGGGGGACGACGACACACATGACCCAAACCCCACAAAGAACAAATAGCCTAATTCCAGAAATAAGATTTCCATAGACAACGGTTGCAGAATAGCATTTGAAATAACGGTCCTGCCTTGTGGGATAGCTTCCAGCTGTTGCAGAAATTTGACTTCCACTGAAACATAAAATAAGCATTATTACTGTAAAAACCTCTTATTTCCAATGAGAAAATTTTAAAATTCTTACTAATCAGTCTTCACCAGGGATAGCTTGCTTCAAATCCTGAAGACCGAGGCGGGTGACCTCTCTGGAGTGACTTCGCTGAGCAGCTTCTCAAGCACGACAGGCCATTCGAAAAGCAGAAGTAGCGCTTGCCAGCGCTGGGAGCTGGCTTTGCAGTTCTGCGCTCACTCCTCGCCCCTTTCCAGCGCTTGATGCACCTGTAATCTTCTCACTCTTCATGGTTTCTTGGGCCATCTCTTCTACCCCTAACATCGTCATCTTGTGTTTAGCTGCTTCTGTCTGTGTGTTGGGGCTCGGCACCTTTTGGCTGAGGGTCTCTTCTGGACGGGATCAGCTGTAACCGGTGTCAGAGTATCAGTGGGTCTGACAGTGGCTTATCCCACTGAGGAAAGGAGTCCTTCTGCTCACTGTTATTTCATGAGCTGATGGTTTAGGTGATGATCCTTCCTCTCCCTTGAGCAGACGAAGGTAGCTTCTCCTGTTTGCTCCATATAAACCAGTGGAGCAATTAGTCGAGGCATGGTTTACAACGGCACAGGCTGTAGTTATCGGTGTGGCTGTCTATTAAAGAATTACGCTGCATCTCGCATATAAGCAAGTCTAATTTACTGGGCTTGCACTGTAAACTCTTCAGGGCAGGGATCTAGCATGTTCCTAGTTTTAGTGCTCTTTAGGTAATGTAATTAGGTAAGGCAAATGGGAGACTCTGAAAGTTTGTGACTAATGCCTCGTAATACTGCAAGAGGATGGGCTCACTGAAGTCATTTCCAGGACTAATATTATCCTCCCGCTGACTCGGAGGTTGATTTCCTCTTCCCCATTTCAGTCTGCAGGCGCTGGTGGAGGTGGTGGGGCTGGAGCCTTCACTGGGGGATTGCAGGGACTGGGCTCAGGAAGGCGGAGGGCGTTTGCCGGGGTATCTCGGGTTGTGTTGCGGTGCTTTCACACGTCCTGTGGCTATTCCAGCCCGGCGCTTTCCTCTCTTCAGGACCCTAATGTGCAATGGCCACTCTAGTCTGCTCTGCAGCCTTCTTGCCGCCGTGCCCGTGTGTTTGCAGACGTTTGCTCCTGAACTGACTTCTGTCAGGGGTATTTGCAAATGAATAAACCCAGTGCAGAAGTGTCTTGCTGTAGCTCAGTGGTGAGACCGGGTGGGGATCTGAGACTGTCCCTCAGACGCTGCTGCCGCTGTCCCTGCACAGTGAAGCCCTCAAGTGAAACGCTGTTGGTCAAATGCTGAAATGGGTCTGAGTGACAATGTTTTTCATAGTGAAAAGAAAAAACAAAAACAAAGATGGAATTTCCTTGCAACTCCAGCCTTTTGGTTTAGCTCTTTCTTGTCTGTAGCGCAGTTTCTCCCAGCCCTGCCTGTCCTTGAGAGAGGAAAACCATGCTTCTCCTCTCAACATGCAGATTATACTAAATACCATTTGCCTTTGTCCCAGTTTCAGCTGGGACGGAGTCAGTTTTCTTCACAGAAGCTGGTACGAGGCTGTGTGTTGGATTTGGGATGGGAATAATGCTGATAACGCGCTGATGTGTTCAGTTGTCGCTGAGCAGTCAAGGACTGTCCAGCTTCTCACGCCGGGCTGCCAGCGAGTGGGCTGGGGTGCACGGGAAGCGGGGAGGGGACGCAGCCGGGACGCTGGCCCAGGCTGGCCAGAGGGATATCCCATACCATATGACGTCATGCTCCGTATAGAAAGATGGGGGGGAAGGAGGAGGAAGGAGGGGACGTTTGCAGTGATGGCGTTTGTCTTCCCAAGAAACCATTATGTGTGATGGAGCCCTGCTTCCCTGGAGATGGCTGAACCCCTGCCTGCCCATGGGGAGTGGTGAACGAATTCCTTGCTTTGCTTTGCCTTTTGCTTTACTTATTAAACTGCCTTTACCTCAACACACGCGTTTTCTCACTTTTACCCTCCCGATTCTCTCCCCCGTCCCAGCGGGGGGAGTGAGTGAGCGGCTGTGCGGTGCTTAGCTGCCGTCTGGGGTTAAACCACAACAGCCTTTTAGATTTAAAATCAAGGATGGTGATGTCTCCTGTTGCCTGTTACGAATAGGTACTAGTTCTTGCACCGCCTTGTGTGAGCTGAGCTCTGGAGGGCTTGTTGGGAGCAAGCCTCTGCTCTTCCTCCTGCCTGCTGAACATCGTGTGACCTGTGCGAGCTGGCCAGGCCTGAGGTGTGCTTTTTTTAGGCTTGTGTTCAGGATCTCCCCAGGCACCTGTAAAAAGCAGCGTGTCTGTGTCTTGGGACCGGCCGCTTAACCAGCCGTTGTTCATTGCCCATGGACAAAGCACTTGCGCTGTCACGGATTTCGAGTGGGAGAGTTGCAGTTCCAGGTCCATCTCAGAAGCTGCTTGTGTCACTGTGTTGTGGTGGGTGCTCAGAGAAGGTAATAGCTGTTGCTTCTAGTGCTGGGCTTTGCAAGTAACTTCTTCAAAGCAATTCTTACGAGCCTATTGATACCAGTCTGTATTTATCCTCTGTGCAGTATGTGGGCTGTCAGGCACACAAAGCAGAGCTTCCAGCTGCTTTGGGTCCTCTGGCTCCTGCATAAGTCCAGTGTATCAGGTACCGGAGCAGAAGGGTGAAGGAGCAGTCCATCTCTCTCTCCTTCCTTTCTGGGAATGGACAGAAGAGTTACTATAAAATTGATCTAAACTGTTTTATAACAGTCATAATATGAAAGAGTAGTATGAGGTGAATTGTTAAACTCTTCCTAAGCCACAGCAAGCTGAGATGTCTGTGCTCGCTGCTTTACCTGTGTTCTGGCTGGATCTGAATCTGGTGGTAGCACAGGAACATAGATTGTGGTGACAGTCCAGAGGCTGTTGAATTCCTGCAGCGCTTGTTCTTGGGATCATAAGCCCAGAGGAAGAAGCAGAAGCTTGTTGAGGACAGCAAGGGGAGATGATGGCTGGTTTCAGCAGCACAGTGGTTCCAGGTAATGAGCAAGTGTCTCTGCAGCGGTCTGGAAGGTTGGGAGAAGTTACAGACCTTGGGAGATGGGAGTTAATGAAAAAAGAAATCTCAGTAGCGTGAGCAACGTTAGCTTGAATCCCACGTCCTGCCTGTACAGTGCTGTAGATCAGGAGCTTAGGGCTGTGGGAGGTAGGCAGGCAGGTTCCTGCAGGATGCACAAGGCACTTGCTCTGGCCAAGAAATGCCATATTTACCCAAGTGTTTTTGTACTTTCTCGGGTGTGAAATGCAGCCCCATTTCTAGAGGTCACTTAATTCCGAGATGATAAATCTAGGTGCCTGCTTCAGTCTCTGAAAAGCCTTGGTTTCTGGGTAGTCCTAAAATAGCCACAGAAATACCAAGAGTAAGAGCAGCGCAGGAAACGCTGCCCGACTGCCGTTGGGCAGACAGCAGCGGCGTCGCACATCAGCACGTGTAGCCGCTGCTAGCAGGAGGGTGTCCCGCGAAGCAATACTGCCCTGGTAGAACAGCCTAACGAACAGCCTTCTCTCATTAAGCCTTTGGGTCCCCCCAGGTGGTTTTTAATGAATACAAACAGTGCACATCGTGCCTGCGATCTCTGTTACTGCTTGCCTTGGCTTTAGTGCATCAGTGCTCTTGCACAGCTGCTGCCTGCACCTACGGCTTCGGAGTAGCGACTGTCTTCTTGGATGCCAAACGAGAGATATCTGGGAAGCAGGTGAAGGGAACATGTCGCGACGATTTTAAACACTGCAAAAACATAGCTTCTGATAGCAACTGGGGGGAAGTCTGGCCCGGCTCTTGGCTTGAAGCGCTTAGGAATAGTGCAGGCAGGCTCAGCTGTTCATGATTTTATGTCAGGCAGGGCTAAGTGACTTTTAAAAACCTTTGGCTGCCTTTGTGCCTTGTAGTAGGAAATTGGCCCTTAACTGGAAATGAACAGCGATCTCTCCTCGTATCAGACGCTGCGGCTCTCTTGGCAGCCGCGCTGCAGTATAATCGCACTCGCTCGGTTATCTGGCCCAGCGGAGAGCTTGAGCTGGCTGTGTGCTGACGAGCCCGACCCTTGGGGAGAACCGCAAAACTGATTTTTCTCGGCAGAGTCCTGTGGGGCACCAGGACAGACCTGTTGGTCTGGCTGCATATCCCTCTGGGACAGCGGCGCTCAAGCAGGACCTGTGTGCTGGAACTTGGTGTTTCGAAGTACGTTGCTCTTCAGTAAACAGCAGGCAAAGTTTTTCTGCTTTGAAAATGTTTGACAGTGGTATTTGATGCAGAAGGAGAGCTGAGGTGATGTGATGGAGTCAGGGAAGGTGCAGCGGTCTGTGCTGGAGCGAAGGATATAGAGTAAGAAGTGCTTTTTGGATATTGGTTCTTGCCATCTGAAATTTGAAAAACCAGACAAGGAATTGATGGTAGGGAGGAGATTGAAGGCTCTTCTGAGCTAGAGTCCGTGTGACTCAAACCAACGTCATCATGGGTTGGCACAAAATAAAACAATTATAAGCCATCTCAGCACAGGCACCAGAAGAAGAGCAAGGTCAGAGCCCGATCCTCGTCACCGAAGCACATTCTCTTCTTGTCGAGGCTGAGGCATGCCCATGGGAAAAGGATTGGTAGATTTGCCAAGATTTGTCTCGATACAAATCCTTGCCCCCTGCTCCTGGCAGCCTCGTTGGTGCAGAACCTGGCATGAGGAGAGTAATTTTTTCTGAAGCCTCCAGGTGTGCTGTGTTATAAACTGCAATTAAACAGCTGTGTTATTATCAGGTGTAGCTGGTATTCTGTGGGCTTCTGTGCATAACCGGAATACTTGAGTCCTTTGGGTGTTACGCTGAGGACTTTCCACCCCTCAGCAGTCTTTTTAATCAAATACAAAGTTGAGGTGACTGACATCTTGTTGAATGCTCCTCTTTCTTCCGCTCCTCTGTGTGTGGAGATGCACACAGTCTGAGTTAGTCTTGAATGTGTACCGGCGCTTCTGTCCAGCCAATGCTTTTCCTACATTTTCAAGAAACGAAGGTTTTAAAACAGCTGCTTAGAGCACGTCCTCATTTACAAGTTAATTTCTAAGTTTTGTGGAGCATGAATTGACGGAGCTTCTCATTTAATAGCAAGAAATAAAAGCTTCCTGGATGAGTAGGTGTGAGAAAGGAGCTTTCTGGTCTTCTCATCCTGTGCCCTCTAACTATGATCATTTCTCCATTTCAGGATTCTTCATACCTCGATGAGCTCTCCAACAACAACTCCCTCTTCTCGTCCCCCGCGGATTCCCTCTCTGACATTGCGGATCCTAAGGACTTCTTGACTGCCGATAGTCTGAACCACGTGCCAACACTATGGGATATAAACACGCCGCAGCAGAACCAAATAGAGGTACGGGCTGCTCCTCTTCCATGCTCCCCTTCAGACAATAAATAACCTCAGGCTTCATCCCGTAGTGTTTTCACCAAGGAATTAAGAAACCAACCCAATTCCCTACAGGGGTGACATTGCAGTGTGATGATGCTATTCCCCTATTACCAGCTTCACTTGGGGAGCAAAGGGGTGAAGTGATTATACATACTTTAGTCTCCTGGAAGCAGGAGGCAATCTGGACATCCTCAAAGGGATACGTGCACTCTTTCAAAGTGTGGTGCAGGCACTAGCTCGCTCTTCTGACAACTGTGGCAGGTAGGTGCATCATGAGGAAGATGTATCCCTAAAACATTCAGCATGGAGATGGACTCCAGGAGAATCACCGTGACACAGATCATTAACTGTGCCCAGCAGCAGCCACCACCGTTTGTTTATTCTCCACAGCAAGTATTTTAGTAACAATGACTAAAAAACAAACTCTGTCTCAATTTAAGACTAACCATTTGTGTTTACTTTGCGAGTCCAAGTCCCTGCAAGCTTTTACATCTCTGAGTTTTCCTGGGCGTGTGATCTCCCGGCAGTCCCACAGCAACATGTGGTTCTGTGCGTTTTTACCAGCCTTCTGCCATCTGTTTCCCTTCATCTGTTGGGACTGATTACTCACTATTGCACAACCTGGTGTCAGTCACTACGGGTAGCCACCGGCTTTGGTTGTTGGTAGAACCGGTATCATACACATCAGCTGAATCTCTAGATCTCAGCTCTCTCAGTGAATGCCCAGCCGTGCAGGAGGTTTCCTTTGTAGGTCATTGTCTTATGAAGATTGTGAGTGGAAAAACATTCAACGTGAATGCCCCAGAAGGCAATCTGGCATGCCCATGCTTTAGTCACTGTTGTGTTTTGAGGTTCTGTTGTGTTTTTAGAGGCTGCATTTTGCAGTTAGTAGTGTGTCTGGCTGTGTTTCTATGATGAACGCTGGCTGTTTGTCACAGCTTGGGAAGAAGAGTCTCTGCAGCAGTTCTGCTTTTGAGATGTGGCTGGTGAGAGGTTGGCACTGAAGGAGTGTGTCTTGGTGGCAAGGGTCCCGGCTGGGGACTTGGGTCATTAGAGCTCCTGTCTGCCTTAGACTTGCTGTGAGATCTTAGACCATTCACACGGATCCTCAAATCAGATACCTGAGCTCTTCCTGAAATCAGTGAGATTTGATCGCCCTTTTAGACCTTTGCAGCATCTGCTTGGCCCTCAGCATGTCTGTAGTTGGACAGACAGACATACAGAGAATGCCCTCCTTCCCACGGATAACCGCGTTGGAGACCAGGGGCCACGGCGCTGCGCTGGTGGCAAGGGCTGCACGGGCAGTCCACACGTGGTGTGGTAACTTTGGACCAGTTTGAAGTCTGAGACAGTTAACAGGAAGAGAGCTGAGCTGTTTGAACCAAAGAAATGGCTGGAGACATCACAGGCTTGTAAACTAGATGATTAAAAAAGCTAGAAAACAGATACAGCCTCCAAGACAGAAAAGGCATGTGCCGTATTTGTCCTGGTCGCCTATTACTATTGGGTTTTTTATTAGTAGCCTAAATCACTACAGAAATAGTTCTGTGGTGTCCTGTTTCTAAACATGTGAACTCTGGTTGAGATACTCGATGCCTAAAAAAGCTTGTAGTTTCCTGTCTGTGGAGTACACAGCAAAAAGCTTACTGGGAAAAGCTGTCCTAAATCCAGTGTAAAGAATGCAAGTGAGAAACAAATATGTGTCATGTAAGTGTGAGACTAACTTGTTCAACCATAGCGGAGCAGCCGTCTCCGGTCTTGTTGCCGTGCTGTTCTTCACGTCCTCCCCTTGTCTCTTGTTGTCCTGCAGAGCACTTAGGTTCAGATAAGGCCAATTATCTCCTTGGAATTCCATTTATAAACTACTTCCTTTTGAAAAGAATCTCTAGCTATTTTAAACGTTGTCTTATCTGTGTTTTCTGAATATAGAGGTGGCTGGGGGGGTGGGTTTTTTGTTTGGTTGGCTTTTGGCTTTTTTGTTTGTTTTGTTTTGTTTTGTTGTTTTTTTTTTTCTTTACGGAGTTTGACATTTCCTGACAAGGTGTCAGTTAAGTACATCCTAGTCAGGAGACTTCAGTTTCATTTTTGCATGGGAGGTGGTAACTCACAGGACACTAGGTAGATGGATTGTCAGATTGGCTCATGATTGGCAACTGTTTAACTACCTGAACTTCAAACATGCTTTTTTTGTTGTTGTTAAAGGAGGGGAACAAGTGACTTGTTGCAAAATCTCAAGGCAGTGCCAAAGAAAAGGTTCCTTACTGTAACATTTAGTACATGCCAGAGAGTTTGCTGATATCCTGCACCAACATATAAGCAATTTAGATAACCTCCCCCTGTCCCTTCCCACATCATTACACTACCATCATTTTCCATAAAATTGCAGGAATTTTGGCTTTTGAGTAGCCAGAGCAGTACAAAAGGACATTAGTCCCATTACGCCATATGTAATCCAGGCAGATGCAGTCCTAATCCTTTTGGATACAGCAGGTCCAGCCAGTTGTAGCTGTGTAATCAGCTTTTACCCAGGAGCGACGGACTTGCACTGTGTCGTCAGGACAGTAGTTAATCTACTGGGACAGAATTTCAGTCTCAGAGATTCAGGCGGAGCGGAAACAGCAATCTTTAAACAGCTCTGGTACGTGGGACATCTCATAAGTGAAGCTGGATGCATCCTGCGTGCGAGACCCACATACAGACCCCAGGTAGAAGAACGGCCTTGGACCTTTTCCTCTCTAAAAAAGAAAAAACCCTCTGTCTTCTGTCGCGTAGCAATTTGAAGATACGGTGTGAAAAATCGGTATTTTAGCTTTCCCCCTTCTTTCTATCAGCTGACACTGGGGAAGCGGGGTTACAGAAAGGGGGACAGAGCAACGTTGGAGAAAAGCATCACACTGAGAGTGTGCAGTGCCGAACATTTCAAGCTCACTAAGAAACCCTTATCTCAAAGGCCCAGTGCTGAAGCTTTAGGTGGAGTGTTTGTGACTGACGAGGAAACGGCTGGATGCAGAGCTGCCTTCATGTCCCGTGTTGCGGAGAGCTGTTGCCTATAAAGAAAGGAGATGTATATACTGTGTTGGCTCTGTTTATCATTTCAGGAATGGGCATGGAAGGAAGAGCTACTACATTGCTAAATATTTGCAGGAGTTAGCAGACAAAACACACTTGCTTCATTTGTAATGAAGTTGTGAAATACCTTTTAAAAATAGTTCATGTAATCCATTGTGTTTTCTCACAACCGTCTCACAAGTTTACAGTGTTTTTAAGGCAGTGGGGAAGCAAAGCCCTGCCTCTGAAGCCTGCAGCTAGAATTTTTGTGATCTGATGATGTAGTTTTTTCTAACTCATTTACAGCACTTTAAAAATGTGAACACCCTTCTCCTAGCTCAATACGTAGGGAATGAACTTCTGCAGAGGGGAGTGCTTGTCAGCCACTCTTTCTTTTCCCATGGAAGTCATGGCAAGATGAGGCAAAATGGAGCATGATGCAAAGAGGAAAAAAATGGAGCGAGACCAAGTCTTTGATTGTGCAGTTGTCAGTGTCTTTACTGAATGAGTCTCTTTCCTGTTTACATCCCGGTGGTCCCACGTATGCTGTGTATGCCTCTTATGTTAATGCTTTTAGGTATATAGCATAGTGGAAGGAGAAAATCAAACTGGCAGGCGAGCAGGAGTAGAGAGAAAGAAATGTACAAGCTCAGTCTTGTACTGAGCATCATATCTTGTACTGAAACATCATATCAAGATGATATGTCACCCACTATAGCTCCTGGTCCCACCTGGACTGGTCCTCACAGCATATTCGCAGCTATGCGGTTAGGTTTTCAGTGCTCCAAACATCCAAGGTTTCTGTTGCTTCCGTTGCAATACCTGAGGTGAAATGCTGTGTGCCAAAGCCACGTTGCTGAATCGGGATAGCAGGGATTTATACTTTGAAGATTGCGTGATGTAAAACCAGACCTGTGTAACTCCCCACTGCTAGAAGTCCTGCCATTCCAGCAGATCTGGGCCTTTCTCTTGCCTAAGAAGAAACTTTTATACTGAGCTCAGATTTGTAGGTGGAGATGTTTCACCTGCTCTCCAGATTTGTTGGCACTGAAAATAGCTCTTCCATCCAGCTTCCTTCTGGTAATTCTGACTCAGGCTTCCAGTAATGGAGGGTGGTTTTTTTCTTTCTTCTTCTTTTTTTTTTTTTTAATTTTAAAAAAAGGAAATAATCAGAGTGTTTACGCTTAAGAACTGCCCGTCTTTGACTTCTGTTGGTGAAGCATGGGTGTCTGTAGGCCTGACACTCTTTGCAGGCTATAAACTCGAAGTAGTGCTGCTTCTGGAGTTGCTGATTACTTTGGATGCCAGGAGCTTCTGGCGTGACCCTGCTCACTGTCGGGAAATTCCAGTGTGATTTTGTTTGTCTGGGGGCAGACAAAGGATCTCCTCGACTGTGCCTTCCCAGCTAGGAGTGTCTTGGGAGCTCTCCTAGCCGGCTGCGGCGCAGAGGGCTGGATGGTCCAAAGCCATGTTAACTCTGAGCCAGCAGCTGGTGCCTGGAGAGACCCGGCCAGCCCCTACGGCAGCCTGACCCCCGCCGTCGCTGGCCTGGTGGGCATCTCGGTGCCGTTTGAGCTCCCGAGCCTCGTGGCTGGTCTCTGTAGTGGGGGTCCTCACCAGTGGTCCTGGTCTCTGCAGGAGTGAGGTGAGCCTGAGGGGCAGCTGGAAGCCTGCAGGCTTTGGTGGCCTCGGGCAAAGGGTAGTGGCCCTTAAGCTCGGGACAGCTGTTAATTGGTGCCGACCCACGGGTTGTGTTCTGGTGCGGTTATCTAATGACTCTGGATGGTGGTTTTAATCTTAAGGACAAAATTGCAAAATTGTTAAGTAAATGCTTGCCTCAAGGGCAGTTTGTAAGAAGACGTAAAGTGTCAGCGTTCTGATTTAATGCTTGGTCCTTGCCCAGCAATGGCTTTTGGTTGCAGTTTTGTTCAGTCTTTCCCATTCTCCCTGTTTGGATCTCCTCAGCTGCACTCCAGTCTCCCCTTCTAGTCCCCAAAGTGATGCTGTTTCTCTCCATTTTGAAAATCCACCCCAGAGCTCTCAGTTGGACTCACCAGTTCAGAATAAAACATGCGATCCCGCAACGAGAATCTACACAGCTCCTTTTAACGAGGACCCATTTTGTCAGGAACGGCAGAGCAGTTTTGTACAGAGCTCCCTTTGAAGCAAATGGGGAAACGGCGACTAGCATAACTGCTCCAGTGCAGAGCAAATCCAGTATTCCCATAATAAGCTTTGATCAGCTCCTGACAGGGACTGCTGGCTTGTAAGAGCCGTTTGAAAGTGGCGACGGTTGCACAGGTGATCTGTTAGTGCTAATGGGAGGTGTATGAAAGGTGGGCTTATGCCTGAGATCTTGTTTAAAGGCAAAACGTGGCATTTCAGGGTGACCCGTCTTAATGCTGTGTAGTTTGGCAGAAGGACTCCTGTCCCGCGGTGTGGGAGGACATGTGTCCCTGCAGGCTTTCATCACACGTGAGCACATGCAGAAAATGTTCACGCTTCTTGCAGGAATGTATTTACCTTGGTCAGTTATTCCCTGTGTGTATGTTGACAAAGGCACGTAGGCATTTGAGAGATTTATTAGTTTCCAGAATTATTGCCCAGGGCTTTCCATTCACAAGCAGAAAGTATCAAAGTCCGCTGACAACATCAGGGTGTAAGATCCCAGTACAGAGCACAAGTATCTTTACTGTTGTTGTATGTTCATACTTGTTGGCGTTGGACGGCTGAGGGTTAAGACTGCTTTCTCACCTGCACCCTTTCTGTTCCAGCTGTTCTCACCCAGCAGATCGTTCACTGGCTTAAACAGTTCGAATGACCATGCTCCTGCTGTCCCCAACACCCCGCTCCTCATAAGCTACCAGGTGAGAACGATGGTCGCCTTCGGGAGGATCGGACACCAGGCTCTTAACTTGGCAGCGGCGCAGTGCGGAGGGAAGCAGTTCTGACCGTTTTCCCTTCAGAGGGAGTGAGACAAGAAAATCAGCCAGATAGGAGTCACTGCCCTTTCCCAGAAGCGTCTTATGTTTCCCTTGGTGGAACCTCGCTAAGTTAAAGAATGATTGGGGCTTTCTTTACAGCTATATCAGCACAGTCTATAGAGGCTGCTTTTCCTGGAATTACATAACTTTGCTTTATGCTGCTGACTACCATGCTGAGTTTAAAGCTGGTCTACGTCCCTTATTCCTGCCAGATTAGAGCACAGCTGGGCAGAATTCATGTTAGCTCACAACCCCTCTGAAAAGTGATGTCAACATCTTTCCCTAATTTGGTGTGGACTAGGCGTTGAAAGTAGCTTTTAAAGCACTTGCTGGGCCCCTGGGGTGGGCTCGCACAGATGGTTTTCCTTGTGTTGCTGTAGTCTATAAATGAGATGAATTGTATTTGAAGGGTTTGTGAATTTGTGTTGGGATGGTTTAAATGGTAGTTTCTGGCACTGTGTAGCACTGCGTGTGTCTATAGTTCATTGAGAACATTAACATTTGGTCAATGCTGGGTTTCTTTTCAGGCTCAAACTCCTGCAGAGGAGGAGGATGAAGGTGAGGAGGAAGAAACAGAAGAGTTGGGGCAAACGGAGACCTATGCAGAATATATACCTTCAAAGTGTGAGTGTCTTGCCATCGCATGAGTATGGGAAGTTCTGTTAACGCCATGGTGGACCAGCCTAATTACCTGCTCCCTTATTTTCCCGCGAGCAGTATATGGTGTTTGCTGTGGCACATCCCAAGCTTGTGATTTTCTAGAAAAACTGAATCCTTTGTTGGTGCTACTCTAATTTAACAGAACACTTTTCTGTTGCCTGCTTTTGGGGGAGGCATGACTTGGTTTTGTCAATCTGAAATTTCAATGGAACAGAAGAGCGAAGAGCAGGCGTCGGGCTTGTTTCTTCTGTTCCCAGCAGAGGGCTACAGAATATTAACATGAGGTCTGCAGTCCTTTTGGAGGTGCCCTGTGGGAGTGAAGATCTTGAGTTATCTGTTTTCTGTGTTGTCATTTAGCCAAGATTGGGAAGCACCACCCTGACCTCGTTGTTGAAACGAGCACCTTATCCAGTGTCCCCCCACCTGACATCACCTACAGCCTTTCCCTGCCGTGCTCCGTTGCCGACAAAGGGTCACTCTCTGCACTACAGCTGGAAGCAATCATTTATGCCTGCCAGGTATGTGGCTCCACCTTGCCCAGTTTGCATGCCCTACACTAGAAACAAGCTGCCTTTTCTATGGACAGATGTTCAAGTGTGTTTTAAAATAACCTGTAATATAGGTGATGAAACTTTGGAAGCTTTGGCATATGGCATTTTAAATGCCTTTTGAAGGGATTATTTGAAGCCGGGGACTTCTGTGGGGTCTATTTCCCGAAGAAGCAAGAACCCTTGACTTTTGTTGCAGAGAGGAGTGCTTTACATTTCTGGGTCCTGGGGGCCTTTTTCCTGAACTGCCACTTGTGAGCTTGGCCGTGACACTTGACCGTTCCTGCCGTCATTTATCTGAGCAGGAAATGCACTTGCATCAACGGGATATGTGAAAGGGTTAAGTGGTGCTCTTATAAGCTCACATGAAAGCTGTTCGCAAAGACAAATCTAGTTTAATTTCCAGTTCTGTTCTTGATTTTGCAGCAACATGAAGTTTTATTACCCAATGGGCAGCGAGCTGGGTTCCTCATTGGGGACGGTGCTGGAGTTGGAAAGGGCAGGACAGTTGCGGGCATCATCTTTGAAAATTATCTTAAAGGGAGGAAAAAAGCTCTGTGGTAAGTCGTTGAGTTTTTTTTCCTCTTTTCCCGTAAGACCTTGGAGTTAGTTTGGATCTGGGAGTAAGGAATTCCTTAGTGCTGATGTTGGCTTTATAGTTGACTCATGCTGTGGCCTTGGGTAAGTCGTTTCCACCTCTTTGTGCCTGTTGAAATGGGAATATTTCCCCTGCAGCGGTGATGGAGGATGAGTCACTATGAAATAGCAGATCATGTACTACTTGGAGTGCAATGTCAAGCCTATCCCCGCTCTCTTTGAAGTCGGCGGAGGGGTACTCATGGACGTCCCGGGTGCAGACTCAAGCCCCTAGAGTACAGTGTTTTACTGCAGAATACACACAGCTTGTCCTCAGTGGCAGACTGGAGTCTGCTGTAGGATCTCGCTCTGAGCTGTGTGGGCAGTTGGAAATGTGACAGTTTTGCACACCTACTGTTGCTTTAGTCAGAGCTATTAATCACTGTGCATGCCCTGACTGTCTCCCGAGGAGATAACCAGACCCACGTCTTGCTTTGCAGGTTCAGTGTCTCCAACGATCTCAAGTATGATGCTGAGAGAGACCTGAAGGACATCGAAGCCTCCCACATCCCTGTGCATGCTTTGAATAAGGTAGGGGAGAGAAGTTGTAATGGTCTTCTGGAAAATCAGCCTACGGTAGCAGCCAGAGGGATCTGCCTTAGCACGCAAAGCAGCAGTCACTTCTGCCTCCGCGTGGCTGGTGGCACAGGCAGTAGCAGACAGCAAGCTGCTTGCTCTTCCCTTCTCTCAGCGTGCTCTTCCCACCCTGGACTCTTGCTATTTTTATACGCTCTACGGAGCTGCGTGGTGAACGCAGAGCTGTTTCCTGCGAGAAGTGAGAAGTGTCTCCGGGCAAGTGCAAAGTACAGCAGGACTTGAACCCTTCTTGCCGTTCCTGAAGAGTCCTGCAGAGGGAACAGCTCCTGTTAGATGTGGCCGTGCTCTGCTCTCCTGGGCTAACATTTCCCAGCGCTGGTTTCATGGAACCTCTTTCCAGAGCGTGTGAGCAAGGGAGCACATATAAACGCACAGATTGGTGCCTGGCAGCAGCCTGCAGACGCACGGTGCCATGGCTGAGCACGTGGGCATTTCCCCCCCGCTGAGTGAATCAGAGAATTTTCAGACTTTCTTCCAGTTATTCAGTGATGAGGATGAAGTATTTCTCAAAAGAAACGACCGGCGGTTGTGTAGTGGTTATTCACAGGGCTTTGTAGCCTCTTGTCCAGTGCATCAGGCTTGTGTTTGTCACACCACTGGCCAGTTCACTGAAACACTTTTCTTCTCTGTTTTTTAATGGTATTGAACAACCAGCTCTTACGAAGTCAATGGAAACGCATGTATTTCACACCTCTGAATGCACTCCGTTAAGAGACCGAAGGCTTTAAACGGAACTTTCATCAGATTGGAACCATGGGGTTTTTCCCTTACCTTTTATTTTGTTACAGGTGGGACCCATGACAGTAAGATAGGCGACAATCTCACCTGGTCAAAGAGAAAATTATTTTCTAGAAATAATTAAAACAGATGGGTTCAAAACATTTAAACATAAAACTGTTGCTTAAAAAAATGAAGCGACTACAGTTGGCCCGAAAAATTGAAGTTCTAGCGTGGTCTCCACATTTCACTGCATGCATCCAGATGTGCTGACACATTGGCTAGTGGAACTTATCCAGACATTTAAAGTCCCTGTCATCACCGTGTCTCAGTGCCAAATAGAAGTGCTAAAGACGTCAGCTACCAACAGTCTTTTGTCTGTTCTGCTCTCAGATGGGGTTTTGTTCTTGGAGGCAGGAGCATGTGTCCTGCACAGTCACAGCACAATCGGCGGCATTGATTGTGGGCAAAGGATGGGCGCGACGTACTGGGGACAAGCGTCACGAGTGTGTGTGCTCTTGTTCTTCCTGTTTCTGCAGATTAAATATGGTGACACAGCTACCTCAGAAGGAGTCCTCTTTGCCACTTACTCTGCACTGATTGGTGAAAGCCAGGCAGGCGGTCAGCACAGGACACGCTTAAAACAAATTTTGGACTGGTGCAGGGAAAACTTTGACGGAGTTGTATCCTTTAAAAGAAAAAAATGGAGAGAGGGAGAATTGCGTGCTTGTGATTTTACTTCATCAAGGAACAAAGAGCTTGGGGCCACCTAAAGTCACTGGGAGCAGCTGTGCCAAGCAGCCTGGTGCCTGTGGCAGATATTGAAAAGCTGTAAGCACATACATCCCCCTATGCTCCTCTCTCCTCCTCCGCAGGCTGCAGTGTTAATGGGAGGAGAGGAAGAACAGCAGGGATTAACCTTTTCAGCATTATTCTTCCTCAGCAATACAAAACAAGAAACACCTTGGAAGTGAAGACAGAGGGAGGGGAAAATTACTTCAGGCTCTGAGGAGCAGAGGACTAGGCAAAACCGACAGATTTCATGCAGTGTGGGGAACGAGTCAATCCTGTTGATATTGGAACTGGCTGTTCATTTGGTTGGAGGAGGCTGGGTTGTATTTTCTGTCTGCTCCCATCCGCGTGATGAAAATAGATTCTTTCTCCTTAACTGATGTTCCCCTCCAGATTGTGTTTGACGAATGCCACAAAGCCAAAAATGCCAGCTCTACTAAAATGGGCAAAGCAGTGCTGGACCTTCAGAACAAACTGCCTCGAGCAAGGGTTGTTTATGCCAGTGCCACAGGTAAGCTTCTCACAGCATTGTGTGAACGCCATGCGTAAACAGTCGCCAGTCATCTCTGTGATCTGAAGGATCCCTTGAGATGTGAGCGCATATGCTAAGAGTACACGTTCATGCGGGAAGAGATGAATGGTGCTGCAGTGCTAGAGGGGAGCCCAGGGTGCTAAGATCTGCCCTGAGACCCATCACTGCCCATTACTGATGACTTTTTGGGAAGTCAGACGGATTTCTCTCCAGTTTAACTTGTTCCTGGCCAGCTGTTCAGCTGTATGATGATGCTTGCCCACTAAGTGTAAGGAGGGCGATGTTTGGAAAGGTACTCGGGTCTCCTGAGGCATGATGGTAAATGACCATCCTCTTAAGATCACTGTACTCCACTGTACTCGAGTCAAAACTATTCACAACTTCTGTGGTTTTGCTAACAGTGAATTCTGTTCAAACAGGTGCCTCTGAGCCAAAAAACATGATTTACATGAGCCGCCTGGGGATTTGGGGAGAGGGCACCCCTTTCAGAGCGTTTGATGAGTTCCTGCATGCAATTGAAAAGAGGCAAGTCGTGTCCAGCGTCCCTTTTCATGTGGCTTACGTTTTATGGCAGCCTTTGTGTGGGAAACGGGTGCAGTGCCTGAGCACAGCTTGAGCCAGGAGAGGCGGTGGTTCTGCAGAGGCACCTGCTCGGTGCAGCAGAGGCAGGGGTTTCACAGCTGTCTTCCTCTCCCAGGGGAGTTGGTGCAATGGAGATCGTGGCAATGGACATGAAGGTCAGTGGAATGTACATTGCCAGGCAGCTCAGTTTCACTGGAGTGACCTTCAGAATCGAGGAGATCCCGCTGGATCAGCAGTACAAGATTGTCTACGACAAGGCAGCGAAGCTGGTGAGCTGGTCCCACTGCGGTGGGGAGACTGACGTTTAATTGCGCTTGGGGCACAGCCGCTTGTTATGTGGGAGGGCTTGAGGACCCTAAGCGTGGCCATGGCCACAGACTTCGTTTATGAGGCAGACATGTGTACCCCTGGTACACATCCTCAGCTTACGTAAAAAATTATATTCTATTTTTTTGCTCCTATTTAAAAATTCCTTATTTGCAAACCAGAGCTTGCAACATCATGCTAGCGCAGAAAGGAGAGAATGACCGGACTCTTCGTTCAGCCTAACACAGCGACATAAATACTGATGTTAAATCAGATTATTAAACCCCAGACTGTTCTAATAACCTCCTCCACAGCAGTAATGAAAAATAAAACTCAAATATTAACTCAGCCTTTCTCGGTATTGTCTGCAGTGGGCAGAGGCCTTGATGGTGTTCCAGCAGGCAGCCGACTGGATCGGCTTGGAGTCTCGGAAATCCTTGTGGGGTCAGTTCTGGTCAGCTCACCAGCGCTTCTTCAAGTATCTCTGCATTGCTGCTAAAGTCCGGCGACTCGTTGAGCTTGCCAAGGAAGAGCTGGCGAAGGATAAGGTGTGGTATCAGAGCCTCGCTGCAGTGGCAGCAGCCATCAGTCTTACAAGTGATTTTTTTTTTTTTTTTTTTTTTGTAGTCTGCAGCCAAAGGGAGTTAATTATTGTTCAGATTGACTTGAAAGCAATTATAAATCTCTTTTAAGGATGAATTTCTCTCCAGATTACCCAGAATGAAATGCAGTGTCCAGGTTTCTGAGAACACTCATGGTAAATTATACTGGGGACTTAACATGGTCTCATCTTCTGAGGTGTTACCCACAGCTCATTTATGGTAGATGTGGGCAAGCCGATCGGAAGCAGTATTTTGAGTCATGTTTAAGCTAGAAGAGGTACCAGGTCCTTCATCTTGAGCACAGCCCTGTCCCTTCATCCATCTGGATGCAGTTTGGAAATTTGAGGCAGAAACTGCCTAGCAAAGTCAATTAGCTTCCGAAATCAGAGTCATCCTCTCTCTGGTGTGAGCAGATGTATGGTTTTGGACGCTGAAAGATTTGAGATAGTTCTTGATCAGGAGCTCTGCTACAGGCCCAGCATGTATTTGGGACAGGGTGCAAGGGAAGCATACCTGGGACTGTGAAATACAATCTTCTCGAGCCTGTAGCTGTTTGGCCTGACGCTGGCTGCGGTACACCCTCCCTGACGCCTTGCTGTGCCCTCCCTTGTGTTTCCCTGCAGTGTATCGTCATTGGCCTGCAGTCCACCGGGGAGGCTCGCACCAGAGAAGTCCTGGATGAGAACGACGGGCATCTAAATTGTTTTGTCTCTGCTGCAGAGTGAGTTAAAAACCCCTGTTTTTCTGCTGGGGGGACGCATGGGAGGCGGGAGGCGTGCTAGGGGAAGCCCTGCCCTTGGGCCACTTAGCACTTGCAGTTCTTGAAATGCAGTTTCGTAACGCCTCGTCCTACACACGCTGTAAGTAGAGGGCACTTAGCTGGGTCCTTGAGGCACTATTTCTTCAGCGTGACTTTACGAGCTGGATCCTGGATTTTGAAATTTCCTGTGGTCCAAACTTGCATGAACAGCCCTGGTCCAATTCTCTACACGCTGAAAGGAATTGGCAGGTGTAGGGGGACAGAAATGTGAGCTCAGATGTGGTTTGTGTGGGTCTGACTCTGGAAAATGGGGCTGTTGACAAACAAGAAATGAGCAAGAGAATCTCACGTAGTGCCGGAGGCTGGGATGACAATGTGAGGTGGCATCGCTGGAGCAGTGAGAAGGAGTGGTCCAAGGAGTTTAGATGTGCCAGTGTTGGCTTTTAGCACGCGTACGAGGCAGAACGTGTTGTTCGATTGCCAGGCTTCTACAGCATCCTGGTTGTGTTGCCTTTGTTCCTAGCTAAAGGGTGAGTTGGTTGTGCCTGAAGTGAAGCCAGCAGCAGGACTCCTGCTACCTTTTCAGCAGAGAACGAGGCTTATGCTCCCCTGCATTTCTGCAGCTTTCAAAATACCAGCCTGCCCCATGAATGCAGCTGTTCGTGCACGATGGGTGATGAAAACCTGGGACACTGGGTTGAGCTGTGTTTCCTCTGTTCTGCAGGCGACTGGGCTGTTACTGTTTTCTTTTGAAGTGACTTTTAATGCAGGTGAAAGCAATGCGAGATGCCGGAGACAGTACGTGTCCAGTTCGGGCAAAGCTTTCCTCCCTTACTGATGGAGGGGTTGTGTTGGTCTGTGTCACTGCTGTCTCCAGTCTGTTCCTGAAAAACAAATACCGGTGTGGTGACAGTGCGCCCGGCCAGTCTGACAACTGCTTGGATTGATTTGGTCTCTTGGATTGGTTTTCATGTCACACGGTGCAGAGGAACTCAGGCTCTAGAGGACTGCGTGGTCCCTTTGAGCCTTGCTCAGCTGTCGAAGGAGGAAGGGTTCTGTTAGTGATCATGCACACTGCTCAACTCTGTCGCCAGTTCTAGAGGGAAGAGCTCTTTGCTCAGCTGCACTGGCCGGATAATTGAGTGTCTCCTGGCATCTGCTGGGCCTCCAACTACGGCGTCCCGGTTTTACGAGCACTTCAGGGGATTTCTTGAAGGGAGTGTGCTGGGAAGAAGCAGTTGTTTAAAAGCTGATGAGAAACAGGGTTAAAAATAACCGGGTTGTTCAGTGAGCCCAACCCTTTGTTCGCAGGGAAGATGGGGAGTGCAAGTGTCAGGAAAATGAGCACGGTTTCATGGCAGGGAGGCTCCAGACCTGAGAGTGAGTTTTTGTATTTTGAGCCCAGAGTCACCCCAGCACACAGGACAAAATGGCTCTTTCTGGTGCCGTGTAATTGCAAATCACCTAATAGCCAGCACAGGGCTCTGCCCCTTCAGGGAGCAGTGCTGTCTCTGCCTCCTTCAGCCCCTCACTCCAAGGGTCTTAGAGCTCCCTCCCTGGTTCCCGAGACTCCCTTTGCCTCTCACGGGCGAGTTCTCATGTCCATACCTCTCAGCTGTCGCTTTCAATGTTTGGTTTTTTTTTGACCAGAGCTCATTCAGCACTGCCTTCTCATTGCACCGGGGGTTCATCCCCACCCCACATGATCAGCATTTATCCTTTCTTTGCAGAACAGCCCACAGAAACACTGGTTTTCCGCCTCTTACGATTTTTTCCATTCACCTGAAACCACGACGTATGTGTGTTTGGTCACTTTTCTCTGTTCTGTGGGCAGGTGGGCCCACGCCCAGTTAATCAGAGGACTTGGTGGAGCACATTGGTTGGACATCCTGACGGTGGTCTCTGCTGTCAGAACACGGAGAGGGGCTGGGACACTGGCACTTACTGGGTTTTTCAGTAGTGACGTAACAGCTTCCCAGTATGGTGTTTCCCATTTAAAACTCCCTCTTAGTTGCTATATAAAGGTCTTGCAACTTCGGCATGCCACGTGGCAGTGCAGAGGCCAGGGTCTGCTCGGCTTTTGTTGCAGTGTCTCCCTGGAATGGCCCTGCTCCCTCCGCCCGCAGGGCCGCCGTGGCAGAGAGTGTTTTTCCGGCACTATAGAGCTTTGCCTGCCCTCAGTGCGCCCGTTTCACGGCTGAGGATCTGCTGGCGCAGCCCACGCTCCCGCGGCAGAGCCCTTTGGTGAAACACACTCAGAGCTGCTGCTGTTCCGGAGAGCCACGCTGTACCAGTGGCTGGCTGATCACGTGCTAGTAGTTGTGGTGCAGCATTTACCCCTCTTTCATGAAATGTGGTGCTATTTCAAATGCACATTGTGACATGATAACCGGCAGATGTTCCTATTCCTGGTAGCTAGAATAAATTTTGCATCTTACTTTCAGAGGCGTCTTTCTATCACTAATTCAGAAGCACTTTCCTTCAACCAAAAGAAAGAGAGAAAAAGGAACTGGCATTAAAAGAAAACGTAAGAGCACACTCCACTGCCCAGCATCTGACCTCCTGCCTTGCTGCTTCACCCTAGCCACTCAGCTTTTTCTTTTCCTTTTTGCTTTTTCCCTACTTCATGCTTTTTGCTACTCTGCCCTGGTTTCAGTTTGCCCTCCCGCACATCTCCCATCACTCTCTCATCTGGAGGATGGCAGCTCTAGGTCATTCACCCTTTCCTCCCTCTAACCCACTTCCCTGTCACAGCGTAGGTCCTCGCCTCCACCGCTTGCCCCGTAGCTATGCCCCTTTCCCTCAGCCGCTTCCTTGCCTAGGCTGGTGGGCAGATTGCACAAGAGTGCCGGCTGCATGTCCGAAGCCCTCTTGCAGCAAGGGGGGTTGCTCCACTACCCTCACGTACAGCGCGGCAGGTGTGCTGGGAGGGGGGAATCACTTCCCTGCCAAATTCTTGGTTGTGGCTGCAGGTAAGAATAGTTTTGGGATTCCTCCTCCAGTGGGATGTGGGAAAGAGGGAAGAGGGGACAGCAGCACTGGCAGATTGTGGAGGTTATCCTGACCGGTTGCTGTTGCAGAGCAACCTGGGCAAGCTGGTTCGTGAACCCTCTCACGTAGTAGGAGCATGTCTTACTGTGCTTGGAAGTAAACAACACCCCGAAACACTGGCACCTTCCCGTGTCCTGCACATTCCTCTGGAGGCAGTCAACCTGTGGACTCCTTCCCCTGAGGAGTTAGCACTGCTTAGAGCCGGCTGTGTGTTCATCCTGACGTGTGCAACTAGCTTCAGCCCTGATAAAGATTGCCTTGTTCTTCTTTTCTCTCTCTTCCTTTCTCTTTCTTTCTCTCCGTCCCCCTCTCTCCCGCCCTTCCTAACTACCCCCCGCCCAAGAGGCTCTGTCTTTCCAAGAGCAGCCTTTCATTTGGGGCAATCTCAGCTATTTTGTGATTTCTCCTCCTCCTCTTTCTGAGCTGGCACTTGCTGTTCGGCATTGATGCTCGAGGCTGGGGGCTCTCCCTTGACGCCGCTCGCTCTCCCTTGCAGGGAAGCAGAGGGGCCGCTGCGCCAAGGCTCTGAAGGGCGTGTGTGACCCTGTGGGTGTGATCAAGATCAGTGATGACAGCAGCACTGACTCTGACATGGGGCTCGACAGTGACTTCAACTCCTCCCCAGAGTCTGTGTTGGAGACGGATGACGTCATCTTCGTTGAGCACACCTACAATGGCTTCGCAGCTGAGGACAGAAGTAAGCAGAGCAGCAGCACGGGCTTAGCTCCTTCCTCGCTGCGGGGAGCTGGGAACCGGAGTCCCTTCTAGTGACAGGCACCAGTGTGCAGGAGCGCGGCTGGAGACAGCCGCCCACCCCAGTGCCCTGCAAGCATGGACAGCGGCAGATCAGACGCGACCCTTTTGGGGGGCGGGTCTGGGTTAAGGGGTTGGCAGAGTCAGTGAGTTGATGTGAGGAGACTCTCTTGCTGTCTCCTTGGAACGGTGAAGGTCCTTCTGTGCTTGGGACAGCCTTATGATCTTGGCTAGCTTTTATCCTGTGGTGGTCAAACCCGGGCTGGTGAGGTTGATTCACATTAATCTGCTGTGATCAGTGAGCAGGAAGAATGTGTCCTACGTGCTTCTTTCCCTACCAAAACAGGGGGAAGCACAGAGGGAATTCACTCCAAGCTCAGCAGCATTTATTGCAAGTCAAGGTGTCTCTGCCTGCTCATCAGATAGTGCTCCAGAAGCCCTTTGGGACAACTTTTTTCCCCCTCTCTGATTTGCAGTTACCAGATAGCTCTAAACTTTTGCATTTTACGTTCCAGGTAATTTTCACATGCTGCCTTCCCAGAAAGAGATGCACGGCCTGAGAGAGCTAGAACACGTGGAAAAGATGAAGCAGGACCTCCTAGCAAAAGTAAAAGCACTGGGCAAAGAGCTACCTCTCAATACCTTGGATGAACTGATCAATCACTTTGGGGGCCCGGAGCATGTGGCTGAGGTACTTCTCACAATCAAGAGTGTATTTTTGTGACACTGGGAGACAAGAAAAGGGGCCAGCAGAGAGGGTTCCTGCTGGAAGATGATTTCCTCTCCTTCCTTGCAATCTGAAAAAACTGTTGAGAACTGACTTTCTAAATTGACTTGCTGCGCCATGCAGGTCTCTCCCCTCTGCTAACAGCCTCTCTCTCCCCTGTGCGTGCGTGCAGATGACAGGGCGGAAGGGTCGGGTAGTTTGCAGACCGGACGGCTCCGTCATGTTCGAGTCTCGTGCAGAGCAAGGCCTCTCTATAGACCACGTCAACCTGAAGGAGAAGGAGCGTTTTATGAAAGGGGAAAAGGTGAGTCAAGTTTGAGCCAAGGAAACCTCCAAACACCTGCATGGGAGTGAGCACACTGAGATGAGAAGGAGAGGGAGGGTGCCTTTGCCTGCTTGTGCCTTGCCAGCCTCAGGCCAACGAGGCTCTGTAGCTTTGTCTGTCTGTCTGACCTGCTGGAAGGTTACAAGGAGTCCTGGGTCCCTTCACGGGCTGGGGAGTTGTGCTTTGGGCTGCTTCTTGAAGCATTTTGCAGATGTCCAGGAATCTCACTCCCCCTTCTCACTTCTTGTCTCTCTCCCTTAGCTTGTAGCAATAATCTCCGAGGCCTCCAGCTCAGGTATCTCTCTCCAAGCAGACAGACGGGTGAAAAATCAGAAGCGTCGGGTCCACATGACGCTGGAGTTGCCCTGGAGCGCAGACCGGGCCATACAGCAGTTTGGTGAGGACTGAGTGTTCTCTGTCACTGTCTCCTTCCCCTGAGCATGGTTCAGACCGTGAAGCCTCGGGCAGCCCTGGGAAGGAAAGGTGTGCATGGCCGCCCGAGCCAGGCTCGTGCTGCAGCTGGCGCAGGTGTATTTACCTTCCTGAGATACGGCACCTTGCAGAGCACAGCGCTCCCGTGTTTTGGCAGGATGGAAATGCAGACGTGAAGCAGTTGTGACTTACTTATATTGCGAGGAAGGCTTGTGTTGTCTTCAGGAGTGATTTGCAGTGTGGGAAGGGGGAACCCTCCCATAGATGTTAGCAGTGTGTCCTCATGAAACATGCTGGGAGTGTGTGGGGATTTCTCTTCCACCCTGGGGAGGGACAGTTCCTCAATGCATGAGCACAAAAGAAATAATGCACAGCCTAGCTCAAACTGGGGAGCCACTCCTCAGGCTCAGAGGGTCAAGGCTATAAATTCAACTCTGCTCAGGTCTAAGCAGCACCAGGGTCATGAACGTGACTGTGCCTCTGTCCTTTTCCCCCGGAGAGAGATCTCCTTTGAAAACCAGCATGACGTGGGAAGTTGTTTTGGCTCTCTCACCTCTTGCTCAGCTTCCCTTCCCATACCAGACACGCTGTACCAACCTCTCCTTTCACTTCTGTTCTCATGTCCCTCCCTGTAGGTCGAACACACCGATCAAACCAGGTTTCTGCTCCAGAGTATGTCTTCCTTATCTCTGAGCTGGCAGGAGAGAGGAGGTTTGCATCCATCGTGGCAAAACGTCTGGAGAGCCTAGTAAGTGCCCTGCGGCAAAGAGGTCAACACGTCAGTTCCAGTTCTCTCTGAAGAGCTTCCATTTCGGTGTTCCCACTGGCATGGCCAGTCTTACTAGTACGGGGGATTGTATCACCCCTGACGGAGGGCATTGCAGTTGTGGAAGGCAGGAGGCTTTTAGCATCTGTGAAGAAGAATGTGTAGCCAAGGCATCATGAGGAATTTCAGGGAAGCAGAACCCAATTCCAGATGCTGGAATTCCCCCACTGTTACAGGAGTGTAAACCCATCCTGTTTCCAGAAAACTGATGAAATCATTAGTGGAATAATTAATTTGTGTCTGTTTCATTTTTCTTCACTCCTGATAGATCCCCAAATACTTGGGTAAAGTCTCAATATTCCAGAGGAATGCTGCTTCCCCACAGCACGTTCTTATGCTGGCCTCTTCCGAGACGTGGCTTTGGCCATCCGTCTCTGGTGTTTTGCAACAGCTAAAAGCAAGAACTTTTTGCTTGGTCTGCCTTCCTAGGGTGCCTTAACCCACGGAGACCGACGGGCCACCGAATCCCGAGACCTCAGCAAGTACAACTTCGAGAATAAGGTAACTTGAGGCTCTTCTCAGGGTAGCTCAGCCAAGGAGGGGTCAAAGTAGTCAGCAAGTGCCTTCGGTGGGAGCCAGAGCCGGGAAGATCGTTACTGGCATCTGCAGGCAGGATCTGGCCTAGCACCCAGCACCCGCGTGTAGCCCCGTGTTCAGCGCGCAGAGCCGAGCGAGGAATGGGTGCTGCGCACCTGAGCAGCTCGCTGGCAAGAGCCTTGCGCTCCCACGGGGCGCCGGGAAGGGCGCGTGGGCCTCTGCCCCCCGCTGGTGCCGGCACCCGGGCGCGGACGTGCAGGTTCCTGTACTCTGGTTCCCGAGGGACAGAGGAGGCCCCTGACGCACGGCTTCCCCCCGGGACGGCCACCAGGTCAGTGGCCTTCCTGGAGGCCATGGCTTTCTCTGCAGTGCCAGCAGAAGTGTTGTGACACGCTCAGTGCGCCGCTGGGCGGCCAGTGCGGGTTTGTCCCGTGCCTGACTCTTGTCTCCTTTCACAGTACGGGGCTAAAGCACTAGACAGAGTTCTCTCCACTATCCTCAACCACACGGAGAACAGAGTTCCTGTGCCTAAGAGCTATGACAGAGGGGAGGCTGCGTTTTTTCATGGTAAGAACATTATCAGCTCTGGGGTTTCTGCTGCATCTTGCTGGCCGGGTTGGTCTCAGGTTTGGGATGCCTGAAAAACGGAGCAGAAGCTCAGCGAGAGGGAACAGTACCGCTGGCTTAGCAGCTCACTAGTGAGTGGGGCGATTGGCCACCCAGATGCATGTCACCCTGCCAAGTGTGGGGAGAAAAGAGTCTGGGAGAGACTTAGCTGCAAAATGTCGGGCACAGCTGGAGGAGAGGCAGCCCTGCAGGACTGCTGAGGGAAGGCTGAACCCTAAAACGCACAGGCTGTCTTCTGCCATTCCAGAAATGAAGCAAGGTCTCATCTCTGTGGGCATCTGCTGCAATCAGATGAAGTACGGCACTGTCTCGGTGGAGAAGGGTATGTGTCAAGCTTTTCCTGCCCAAAGTAGGGGAGAAATGAAGGAGGCAGGGATGTCGTGGCCCACCCAGTCCGACTGCATGGGAGCACAGCCTGAGGGGTTTGCTGTGCAGTTGGGGCGGGATGTTTGCTTTGAGGGGAGCGTCCTGAGGGGGTTAGCTGGCGCTGCAGATCCCATTTCCCGGCAGCAGCCTGGCAGCTGACCACAGCCTGGAGGAACAGCCCTTGGGCTGCTCTCTCGTGCATTAGTGCTGTGCTGCCATCAGGAGGGGACGCGGGGTGGCTTGTCGGGTGATGCTCTTTGGGAGCGTGCTGGTGGGTGCCATGCCCAGCTGTGCCACGTTCCCTGACCCACCATGCTTTTGCAGACTGCTCCATCACGAAGTTCCTGAACCGCATCCTGGGTCTGGAGGTGGACAGGCAGAACATGCTCTTCCAGTATTTTTCTGACACCTTTGACTATCTGATTGAAAAGGACAAGAAGGAGGGCAAATACGACATGGGCATCCTAGGTATGGAGCCTGAGGGTTCCCTGTTCCTCCCTGTGCCAACCTGTGCTGTTGCCACAGCCATCTCAGGCACTGCGGTGTCCCCTCACAGCACAGATCCTGAGAGTCCTGCAGGGAGAGGAGGTGGTGCAGGAAGATAGATCTTACAACTGGCATGTGTTTTGGTCTTTCCTCCTGCTATAGATTTAGCCCCAGGGGTGGATGAGATCTACGAGGAGAGCAAAGAGGTCTTCCTGACCCCTGGGCACCCGCAGGATGGGCAGGTCGTGTTTTATAAGGTAGGCAGCCTGTGCAGCTATTGCTGCAGTCCAGTCTCCTCCAGTGCTTCCCAGTCTGGGGCTATGAGCTGTTGTGTTCCTTCCCCTGCCCTGTGGCTTTGTGTCATTTTTGTGTCACATCTGTGTTGGTCATGAGCAGGTGACTGATGCTGGGAGTTACACAGAGCAGGCAAGGAGAGGCCCTGCCGTACCCGTGAGGGCAGTCTGGCAGTGCCTCCTTCTAGGCTGCAGCAGCACCAAGCTTGTGTTGAGGGTGGGATTTGTGAGGCAGATGCTGATGCACCTGTCCTGCCCCCACCAAAGCTTCAGAATCCCTCTGTTTGTCCCCATTTAGATCAGTGTCGACAGAGGCTTAAAGTGGGAGGAAGCCTATGAGAAGTCACTCAAACTGACAGGATCCTTCGATGGGTTCTACCTCTCCTACAAGGTAGGTCCCTGGGCTCTGCCAGGGTGGCACCTCAGCTTGGAGGATGACTCCAGCAAGATAAGGTCTGCCATGGCTGCCTGGGGGCTGGGAGATGCCTCCAAGAACCTCCGTCCTGGAAGGAAGGGGGTTAGTTTAGAGAAGTATGAGCTTGGGGAGAGAGGCTGTGACTGTAACCATCAGCTCCACCCCAACAGATGCGAGGCTGCAAACACACCTGTCTGCTGGCAGAGCAGAGCCGTGGGAAGAATTTCATCCTCTACAAGCCAAATATTGGGAAGCAAAGCCAGCCTGAGAGCCTGGACAGTCTGCAGAAGAAGTACCGGCGGGTAGGTGGGAGCTGCGGCCCTCCAGTGTGGGGAGAGAGAAAAGCCTCTTTCTCTGGGCAGGGGTGTCTTTGGAAGGCCGTTTGCTGTAACCCCTTCACAGCTCCTTGTAGCCCTGTTGTGGGTTCGGCAGAGAGAGTGGTATCACCCAGGTGTCCTGACTCCCAGCCTGGATTTCAAGCCTCAGCTGCATGTTGGGCAGTGGAAGATCTGTAATGCTGTGTGTTTCTTCTGCAGGTGCTGCCTGAGGAAGCCAAGAAGCACTGGGAGAATAGCTACAACTTCTCCTTGAAGAACTGTAACCATGCTGTCTGGTAAGGCATCTGCAGCCCCAACCTGTCCTGCCCTCCCCAGAGCAGAGCTGGTGTTGGGGAGAGGTTCCCTGGCTGTGGTGGTGGGGAAGGACCATGCCGGGGAGGCGGGGGGTGAGGGCTCCTGGTCTGCTGTGGGAGCCTGTGCTGATTCGGGTGGTTTTCTCCCACTTGGACTGAAGGAACAGGAGCTGCAAGCTGATCCAGGAGGGGAAGGAGTGCTTCCAGGGCATGCGCCTGCGTCACTACTACATGCTGTGTGGGGCCCTGCTGCGGGTCTGGAGCAAGATCGCCAGTATCATGGCAGACATCACCAACACCAGCTACCTGCAGATCGTCCGCCTCAAGACCAAAGAGAAGAAGAAGCAAGTCGGTGGGTGAAATGCTGGGAAGGGGGTGGGGAGCAGGACATTTTAGGAGAAGGAAGAAGGGGTCCAGCTGCCCAATGCCAAGATTCCTTTCCTAAAAAGGGACGTGTTCTGGCCTGGAAGCATACCACTGCTTTAGATGACCCCTTTAGATGGGAAGGAGGGGAGCTGGGGCCACGCTGACGTGTGCTTGGGCACCACCAGGCAGAGGGTGTGAGCCAGGCCTGAGCTGTCCCCTCCATCTGCTATGAGCCTGCCGTGGAGCAGCTTTTGCTTTGGTTGCAGTGCTGTCTGCCTGCTCTGCAGCCCGGCCGAGAGGCGAAGCAGGCTGGGAGTGTGCTTGGCAAATGGGCCCCAGTGCTACTGCCCACCCCTCGTCCCCACCATGCCTGTTCCTTCCTGAAGTGCTCTGGGGACTGATGCACATTCCTCCCCTAGGGATAAAGATCCCCGAGAGCTGTGTCCGTAAGGTGCTGGAGGAGCTGAAGCAGATGGACGAGAACGTGAAGCGAAAGCACAACCGACTCCTCCAGGCCCAAGAGCAGAGCCAGCAGTTCTCCCTGCCGCTGCACATCCTGCCACAGCCCCTGGACCTCACACAGATGGGGCCCGGGGTCCCCCTGCCCAGGCACTCCCTGCGCCAGGATGAGATCCTGGACTTGACCTACAGCCCTCCCAGCAACAGCATCCCTGACGTGGTGATGAACCCAGAGCCCGGGGCATTGTGCTTCCCCTCGGAGCCCGTTCTCCAGCCACACCAGCAGCACAGATTACCCTTTGGCTTCAGCCACCCTTCTGCCTTCAAGAGCCCGGCCTCCGTCCTGGAGGGGAACGTGCCTCTGAGCTCCTCGCTGCATGAACACCTGCCTCTGCCTCACCCAGGACCCTTGCAGACACTGCAGCAGCAGCAGCAGGAAGATTTTGTCCAACAGGATGGGAATATCAATTTTAGAGAGATCCTGGAGGACATGCTAAGGACGTTAAATGGGGCCCCCCAGGAGAACATGCTCCCCCAGGAGCGCCAGAGTGTGATCCAGTTCAGTGGGCCTTTCCCAGACTTCTGAAAGCCAGCTGGGCAGGCCATGCGATGCTCGGCCGCCGTGGATCCATATCCTTTGGTGCAGAGGTGAGAGCTGGGGAGCCTCGGCTTTTCTACTGGTTTGGACTGACCCTTTTCTGTTTCTGAGGGAAGAAAAAAAACCTATAGTTCCTTAAAGCAAAGTTTATTTATATATAATATGCAGTCAGGCATGTATAGATTTGTATATAACATGCGCTTGGGGGGAGTTGAGTGCTGCCAAGTTCAACTGATCTGGACTGATGGTCTCTGCTGTGTTCAAGTCCTGCTCAAAGGTCAGTGCCCGTGTAGGACTGAGGAGAGATGCCCCCTCCTCTGTGCCCGTCCCCCTGTAGACTACTGAGTTTCTGAGCTGGGTCGTGCCTTCCCCAGCCCTCCAGCCCAGAGAGCTGGTCCCCCCACGAGCGGGCTGACCAAACTGTGTCTGCATCGGCTGCTGCCAGCTTTCCTCTTGGGCTGCCCCAGCCCTGCTGCGGACCTTGAGGCTGCTCCGGAGGGCTGGGTCTGAAGGCAGGGGTGAAGGGGAAGGGAATGCTGTCCCAGAGGAGTCGGGAGCCACTGAGCTCAAGTGTTGCTCTGTGCAGGGCCGAGCAGGCATAGCTGAGAGAAGCAAAACTGACTGTGCCTGCTCTGCCCTTCCTGGGAAGGGACACCGACACCTCTGGGGCTGCCCGAGCTCCATGGGAGGGCAGGAGCTGGCTGCACCCGCACCTGGTTTGTCAGTATCGTGGCAGAGCTTGTGAGTTTGTCAGAGCTCAGCCACACCGGGACCACGGGGGGATTCCCCGGAGCAGAAGGGCCACGTGCCCCATCAGCCTGACCTGCACTTTAGCCTCGGAAGGTCACTGTGGCTGGCTGTGCTTTGTCTAACTTCTGGCTATCGCGTGGTGTCCTTTCACCTGGCCATCTCACCGGTCCTGTTCTGTAGGGCTTGTCCTTGGCTGGGCCATGGACGCAGGCCCGCGTGTCTGGATCTGGGCGACCCAGCCCTGCCCGCTGCCGACCTCAGTGAGAGCTGCTCCCGGGTCCCAGAAGGGAAGAGTTCCCCGGTGAGCACCAGGGATGTGCAGTATCGCTGCTCATGCTGCAATTCTGCAATACCAAAGAGCAAAGGTCTGCTTTGCAAAGCACTGCCCCAGACAACCCACTGCCCCTCGGCCGGGAGTGGCTGGGCGAGCTGCCTTCTCCCCAGGATGGAGGTAGCCTCCAGCCACCTCTGCCACCTTCCCTGTTCCAGCAGCCTCCCGCCTCGGCAGGTCCCGGGGAAACTCTTTTGTTTTCTTTCTTTAATCTAAGGAGTCTGGCAGGAAGCTGCCTGCTGGCAGGAGTGCTCCAGGCCTGGCAGCTCCTCCGCAAGCCTCCCCTCTGCTGTGTTTCTTTTCTCTGCCTTGAGTCATCGAGGTATTTCCTAGAAGTGGCACCGGCATGTTTTCAGGGGAAGGACGAGAGAACTTCCCTTGCAGAGGACCTGGGGAAGGAGGTCCAGCTGGGAGAGGTTCCCCGTGCCCTGACAGGTCAGTCTTGAGGGGGCTGGAGCTTTACGTGTGCCCGGTGGAGTCCTCTCCAGGCAGAGAGCCTTGACACCCCGCCGTGTCCCCCCAGGGCTCGGGGGGGGCCAAGTGCCCTGTTCGCTCTTGGGAAGCGCTTGGGTAGCTGTCCGCAGTGTTCCTGCTCCTGCTGAGACGGGAGCTGCCTTCCCTGACACATTAAGACCGTGGACCTGCCCCACATGATGCACGTGAGCTTGGTTTTGAGGTTGCTCTGGTCCTCGCCCTTTGTTCTGGGGGCTCGTCCTGACCCCCGGCCCTCCCCGGGGTCAGCCCTGCAGTCGAGGACGCTCGGGCTGCGCTTTACTGCATTCAAGGAAACCTCCTTACCTCAAAGTAAACACCAAAGACGGGGAGCCCCTGCGTGCCCCCGCCCCGGGGCCCTGCTGCTGCCCCGAGAGGTTTGTGCTTTTCCCACAGCTTTGCTCATGGCAACCACGCTCGCCTCTGGCCACAGGGCCGTCCGGGAATCGCCGCTTTCTTGGGGTGCCACAGCAGCTTTCTCCTAGTCCTGAACAGAGCAAGGCTCTCCCCTTCCCCAGACCCTCCTCTATTTAAAATATGCCCTAGTCCGCACCACTTGTGGAGAGGCCCCGGCTTCGCCGTGTCCTGGTTTCTTTGCTCGGCGCTTGCTGAATTCTCAGCGAGGAGAGAAAAGGATGCCAGGAAAACCTATTTCAGAGAGGCTTAAACTCAGGAATAGCGAGGAAGAGTTCTCCTGCTAGGCACTCTCCGCCAGCCACTTCGCCGCCGTCACCCGGAGCCTTACCTGGTGGCTTTGACGTTAATTTTAAAATATATGCAATTCCCCCTCCCTGATCTCTGGAAAGACAGAGAGCACCTTCGAGGATGCCCTGCCCTGCCCCGATCCTGTGTTTTTGTCAGGGTTAATAATATGTAACAATATCTTTTAACTAAATTATTATGCAGTTGTCCTACTGATTGTATGTATTTTTAAATGAGTCCCTTTTTTTTCTTCCCTTACACATTTTTGTTAGCACTTTTTAATCCGCTTGTTGTTTGCCTTTGTTTTTCTATGTGTATTTATAATTAATTGAGATGTATATATGTAAAGAGATTTTTTTAGAATATGTGCCTTTGACTAATAATTCCTGAATTTTCTACTTGCCTCGGAAGGATAATTTTTCATTCTGCTCAGTAAAAACGGAAAGGAAGCCACATACGAGATTTCTGTAAGTCCCAGTTCTCTGTCTGTCTGTCCGTCTGTCCAGAGGTGTAGACCTGCCCCAGGATCCCATCTGGGACTCAGATCAGGATAGGGAATCCAAGGGCCAGGGTCCTACAGGCAGCTGGGGTTTATCTCCTGTGTCACCAACGCAGTGGCAGTTGAGGACTGCCCGAGCCACCCACTTCTGCCTGGGACGAGCCGGGCAGGGGAGGAACCTCCCTGGAGCCAGCCCGGGCACCGGCCTTGGATGAGGCTGCTCCCGCCCGGCTTTGCTGAGGAAAACACAGATAAAGGAGCCGCTGTTCAGGCGCGTTCCTCCAGCACGAGCTGTGCCGCTGCGGCGCCGGGACATCTCGCCCAGGCACTGCCGGCCCTGCTCTGTCCCCGGGGGAGGTGGGATGGGGGTGAGTCACGGGCGATCGTAACGGAGGAGCAGTTTGTACCTTGCCTTGTGCAACCGCATCTGGGCAGCGCGGTGCTGCCGGCAGTGTTCATGGCGAGAGCGAGGGGGGCTGTGGGGCAGCTCCCGAAAGCAGCCCGCCTACCCTGGGGCGGCCGAGCAGTCAGGCAGGCTGGAGCAGGATCCTCCCAGCATCTTCGACGTGCCAGGCTGCAGGCAGGTGGGGGCACCCCAGCAAGGACCCTGGGCAGTTGGGGGCTTTGGATGTTAAAGGGAGACCCAGGACCTCCCCCAGACCCTGGGGAAAAGAGGCAAAGCAGCACTTCTGCACAGCAGGTCACCTGTAAAACACGAGCTTTCCCTGCCCACGGGAGATGCTGGCACCCTGTGGGCTTGGCCAGACAAGGCTGTGCTAACAAGCTGTGGCTGAGACTTCTCGAGGAGGATGGGTGCACCTGTAGTCCTGCACACTGCAGTCGGACACTTCTCTGGCTACGTGAGGTATTTCACTGTGTCCCAACATGACTTGGTTTTGTTTTGCAGCACTTGCTTCTGGCTGCAGTTGCACCACTGCTGGAGCTGTCCCTTTGCTGCCCTGCCAGGGCCAGGAGGGGTATCGGGGCCAGGGGCGTGCTGCTTAGCACCCAGGCTTCGCCTGTAGTCCCTCAGCTTTCATCTGGGTTCGGAGAAAAACAACCCCATTGCCTCATCGGGGCAGATGGCTGTTGGTTTAGGGTAAGGAAGGAGCACAGCTGTGGTCCCAGAGGGGACACACGCCTTCCCCCTGCTCTGGCTTCTCTGGCGTGAGTCCCCCAGGGGCAGGGGCTGACCCAGGATTTGTGTGCAGTTCCCTTGTCAGCACTAAGGAGGATTATCCCTGCTGGGCTCAGGAGTTGTGTAAGGTCTTGGCACCCCTGCACAGCTCAGTTCTCACTGGGAGCAGGGCAGCAGATCCAGCCCTGTCCACCACTCAATTCCACACACCCAGACGCAACCGGTCATTTCTGATACGTTTATTGCAAGGGGACGCCAGATCCTGCTTTATGCCCGCAGAAAAGGACTGCCCAGCAGCGGCTGCCAGCCCTGTGAAGCCGCCTTCTTCCAGCAGGTGCACGCCAGATCTTCAGGTCTGCCTCACCAGCAAGCTGGCTTGAAGACAGACCGTCATTGGGGCTGGATGAGGAGGCTCCACAGGCAGCGGGAGGGCCGGTGCTGGGGCGAAGGGACAGCACAAGGGTGAGATGAGCAGGTCTACAGGTAGGCAGGCAGGTCCTTCTCAATCACCTGGGCGAAAGAAGGGAGCATCGTGCTATGAGACCATCATTGCCCCAGAACCATGCCTGAAGCCCCCTCCTTCCCAGCCCCAAGGGACTGCTTGGAACCACCGACCCACCCTGTGCTGGGTGCCCAGTGTCCCCAGTACTGCAGCCGACCCCCAAAGCACAGGGGTGCCTCTTCCCCACCCCAGCCAAAGGAGGAAGAGAGCTGAGACAGCCCCAGAGCCTGCTCCGGAGCAGTGCTCAGCCCCAGCACCGCCATGTTTCTCTGCAGATATGATCTGCAGAGAGCTGCGGGCACTGTCACACTTCCCGTTCTCCCACGGGTCAGGCAGAGCTGTAACACCGACCACGCCGGCCGCAGACTTACGTAGGGATCCTCCATCGGACTGTACCTCTTTACCACTTGGCCCTCCCGGTTAATGAGGAACTGTGGAAGTGAAGCAGCCCCCAGGTGAGTCCAGCTGCAGCAGGGGCTCTGCAGCCCTGCGAGAGCAGCGAAGCGGCGCAGGGAGCCGCTATGGCAGATCCTGCCTGCGGAGCTGCAGCCCCTGGCAGACCTGCTCCCCCCTCTGCTGGTTTCTGCCTCTCTGGGCCAGGGCTCCAGATAGGACCAGGACAGTGCAGGAGCCCCTTGGGCTGCTCCTACCCTGACATCCAGGGTCACTGCACAGAGCGGTGCCTGTGCATGAGGATCCCTCCTCCCCGCAATGCCTCGGGGACCCCCGCCCCCCGCAAAGAGCGTGGGTTCCACCCAGGCACAGGCTGGGAGAAGGCTGCTGTGTCCTACCTTAGTGAAGTTCCATTTTATTGCACTAAGAGAGAAAAAAAAACAGAAGTGAGACTATGAAATAAAACGCCTTTCCGCTTGCTGCGGCCACTGCCTGCCTGCCGCGTGCCTTCCGCGGCTCCCCCCACCCACACTCACTTGCCCAGGGTGCCTCTTCCTTTGGGCTGGTCCTTCATCCACTTCCAGAGCGGGTGGGCATCGTCCCCATTGACATCGATCTTACTGAACATGTCAAACTTCACACCGTAGTTTTCAGCAAATGCCTTAATTTGAGCATTGTCCCCGGGCTCCTGAGGAAGGCAAGAGAAGGAGCACTCTGAGCGGCCCTGGGACGCCCGGGGGGTCCGGCCAGCCGTGGGCTGGCCCTGCGCTCCCGGGCAGCCCTCGCCCTGCTCCCCCACGTACCTGTTTTCCAAACTGGTTGCAGGGAAAGCCCAGGATGCGTAAACCCCTCTCAGCATATCGGGCGTGCAAGTCAACAAGCTGAGTGTAGTTTACAGCGGTTTTTCCTCATTTTGAAGCCACGTTAGTGATGATGCAGACGTAGCCTCTGGAACGGGGGTGAATCAGCCGCCGTTCCCCCGGCAGGGGCGGGGAGCGGCGGGAAAGCGCCCGTAAACAAGCTGCGCTCCCGGGTTACGCAACGGATTGCCCCACCGCGGCCGACTCCCCGCCCGAGGCCCTTTGAGCCGCGTTCCTCCCCCCGGGGCCGAGCGGCGCCCGGCCCTTGCCTCCTACCGGTACTTCTCCAGGGAGACGTCGTTGCCATCGATGTCTCGGGCGTGGAAGTCGTAGATGGCCTTGGCCGAGCGCCAGTCCTCCGCCTGGGCACACTGCGGGGCGCGGGGGGACGCCGTCAGCCTCGGCCGCCCCCCGCCCCGCGTCCCCTCCGGCCTGGGGGGGGCCCCGCAGCGGCGCTCGGTGCCTCCGTCACCCCACCGGGGCTTCCCCGAGCGACACACGGGCTCCCGGGGGGGGCGGGCATCGTCCGCCCCCCGCTCCACCGGCCCCGCGCCCCGCCAGGCCTCAATCCCCCCCGCCCTGGGCGCCCCACGGCCGCGGCGGCTGCCCGGCAAGAGCCCCGACCCCCAGCCCCCGCCGAGCCGGCCCGGCTCCGGTGGCCCCGGGGCGGAGCGGGCCCCGCCGCCCCGCGCTCACCATGCTCCGGACCGGGCCCCGCGCCGCTGCTGCCGCCCCGCACAGCACTGCCTGCCGCACCGCCCGACCCCATCCCATCGCGCCCCGCCGCCCCCGACCCCTCAGCCAATCGACGGCTCGCACGCCCCGATGCACCGCCCCTTTTGGCCGCGTAGCCAGTCAGAGCGCAAAGAGGCGTGTTCGACAGATGATGGATAGGAAGATAGACCAATGGAAGAGCAAGATAGGCGGGATGGCCGCGGGGATGTTTATCGGCGGGCGGGCGAGACCATGGGGGCGGGGGGATTGGGCCAGGGCGCGGGGCGCTGGAGGTCGGTCCCGGGCTGCGGTCTGTCCCGGCTGGGACACAGACAGCCGAGGAACCGCTCCGGCCGCCGGAGAGGGATCCCTGCCCCTCCCCGAGCGAGCGGCGGAGGCGGCCCACGGCGGACTACGGCTCCCAGGAGACCCCGCGGCACAGGCCCCCGTGGCCGCCTCGGCGCCGCCTGTGGCCGCGCGGGCAGGCACTAGCGCGGGCGGCCCCGGGGGCCTCGGGAGGCGGCCGCCATGGACGACGAGGAGGAGACGTATCGGCTGTGGAAGATCCGCAAGACCATCATGCAGGTGCGGGCGGCGGCGGGGCCTGATAGGGCCGGGGTCTGGCGGGGCTGAGAGCCGGCGCGGGTGCGGGGCAGCAGGGGCGGCGGGCGGGCGGGCGGCCCGTCCCGCGGCCCCGCCGGAGCGGTGAGGGCCGGTCGCCTGACCCGAGCGCGTTCTCGGCAGCTCTGCCACGACCGGGGCTACCTGGTGACCCAGGACGAGCTGGACCAGACGCTGGAGGAGTTCAAGGCGCAGTTCGGTGACAAGCCCAGCGAGGGCCGGCCCCGGCGCACGGACCTGACGGTGCTGGTGGCTCACAACGACGACCCCACCGACCAGATGTTCGTCTTCTTCCCGGGTGAGCAGCGCCCGCTCTGGCGCCGCGGCGGCCGCGGTCGCCGGGCAGAAGGGCTGGCTTTGCTTTCTGAAGGGGCGCATCGGATGGCGGGGGCTCTTCGTAACCCTGGGGCTGGCTGCTTCCCCAGAGGAGCCCAAGGTCGGAATAAAGACGATCAAGATGTACTGCCAGAGGATGCAGGAGGAGAACATCACCAGAGCGCTGATCGTGGTACAGCAAGGCATGACTCCGTCGGCAAAGCAGGTACAAAGCGCTGGCACAGGAGGTTGTCTCTGCATCGGGGTTATTGTGGGCCGTGGATGTTTTGCTTGTCTGTTTTTCAGTGCCACTTTCGGTTAGTAGAAGCCTAGAATTTCCTTCCAGATACAATCTTTAGCTAAAGCCTGTCGTACCTTAATACAGGCTCTTGCTTAATGGACCTCTGTATTAACTAGAACGACTGGGACTGGTTCTGGTTCCAGAAGAACAGCTGAGAGCCCATGAATAGTCAGGAGGTTGGCAAGAGAAAAGGGGATGTTTGCCAGTGGCCAAGAGGTCTGCGCTTGCGTAGCCGTTCTGTGCAAGCACGAGCTTAGTGATCCTGCAGTGACTGGTGTTTACTGAGGAGCAGGTCTGAGCACAGGCAGGGCTGTCCCAGGGCAGAGCTGATGTTTGACAACCCTTTCCCTTTCCAGTCCCTGGTAGATATGGCTCCCAAATACATCCTGGAGCAGTTCCTGCAGCAGGAGCTTCTGATCAACATCACAGAACACGAGGTGAGCGGTGTCGGGCAGCAGAGTGAGGGTGGGATGATCAATCTTTGGCGCTGACCTGCGGCTCAGGCTGTTCCTAGAGACTTTCTCTTGCTGGAAGTAATGCAGTTGTAGTTTGCTTCCTTACAAACAAGTTGCTTCTCCCACCACTGTGAGGAGCCAGACACTTTCTCTGCCTTTCTAATCTTACAGTCTCTCTCCCCTGTTCTTTACAGTTGGTCCCGGAGCACGTTGTCATGACAAAGGAAGAAGTAACTGAGCTACTGGCCAGATAGTATCCTTTGTTTGTTCCTTCCTGCCTGGGCATGAGGCGTACTCGTTTTGGGCTGAAAGCGAGTACCTCCGCGTGCGACGGTTTATTGCTTTGTTCCGTGAGCTGTGCTAACCAAGGGCCCCCTGGGCCACCTGCGTGTTCTGCTGGGCGAGCTCCTCCTTGACTCCCTGCACAGTAAGCTGAGAGAGAACCAGCTCCCGAGGATACAGGCGGGGGATCCTGTGGCCCGGTACTTTGGAATAAAGCGTGGTCAGGTAAGAGAGACATAGGCTCAGGCAACATTTCCCTGTGGGAAGGGCAAGGAGGGGAGGTCCTCTACAGTATTTCAGAACTCTTGGAGGCAGGAAAGGTATCTCTTTCAAACATAAAAGCTGTTGTAGGTTAGGTACGGACGTGTGTAAGCTGAGCAGACTCTTAGCAAGGACGTGGCAGTCTTGGCTGCCTGCTGAATCGGCTGGTAACAGCCAGGTGTGACACCAGCCCCGCGCGCTCTGATCTCCCCTTCCCCTCGCACGGGGGGTGGCACTTCCACGCTGCGCACCCAGCTGAAGCAGGGAGCTCGGCGCCGGCCGTCTCTGTGGCTGCTGAGTGCCGCAGCTTTGCAGCTGCGCACCCGTGTCGGGCAGGGAAGCCCTGCCGGGGAAACTTCCCCCAGCTTCTCTCCCTCATGAGTTCCTTCTGTCGGCCTTCTAGGTAGTGAAGATCATAAGACCGAGTGAGACTGCAGGCCGCTACATCACCTACAGACTGGTGCAGTAATCCGGAGCTATCAGGTAAGGCCGAGTACGAAACCCTCTGGCTAGCGGAGGGCTTTGGGCAGTGCCTTCCACTGACGCTGGGGCTTTCCGGGATTGACATGGAGTGAGCTGCCTCCAGGGAAAGGTTATCTCAAAACTAAGTTGTTTGTGGAGGGAACTGTTGGTGAGAGGACTGACCAGAGCACAGCTTACCTGGTCTCGTGCCTCAGTCTCCACCATTTAGGACGTGCCTGTCGATGTTCAGAGGCCGGTCAGTGGGGCTTGGCCTTCAGAACCGTCTGCTAAGGGAGGCGTGAGCTGAGTCACATCCCAAGTTCTCTTTTTTCCAGGAGTGGAAGAGTTATGTGACACTTCCCGATCTTCCCATCCACCAGCGATTTACAGACACTCTGAGACGCCTGCTTTTCAGTAGCTGGCCAAGAAAATTCTCTTTCCATGTTGCCTCTATGCAGTTGTGGTACTTGGCCTGATTCCTTGTTTTCCAGCATGGATTTTGCTGGAACTCACTATTAGTCTTCTTTAAGGAGTCGAGCCATGGAAGTACCCTGAAGCAACAGAAGCGTGTGGGGAAGAAGTGAGTGGGAAAAGGCCTTTGCTTTCCTATTCTATTTTGTAGGATCTTATTTTTAATAAAGACTTGTACTCTCGCTCTTCCTCACTAGTATTGTATTTCTCAGCCTCTCCCTGGACCAAAGCCTTCTGGACTTTGTGAGTTCCCATGATTTTCGTTCTGTTTAGAGTACCTTGCTGCTGGAGCTCCAGTAGACTCTCCGTCACGGCTGAGCCTAGAGCTCACCCTGCAGAACTCTGATCCAGCTGTCATGTGCAGTTTTGACACTGCAGTTCAGACTTACCTTGTTGCTTACCTTATCTGTTCTACCCTCTGGCCCTTGTTTTGAGACCCTAGTGTTCAGATATTGCAATGGGGAGTTGCTTATCACCCCCCAGGAGCTCTCATTTTAATTTGTTCCAGGTCTCTTGAGGGTTTTTAAACTTCAGTTTACTTGCCAGAAATACTTGAAGTACTTCCTTACAGTGCTTAGCCTCCCGCAGCCATGGGGCGTATGGGTCTGGAAGACTCTGATCTCCAGGATAAACGGGGGTTGTCACACACTGGTTTTATTTATTTTTTTGGAAGCATGTCAATCTGAACACAGCAAAACACGTCACGCAGCTTCATACAGCAGTACAGGCATGTCATAACAAACACGCTTTACTTTTCCCACGCTGAATTAATACACAAACAGAAGGGTGCCTGTTACCATGTGAAGCTCAAGCGTAGCTTTTGTCCCTTCCCTCACTCGCATTCACCCGTCATCCATCCTGGCAAACACACGTGGTACCGCCGTGGCAGCAAGAGCCGGCAGTCGGCCTCGTTCCTCTTGCTACCCTGGAAATGACCTGCTGGAAACATCCAACCGTCCTGTTGAAGAGCAGCGGAGCGTCTCACAGGTATCTCTAGCTCTTCTTTGGCTCAGTTATAAACCATTTAGCGGTAAATTGACTTTGGGTTTGTGTACCTTTGACCTCCTATGCCGAGATGCATTTCCGATTAGTCTTGGAGAGCTCTGGCAAGCGTAAAGCCCAGGCTCTCTCCCGTGCTGGAGACTGAAGCCCCGAGGTGGGTCGATGGCCCGGTTCTACAGTAACGGGGTGTGTATAACCCCCCAAACGCCGCTCAGTGTGTCTCCAGCTGCAACGTCGCTCCCGCTTCGCTCGCGTGGCTTCCTTGGCTGGAGATCTGCCTCTGCCTTCCCCCTCGCTGCCCCGTGCGGGGGGTGGTCTTCAGACCTGGAGCGGTGAGGTCTGATGCGTGAGCAGACGGAGCGAGAGATGATCCAGCATCTCGCTGAGGAAGGGTCTGGCTAATTATTAGAAAACGGCTTTGGATTTGTGCAATTTCCTGGGCACCATGGGCCGTGATTTGCTTCTCGGTGAGGTGCCCTTGCGCATCTGTCCCTGGCCGGCAGCTCGCGGTCTTTGCTCGCCACGCGCCCTGCCAGGGCTGGGGTCTAGCGGCACGCTCGGCGGTGACGGCAGGAGCGCGGCCCAGGTAATAGAATTATTATTAATTCTATTACAAGCAGGGTAATAGAAGGAAGCAGCCTGCAGCTCTTTCTAACCTAAAAATCTACTTGTTTCTCTAGGCTTCAGTGCAGAAAAGTCTTGTAGCTTTAAAAAAAAGACTTTGGCTGGTCTTGTTTAACCCTTTGAGTCGCTTTGCCAGCGGAGGTAGTGGATTCATGTTGATCTCTTTACAAAACAACGAAAGCCTCTTACACTGGCAGGGGCTGTGACGCTGACCCCTTGGTGACGCGCTCTGCGCCCGGCTCCGTCTCGGGGCCGGCTGGAAGAGCTGAGGTGTCAACCCCGGACGTGCAGATTAGATTTCTGGAGACCGAATGTCTATCAGAAAAAGTCCCAAACCCTGAGATCACGCAATGCCGAGGACCCTGCAGCCAGGAAAACCTGTCCCCTGCGCTTGCTCACAGCCCGCGGGTTGCTCTTTGCGCGGCTCCTGCCAAGTAGGGAAATGCCCGTAAATACAAGCAGCAACGCAAACCTTGCCGGGCTGGTTGAGTCCCGTGTTGCTTAGAAGTGCTGAGGCAGTAAATTCATCGCTGGACTTCGGATGCCTGGTACAGTCAGTTGTAAATGATAAATGTACCTCGCCGGGCATGGCAAACGGTGCAGCCACAGCCCTAAAGCCAAAGCCGGCCCTGTGCGAGATGGTGCGGGTTGGCTACGCCAAACCCAGCGCTCCTCTGACCGCGTCGCCTTCCCGGCGAGCTGCTCCCCAGGCCGGCAGAGCAGCCCGTGCGCGCGGCGCTCGGCGCCGTCCATCCGCCCGCGCGGCGCCCGTGCCTCGCGGCAGCGCCCGTCTGCCCGCTGTCGGGGAGCCCTCCCTGCGTCTCCTCCTGGCAGCCTCTTCGCCCCTGCGAGCCGCAGCCAGCGAGGACGATCGGATCCTTTGACTCTTCCTATCTCGATTTCTGCAGTAGGATTAGGCAGCGCAGCAAAAATTAAGCCTGTGACCTGGCTCGGGCACGGCAAAGCCCTGGGTTCCTTCCCGGTCCGGAGCACCAAGCGGAGGCTCTGCCCTGCTTCAGCTCCTTTCCAAGAAACTTCATGGTCTGCGGGACTTGGCGGAGGCTCCCAGCAGCCGAGGCAGACTGACCCGATTTCCCCCGTCGGGAGCTGAGGGGCTCAGGGGTTTTGTGCGAAAGCTCCAGCCACGAAGCAGCGAGGACTCGCCTGCAGCTGACGCACCAAACCCCCCTGAGCTGCCCGCGGCTCCGTGCCGTCCCTCCCACCCCTCAGCGTCACAGCTTTGCACGTCGTCTGCACCCGGGTAGTTTCTGGGCTTTGCCCCTGTGCCCCGTTCCAGCGTCCGCTCCGCGGTATTTTTGTTTGGCGTTTAGATAAACCGGGGCTGCTGCCCGCTGCCCGGCTCGCGGCCGCCGTGGCACCCGGCTGCCGGAGGCTGGGCGACGGCAGGCGAGGAGGTGTTGTTGGACTGGTTTGTGTTGCCGTCCGTGTCGGCAGCGGCAAGGCGGCTCTCGGGGTATTCTTCTGCATCGCTTTGCTCTTCTCCCGGGGGGCTGCGGCAGCGGGGAGCGGTGCCCTCCGCGTCCGACTGGCCCACGCTGCAGCTCCGGCTCCGCCGCCCCTCGCTGCCGTCATCGCAGAACTGAGCTTCGTCTGTGCTGGTCTCGCTCTCCTGTTTCCTTAGCTGGGTGCGCGGGTCCCCGTCCGCGGCGGCCGGCGGCTCCCCGCTGTCCTCCAGCTCGGAGTCAGAGTCAACGGAGCGGTCGCCAGACTCTGCGGGATGGAGGGAGCCCTGTGCTACGCTCTCGCCCAGCACCGGGGCGTCACGGGAGCTTTGTTCAGGAAATTTGGGGTCTTCAGGACAGGGGAAGGGCTCTGTGGTATTGCCGCTAGTGACGTACCTCGTACCCCCGAGGGACCTGTGCCCGCTGGGGAGGAGCCACCGCGTGCCTTCCACTTACCTGCGAATGAGTCGGCGCCGTAATCCAAATTCCCCTTCTCCGAAGGCAGCTCCAGGGAGGGCGCGCTGCCGGCGGCAGCTGCGGGCTGGGAGCCCGCGTTGGCCTGGGCGGAAGAGGTGCGGCGGTGAGGGCACGAGGGGGAGAAAACTCTCGTTCACTGAGAAATGGTTCCAGAAATCTCCTTGCTCACTGGAGAAATGCCGCCTTGTCCCCGCGTAAGCGTGGGCTCCATCCTCCCGCGCCCTGCCCCTCTCACCTACCGAGACTGTTCTTTCGGGGCACAAAACCGCTCACAAGCGGGGACAGGGCGAAGCAAGGCAAGTTTCCCAAGGGAAGGGCGACTGCGTTGGCCAGACCCGTACCATCGTGTGGCAGAGCAGGGATGGAACGTCACCGCGGCAATCCGCAGGGCAGAGCACGAGGCCGGGGCACGGTTCAGGAGAGGGGTGAGGGGTGTGAGGGCTGCAGGAGGGTCTGCCCCAGGTTGCAAGGGCAAGCAGGCTGTCTTGGTCGGCTCCGCATCCCCCAAGGGTGCTCCCTTCCCCAGAGACCCCTACCAGGTCAGAGCAGCCGCCCACCTCCTCGCCGGCGTCGGCCAGCACCGCGGTCCCCTTGTTCTCGAAGATGGTCGAATAGAAGATGATGAGCGCCTCGATGATGCGAGCTTGGTGGGGATAATCAACCAGCGAGGACAAGGAAATAGTGGCATCCGTGGGCCTTGGGCGCATCAGTGTTGGCCCGAAGACGATGCCCAGGTTGCTCGAGGTCATCTTGTTGTCCTGCTCCACTTCCACGATCCTGGGGAGGAGGAGGAGGAGCTCGTGGGAGCGAGCAGGGGGAAGGGAGGGGTGGGCAGGCAGGGCTGGTGCGGCCGGGCTGGAGCGGGAGCTGGGCCGGCGGCACAGGAGCTTTGCGAGCGGCAGGGAAGCGGCTGCCGCCACGGATCTACCTCCCCGCTCCCGGGGAGCGCTGGGCTGGCCGCGCCGCCGGCGTGGGTCCAGCGGCGCGGCCGCACTTACCTGCCGGCTCCCGGGAAGAAAGGGCAGGTGCCCTGGCACCCGCGCGGGCTCTGGGCTGGCCCTTCTCACCTTCTCAGGTGCCGCAGGAGGTACTGGAGCGTGGCCATGTTCTCGCCGGGAAGCTCCTTCAGCAGCTCCTTCAGCTTCAGCACCAGGTTCGCCACCACCTTGTCCGTGTCGGCTCCTCTGTCCGCCAGCTCGGGGCCCCCCTTGCCGCTCTTGCCCTTGGCCTCGCCGCCCTGCAAGCTCTCCTTGGCCAGGCCCATCAGCTCGTTGTACATGCGGAAGGGCATAATGGGCTCCGGCAGCTGCAAGCAAGAGCCGGGGAGAGGGGTGCTGCAGAGCCGAGCCTGCCGCCCCGGCGCGGCCTCGCCCCTCCGTCGGACCCCCGCCGCCCAGCGCCGCGGAGCCCCGGGCCCTTCTGCCCGCCCCGGCGCTCGCAAAGCTCGCTGCCCAGAAGGTAGCGTGTATTCCTCCGTCTCCGGACGCCTGTAAAACCGGCCCTGCTTGTCCCAGCCCATTAGGAGTGAAGTTCAAGCAAAATCCAGCGGCTGATCAACCCGTGGGTGCTCTCTGCTGGTCCAGGTTAAGGGATTCCCTGTTTTCCCCAGGGAAGCCCCGGCCTGGGGCGGGCAGAGCAGCCGTTCCCCAGCGGACGGGAGGCGGTTAGGAAGAGGACGGGACTGAAGGAGGACGGGAATGAAGAAGGATGGGACTGAAGGAGGACGGCACTGAAGGCAAGAGGACGGAAGGAATTGTGCGATGCAGAAGGCAGGATGCGGTCGGCATAGCCTGCGGCAAAGGTGGGGCTGCGGCTGGGTGGAAGCTCTTGCTTTGGGGTTCGTACAGAGCAGCACCTTAACTAATCGGTGCTTTTGTGTGGCTGGTGATGTGTTCAGAGTGGTTAAAGAGATGGGTTTGGGGACAGGCTGCCTCCCACAGCGCAGCAGGTTCCCCCCAGTCCAGCGCTTTACAGAGGGACCGTAAACCCGTCTCTCTGCCGCGAGAGGCTGTGCGGCGGCTCAGGACCGATTTCTTCCTCTCTTTCCACTCTGTTTTTCTCTGGAGAAACCGCGGAGGCAGTTCAGAGCCCCGCTCTGCTCTCCGCACAGGGAACCCGGGGACAAGCCTCCCTCCTCGAGCTGCGCCCCGAGCCCGGCGCCCGAGCCGGCGCGCGGGAGCCCTTCTGCGGAGTTACAGCAACCCTCAAAAACAGGCGGCAGGAAAGAGTTAAGCGGCAAGGCTGCGGCGCGAAGGAGAAGCCGCTTCCTCCCCTTCTGCCTTGTGGTGGCTCGCTGGAGGGTGTGGGCGACGATGGCGTCTGCGGGGGGGCCGAGGGTGCCTGGGGCAGAGCTGCCGTGGGCAGCAGGGCACGGCGCCCGCTGAGCCCACCGCCGGGCCACCCGAGGGGCACGGCGCCCGCTGAGCCCGCCGCAGGGCCACCCGAGCTGCTCGGGGAGATGGGAGCTCGGAGCCGGCTCTGCCGTGCGGAGTGACCTTTGCCGGGTCACTTCCCCTTTCGCATCTCTGGTTCCCCAGTTGCAAAGGGCAGGGAGGGTTTGGTGCTTCTGCTCGTTGCTTTTCGGCGGATACGAACGCCGCTGCCGCGGCGGTGGAGGAGCCACGTGGAGCGACGGCGGGTGAGTGGCGCGAGGGCTCACCCAGAGCCCCAAACGCGCAGCCAGCCCGGAGGCGGCGCGGCGTGAGCGCTCTTCCCCGCTCGCGCACACGGTCCCGTCGCCGCCAGCGCTCCGCTCCCAGCTGGGAGGGGCCCCTCTCGGCACCCGCTGTCGTACAGTTACTAAGCCCAGGTTGTGCAGAATTACTCCTGCCAGGGACGACGCGGTGAAGCCGGGGCTGGTTTTGGGAAGCTGGCAGAAGGTATCGATCACCAGCACCGTACCTGTCTCAGGTAGAGCTTCAAGACGTTGCTGATATCATGAGGGGAGGCCTGGGACAGTTCCACCAGCTCTTTCCCATTCTCAAAGGCCTGGCAAAGCTTCTCCACACGGGTCTTGACACCATTAACTCGGTAGATGCCCTGTGAGAGAGAGAAAAGTGGAGCTGAAGTCAGGAGACATGTTCCTCTTCCCGCTTGCAGTGAGCCTCTAGCTCCCATCCTCTCCTCCTGGGGTCGGAAATCCCTCTCGGACATCGTGCCAGGACATCCCCGTCCAGCTCGGACGTTGTTGTCGTTCCTGCTTCATGGGAAAGAGGGAGGCAAGAGCAGTGAGTTTCCAAGGTCAGAGTTTGGGGTATCAGGACCAAGTTTATCGCCTGGGATTTTCTGTCTCCCTGCCTGCAGTAACCTGCAGAGCCTGCCGCCTCTCGCAGCGAGGCAGAGCCCATTTCAAGGGAAGGCAGCCGAGGAAAGGGGAAGAGAGAGTGCGTCACCTTGGTTTTCAGTGCCCGCTTCTCGATCTCAGAAATGCACTTCTTGACGATGAAGGGGATGCCATCTGCGCTGCTCTGAGAAGCCTTTGTGAAGTCTTGCCCGAAAAGCTGCAGCTTCCCTTGGAGCTTCTTGTGCCCGCACTGGATGGCCAAGGTTTCCAGACACTTCTTGTGGCAGGCCAGGTAGCACTGGAAAACACGGGGAATTGCGTGGAGGTGGGAGACAGCACCAAGGGTCGGGTCGAAGGCGGGTGCTGAGAGGCACCGGGCAGCGCTCGGGGGACGGGGAGCTCGCCGAGCAGGACGGCAGGCAGGAAAAACGCCTTTCTTGGAGGCACCGCAGGACCAGCGCAAAGCACGTGGACCCCTCCCCGAAGGAGGAACGTCTTCCTAAACGGGTCAGAGCCGGGCTGAGGTAGTCCTGCCCCAAAGCTCCCGCTGGCACCTCTGCTTCCACAGGGCGCTTAGACCTCCCGGCCGCGGTCACAGCCACGTTTTCATGGGACGTGCGTGTTTTCACCACGTGTGTGTCGGAGCCCCTGGCTGGGTTTCCGCAGCAAACCCGTGACACCCGAGGGAAAATCCGCACCGCACGCGTGCCGCTGTCGCACGTGCGGCTCTCAGCTGAGGACGGAGCGAATCACGGGACCGTGCGCGGGTAGCGGTGAGGTCACCCCGTCCGTGGGACCTATTCTCCATCCACTCCGCCCACCGAGCTCTCTTCCCACTTCTCCCAACTTTACCTCCTCGCATTCCGCTCCCTGGAAGTAAACGTAGCTGTTGCACTCCCGACACTTGGAAGGGGTACGGAGCTTCCTCAGCCGGTGAGTCTGGGCAGCCTTGGATAAGCCAACGTTCCGGAAGGGCCCCGTCGGAGCCGCCATCTCTGGGCTGATCCCATTGATGCCTACGAGCAGAACAAAGCGGAATGCAGCTGCACCCGGCTCCCGAGGGGCTGAGGTTAAGCAAAGCTCGAGCAGCGGGCTCGCTGTCACGGGTCGCACAAGCAGCTGGGAGCGCTCGGTTCTCGAGCCGCGTTGCAGATGAGCCGTACTCTGAGGTGCACGGCCCCGGCGGGGCTCACCCCCCGGAGAAGGACACGCTATTGGGCTCCTCACGGGGGTACCGTCAGGTGTCCCAGCCATGGTTCGGTTTACCTCCAGAGCTACAGAATTTGGGAAAGTCAGCCTGCAGCTAGCCTTGCCGTGGTGCGTGGGAGCACGCGCAGCTCCCGCGCTGTCACCTACTCTGCTCAAAGGGGGAGGCGTTCTCGTCCTTCTCTCCCAGCTCTTCGCTGGAGGACATGGTGCCGTTGGAAGACAACCGCTGGAGCTTACGGCTGAATTCACCTGCCAAGAGAAAAGCCGCAAACCGGTGAGGTTACTGGCAAGGTTGTTTCTCTTCTGAGCACGCTCTGACGCGCGTGGCCGATTCCCACAGCAAGCAGTCGTGCGCCTCGCGTGCCGGGGCAGCTCTCTGTGCAGAAACTGGGAGCTTAGCAGGGGCCGTGCGTGCCCGCGCGGTGCCCTGCAGCGGAGCAGGCTGCAGCCAGAGCTCACAAAGGTTCAGTGGTCCCCCAGCCCAGCCCAGCCCAGCCCAGCCCAGCCCAGCCCAGCCCAGCCCAGCCCAGCCCATCTCAGCCCAGCCCAGCCCAGCCCAGCCCAGCCCAGCCCATCTCATCCCACCCCACCCCAGCCCAGCCCAGCCCAGCCCAGCCCATCTCAGCCCAGCCCAGCCCAGCCCAGCCCAGCCCATCTCATCCCAGCCCAGCCCAGCCCATCCCAGCCCAGCCCATCTCATCCCAGCCCAGCCCAGCCCAGCCTGCTGGAGACTGGGACGAGAGCAGTTATGTACACCACAGTGCTCTGACCAGACGGATAAAGAAGAGCAGCGACAGATCCCGCCTAACCCCGACGCGCTGGTTTCAGGCCGACGGTGTTAGAAGGGCGAGCAGTGCCTGCCCGGGCCGTTTTCCGTACCCACCTGCGTTCGAATCCAGGCTGCTGTCAGCTTCGGAAATGGAGGTGGGCCAGGATTTATGGACGTGGTGTCCCCTCCCACCTGCAGAGGAAAAGACGGAGTTCGTTTGAGATCGCCTGCTGCGTTCAGGAGAGAAACACGGGCAAGAGCCTCGCCTCTGGGAGACGCTGGAGTTACTGAAGGAAGCTGCTTGCTTTCCTGGTGCCAGGTGGGTGCAGGGGCTGGTGGGGTTGCGGTGCCTTCAGCAACACCCCCGGCAAGAGAAAGAAGAGATGGGAAGATGGAGGAGGCTCTGTTAATGAGCACTGGACAGCAAAAGAAAAAAACCCACAGAACTGATTTTGTGTCCTTCGGGAAATTCAGCTTGCAAGGCTTCCAGCCTGTCCCGCTGCTGCACCAGCAGCCACCCCCTCGTGCCCACGGGGGTCCCGCGATGCTCCCGGCCAGAGGCGAGGACGCGGCGCGCTGCGGGCGGTGCCGCGGGGCGACGCGGAGGCTGCTCTCCGCTCCGGGCTCACCTCTCCGCTCAGCCGCCACGGCCCCGCTCTGCGGCTCCTTGGCTCCTGCCCCTCCCTCCGGGAGCATCCCGTCCCTGGGCAGCCCGGCGCCGTCCGAGCCCGCGTTCGCTGCGAAGTCATTGGCGTTGAAGCTGCCTTTCCGCGTCCGAGTAAAGGGGGACCTGCTGGGCAGAAAGGCGAGAAAAGGGAACATCTGAGAAGGAAGGACGCTTGAAAACCTTATTCGTGGCCGCTAATCCACTGCGCTCGGGATTTACAGTCCCAGGTGCCAGCGCAGGGGAAGCTGCCAGCGACAGAGACGGTGAGTGTAAAACAGGGACGATTTCCCCCTCTCCTTCCCTACCAGGCGTTGTGTGACACGTAGGGCTCGAAGTCGTACTGCACGTCAGGCTCGTCTCCTCGCTGCAGCTGCCTGACGTGGGACGCGTATTGCTGCCCGGGGTCGTAGAGCTTGCTGCTCTCGCAGAGTGTCTGGAAGTTGACGGGCAGCGGAGCCGTCTGCATGTGCATGATCTGGTAGAAGGAGATAGTGGCCTAACAAGCACACAGAGAAGACCAGACGTGAGCTTTGTGAGGCGACATCCACGGGAGTGAGAGACAAGGAGCTCCAGGTTAGAGGAGAAGTCAGGAGCACGAAGCGGTGCGTGCTCTGCAGCCTTGAGCCTTGGCTTTTCAGAGCACGAGGGAGTGAAGAGAGCTCTACGTGCACCTGGACCTCATCTGAAATAGGAGCAGCTAAGCCAGGTCTGCTGGGGAGGCAGCTCTGAACCTCTCCTGCGCGGGGTACGGCCACCGCCCGGCCCTGGGGGCCACCCCAAGCACGCAAGCCCCACTCACCGTCTTGATGACCTGGTCACTCTGTTTGATCACTTCGTGGATCTGCCGCAAGGAGTTCACCTTGGTATCCTCCAGCTCCTGCTTCTGGGTGTTGGCATCCGCAACGCAGGTCCGATACGTGGCCATCGCCTCTTCTGCCTGAGGGTTGGGAGAGCAAGAGGTGGCAACAGTTCGGAGGTAAGAACAAGGAGGAGAGCTCTCTGCGCTCGGATCCCGTCGCTCGAGGCGCGTCTGCGCCGTGTCCGAGGATCCGCGGGGAGCTCAGCTCAGCCCACCTAGCTCCGGGCTGCCCCGTACGAGGGCAGCAAGGGCTGAGAAGGCTCCTGCCAGGCAGATGCTCAGCCAGAGCCCAGAGCTCTCATGTTCCTACCTTGTTCTTGGCCTCCTCTTCCAGCCGCCTCTTCTTGTCCAGGGTTTTGGTGGTGATGCTGCTGGTGGTGTTCTGCTGCTCTTCCTCTGCTTTCACCGCCATGTACTTGGCCTTGTCGTGCTCCTCGCTGCGCTGCATGTATATCTGCTTGGCCTTGCGCAGGTTGACCTCTGCCTCTTGCTGCCAGCCAAAACAGCGACCCAGGGTGAGGACCGACCTCTGCGAGGGGATGGTGGGCCCCCGCAAGCTGCCCGGCACCCCTCTCCTGGCTCCTGCGCCCCGCGTTTCCCCCCCAGCACAGCAGAGGCTGCTGGAGCGGGGCAAGGAGCCCGGCACCCTCGGAGGGGTACGTGCCGCGGGGTGCTGCAGACCGGCCGCGGGGAGCGCAGAGCCAGCCCGTGCGGCGTGCCTGCTGCTCACCAGTTTCCTCTGCGCCCGGTGCCACTGCTCCTTGATCTCCTTCCTCCGCTTTTCGTGTTCAAGGCGTCTCACTGTTAGCGGCTGAATCGGGAAGGAGAAACAACCCCGCGGTGGTCTGAGCCAAACGCTCGCTGCTGCTCGCTGTGCCAAAGGCTTTGCGAGGAGAAGCGCCCTGTGGCGGCTGGTATCACCCCCCGGCGCTTCTGGGCTCAGTTACCGCGAGGGTTCGCGGCAGGGGTGGGTGTCTGGGGAGCGCCGAGGGGCTCTCCCTCCAGACCGAGCTGGGCACAAGCCGCCCTTGGCGAGGGCAGGACCTCGGTTCCCTCCCTGGCCACGGGCGCGGGGGAGCGGCCGTCCCCGGGGGGCTGTGCTGGAGGGGGACGCAGAGGGGCCTCGGGAAGCGGAGATCCGTAAGCGGGTGCCGCTCGATCCGCCAGACCTGGGGGGGTTTCTCCCAGACCCTGTATCTGACCCCGCGAAGGACCCGGCATCTGGCTGAGAGCTTGGGCTCATGGACCCGCTGAGGCCAGCGCAAAGCCAGGGAACGCCGAGCCCGAGCGGTGGCCGAGCCGAGCAGCAGCTGGACTCCAGCTTCTGGAAGAGCTGCCTGTGGCAGAAGGACTAAGGAGCCCACCAGCCTCCCTCGCTGCCCCGCCACCGGGGAAGACCCTTCTGAGCTGGGCTCCTCTCACCTGGAGGAAGGTTTGGTGCTGCAGCGTGTTGGCAGCCTGCAGAACCGACGTCCCGTGCTCCATATCCTGCTCCAGGGCCAGCAGGTAGATGGACAGGAAAGGCATGTTGGTCTGAGAAAGGGGAACACGCAGCACCCTGAGCCCCGGCGCTGCCGTGTGAACCAAGGGAGACGCATCCTCCGGCGCTGCGTTCGGGGGAGAAGAGCCAGAGGCTCGGCTCGGCCGCCTGCTCCGGGTAAAAGCGCGTCCTGGACGGAGACAGGCTGCCGAGAGGCTGCGTGGAGGGGGGTCGGAGGGGCTGGCAGTGCCCCGCGGTGGGCAGCGGGGCCGGGGCACGCCTGGCGCGTGAGCCTGCCCGGGCTCTCCGCGCCGGCGCAGCCAGCGGGGCCGGGGCGGAAACACCGGCTGCTGACGGAGGAGCTTTTGCAGAGCCTCAGCATTATCCCTCGCTTTGGTTCGGATGCGTGAATTTTTGCCAAGCAAAGGGCTTTGGAGAACTGCGTGCTCCTTCTGAAGCCGGATCACACAAACCGAGCTCTCCAGGGCTGCTTGCTCCTGATACAGCCCGACAGCCCGGACGCCGGCGGCTTGAGGGACCTCTGGACTTACCTCCTGACTGATGGTTTGCTTGCAGCTGGTCGCCATCTTCTGAAGCCCTTTGGCAAACTCCATTTCTGGAAGAAAAAAGTCGGAAGTGAAAGGATGGACAAAACACCAGGGTTTCGCTGCTGATTGGGTTCCTGTTGAGAAATAAAGCAGGAACTTCAGGAATGATGTTCACCGCTGCCCTTGCAGTGTCTGACTCCCTCAGCCTCCTGGACCGTAGAGCACCTCGACCTGTTCTGATGCTGCCGTGAGGGGCTCAGCCCCGCTCCGGAGAGCACCCACCCGCCGTCCTCCCCGCCTCACCCAGCGTGGTCCTTTTCTCCAGGTACCCAATGAGGTCCTTCATGTACTTGGAGATGTTTTTGGCATACTGGAGGGCAGCATCTACCCCCCCCTCGCAGCGCTGCAGCATCACGTCCACTTCCTCGGCAGGAGGACGCCCTGTGATGGGACGAGGGGGAAGGTGGGAGAGGAAGAGGAGAGAGACACCGAATGTGCTGCTGCCACTGTGTGCGCTGACCCGCTCCCCCCAAGCGCCTCCGGGTTCCCAGGGGCACTGGAACAGCCGGGAAAAGCCCTGGGCAGCCTGGCTCTCCCCTGCAAGCTCCACGAGCTTCCAGTGCAGACCCCGCGTGTCCGTGCTGGCATCGTGCTGTGCCGGTGTCCTGCCGGCCCCCGGCGCCAGCAGCAGCTCTGCCGCCTTTTCTCCTCAGCCGAGGAGCCGTGTACGGCTCAGAACCACGGCAGCAGTGGGGAAGACGCCGGTTCCTGTCGGCCGGTCCCCTCAGCCGGGTACCCCACCACCCCAAATCCTGCGCGCAGAGTCTGCCTGCTTACCCGTGTCGTAGGTTTCCATGCCCGAAGGCATGCCGTCTCCTCCAGGCCCGGGGATCCCCCCGTAGAGGCTCTCCATAGTCTGGGAATTGGGAAAGAAAAGGGACTGGTCAGAGAAGCGGACGGGGAATAGTTGGAGGGGCTGGCGGATGGAGGGGAGGCAGAAACCCAGAGCAGCTGGAGCCCTTCTGCTGCTGCTGGAAGTCTCCTGTGCCTAGCCCGTGTCCCTACAGGAAGGCCGTGAGCTAACGGGAAGGTTGCTGGAGAAACGCCTTGCTCTGTGCACACACCAGAGCAGGGCAGAGCCGAGGAGAGCACAGCCCTGTTTTCTGCCTCCGTCCCTCCCCGAGACACCTTGCCCTTTGGAGGGAGCTGCCAAGTGGCTCTTCCCCGCCTTGGGATGGTGGCGAGGACAGGAGCAAGCAGGCAAAGCCTACGCACAGCTCCGGTGGGCTCGGAGGTGAGCTGAGAACCCCATGTCTGGGGCTGGGGGCTCAGCCCCTTCCCGAGCCGGGTCTGAGTGCCCCCGCACGTCCCGAGAGCCGCGCAACGGGAGCGGGCGTCACTCACCTGGTTCTGGTCACTGGGCGGGATGGAGAGGATGGTGCTGCTGTCCACCTCGCCCATGAGGACCTCGGACACGCTGTGACGAGAGTACGACCGGGCTCAGCAAAAGGAGGACGGGCAGTGAAAAGCAGGGCTGTCACCCAGCAGCACCCGACCCGCGTCCGAGGGACCGGGCGAGGGCCAGGGCGGTCGGAGCTGCAATACTGGTTTCAGTGGGGATCAGCTCAGCTCCACGTGACGCGGTCTTGGTCATTCAGGTGGAGGAGCAGAGCTTGGCCCAGCTTGACCGAAGAGGGGCCGGGAGATGGAGCTATGGGCTCGAGCGGGCTTTGGGGACCCTCCTCGGTACCGGAGGAATTGCTGGTGCAAGCGGCAGGAGGAGTGAATCTGCCCTCCCCGTGGGGCATCCCCGTCCCCAAACCAGCCCCAAGCAGCCACTACTGTGGGGCTGTGTGTGGGTGAGGGGTCGAGATGTGTCCTGGCTGTCGGGGGCAATGGGGTCCATCAGGGGACCTTCTCCGGGGGACAGCTGGCCAAAAGCCCCTTACGTGCTGCTGAAGGACACTGCGATGGTCTCCACGGCCTTCTCGAACTCCCGCTTGTCCGTCTCATTGTTGGATTCGTAATGGAAACCTGGAGATGAGGAACGGCAGACGCTCTGTTGTCACGAGCGCCCGTCCCTGCCCAACGTGGGAGAAGGACCCGCCGGCTCCTGCTGGCCGCAGCCCGGTCCGGGGCCAGGGCTGGCGGGAGCAGCGGGGAGGAGAGGACCGTCCCTGCGGATGCCAGCCTTGGCAGTCCAGCGTAGTGTCTCTGTCCCCGTCCCCCCCGGGCCTGACTTCCCTGCCAGCACCACTTGACCGGCGTTCCTCCTCGCTGCCGTTGCCCAGGGCTGCTGGAAGGGTGCTGCTGGCCGCGGACCTGTGCCGCCGCCTCGGCTGCCTGGCGCCTCCAGAGCCCCCGCTCCGAGGCGGGACGGCTTCCTCCGGGAGGGCTCTCGCCCGCGGCCCAGAGGAACCGCTGGCGGCAGCGGGAACCGGCGCAGACGGCGCTCGGCAGGCGCCCAGGACGAGCGACGCTCGTGGTGCCTTCGCCAGCGGCCGGGGCTCGTGGGCAGACCCCGGCGCCTTTCGGGTCAGCTCCTCCGGGCCGCTGGGGTCGGTGAGCTGAGCCCCCGCCCCGCTGCGGTGAGGGGCTGGGATCTGCTCCCACCCCTCCGCGCGGGGACGTGGGCAGCCTGAACTCGCTCCGTCCCGGCCCCGCGTGGAGCCGGCCCCGCGGCAGAGCTCCCGCCACCCGCCACGAGGCTTCCTGTGCCCTCGCGGTTGCTGTTCGGTGTCCAGGAAGCGGCGCGGTGACGCAAAATGTTGTGCTCTGCCTGCGGTTAGCGCAGCCGTCCCCCTCCCCGCCGGTGTGACTGCGGGCAGGAGGCAGTGCCTGGCCAGGATCTAGGCTCCACAGACCCCGCTGCTACGAGCACGAGGTGCTGCCACGAGCGGGTTCTGATTATTGAAGGGTTTTTCCTGCAGCCGTGCTTGGAAACCCCCAGGCAGGGATCTGGGCGCTGTCATTTCTGGCACTACGTCGTCCTTCACACTAAAAGGCAGCGAGCGGGCAGCCCTCCCTGCCTGTCCTCCTGCTCCGAGCAGCCCCCCCGGCTCCCCGGACCCCGCACGTCCCAGCCCGGGGCCGGAGTGGAGCGGGACGGAGCTCCCAGCCATATCGTCTCACCCTTGACTTTGGAGATGAGGGTCCCGGCGGCCATCAGGGTCTCCAGGGTGTTGAGCAGCGGGTACTTGTTGATGACCTGGCACAGGATGCGCAGGGTTTCGCCCAGGCACTCATGGGCCAGCGGCCGCTGGGGCTCCTTGGGGTCTGCAAGAGAGGGGGGCTGAAGGGCTGTCCTGCACCCCTGCCCCGTGTCCCTGCCCTCCGCAGCCTCCCATCCGCCCCCAGGCAGGGTGCTGCCAGGCTCCCAGCCCATGCAGCCCATCCCCTCGGCTCTGGGGCTCCCCGGGACTGGCACAGCCACGTCCCGCTTGTCCGGCACCTCCCCAGCCCTCCCCTCCCGTCCCCGCCGCGGCTAAACCAGCCGGCGCGTCCCTGCCTGGCGCAGCGGAGGGCCCGGGGCAGCCCGACCTTTTAGGCATTTTTTCCTCAGTAGTAACTTTTTCCCTTGAAAGCGGTTTGGGAATTTCCTCCTCGTTTCCTTCCCTTCCTCCCGCCGGATGGGCGCTCCCAGCCACCGGGAGGGATGCGGCAGGTCTGTCCTGCCGTGCCCCGTCCAGCGGGCTCAGCACGTCCCGTGGGACCCTCCCCCAGAATCGTCCCCTCCGCAGGCTCCAGCCTGGGGGGTCCGGCCCGGCTCCCCGCCCGCACGGTGCCGGGGCTGCGGCTCAGGGCTGGGTCCCGGCAGCCTTGCTGGGGGTGAGGAGCCTGCCGCAGGGAAGCGCCGGGATGGGAGCCTGGCACCCACCGCCCGACTGGGCAAACCCCCCTCCCCATCCCAGCCCCCAGCTTGGGGTCAGGAAGGGGTTTCCTCTCCCCTTTCCAGGCCCCTGCTGGAGTGGGAAGGGGGGAGACCAGCAGGGCTGGGAATGGGGCTGGATGAGTGCAGAGGAGAGCCGGATTCTCCAAAATCACGGCTGTGTCTTGCAGGCCAGCCCCGACCTCTCCCCATCTCTCTGCCAGCTTGGGGACAGCACTGTCCCGCTGTCCCAAACCGGGTCCAGCAATAACCATGGACCCCGAGCGGGGACGGCAGTGGGACTGTCGCCGTCCGGCTCAGGATGTTTTGTCCCTGCCCTGCGACACCCAAATCTTCACAGGCACCTGGAGGCATCACCCCCCCCAGCTGCTATCCCACGGCCCCCCCCAGCAGCGCAGACCCCAGCCGCATTCCCACTGGCCCAGCTGTGGATCCGGCCACTGGGGCCGCCGGCAGCGGTGCCCCGGGCTGGGCGCTGCCGTTTTCCACGGCGAGTGGGGATGCGTCAACGTGTTTGCAAAGCCAACGCTGAAAACACGGCATCATGTGACCCACCCCCGCAGCCCCACCTCGCCGCGGGGACCACGAGACGGTTCCCTTCGCCTCCTCGGGCAGGGACACCCGCCCGCAGCCCCGCAGCCCACCCGGCCCCACGCCCACTCCAGGGCACCAGCCCCGTCCTGCGGCCGCCCCGGTGAGGCTGGTCTGGCGGGTCGGGGGGCCGGGGCCGTGCCCAGTGCCCCACAGGGCTGGGGGGCCCTGCCAGGCAGCTGGCACCACCGCGCTGTACAGGAAAGCGGGCGGATGAAAATAGCTCGCAGGCAGGAAGCCGCGTTATCCTGGCTCCGAGCTCCCGGCAGCCACCCGCCACCTTCTGCCCGCGGCGGCTGCGGCTCGGCTCGGCCCCCTGGGGGTCCCGGTCCCCCTCCCCCCAGCCTGGACAGAGACCCCCACCCACGGGTCTGGTCTGTCCCCAGGGAGAGGACGCTCCTGGGCTGTCCCCGCGGTGGTGGGTGGGCTGGCGGGAGCCAGGGGCATCCCGGCACTCACCATCACGAAGCACCACGTCCCGCAGGTTCTCCAGGGCGTCGGCAAAGCGGGCCACGCCCGCCAGCAGCTGGGAGATGTCCTCCGTGTCGATGAAGGGGCCCTCCCCGCCGTCCATGGGGCTGTAGGACGTGGGGGTCTTGTGGCCCTTGGGCACAGCCCTGGGACCCGCGGCAGTGAGGGGGAAGCCGGCAGCGCTGGCATGGCGGCTGAGGCTGGTGGGGCGCTTGAGGGTGCTCACGGTGCTGGGGCTGGTGCTGAGCTTGGAGCTGGCGGGGGGCAGCTCCCCCAGGCCGGAGCCGGGTGCCTCCAGGCAATCCTTCCGGGAAAGGTCCTGGGCAGCAGGGACGAGCGTCAGGCCCCGGCAGGCACGGCCGGTGCTGCGGGGCACGGCAGGGACCCCAGCTTGGGCAGGGAGGGGGCAGCACCCCGGGACCCTCCGTGCCACCAGCCTGGAGGGATGAGCTGTTGTCTGAGGGACTGGTGGTCGTGCTGTGCCTCAGTTTCCCCGGTCAGGTATCCTGGCAGAGCCCGAGGATCCAGCCCAGCTGCGGCACGGGAACGAGGCGCAGCCCTCCCTGGCATTTCCAGCCCTTTGGGGATTTGGGGTGGGGGCTGGTGGGGATGATCTCGGGGCCATCCCACAGGGCGAAGGCAGCGACTCCGCCGGCAAAAAGACAGTGGCAGAGCAGCAGCTGGCATGGTTTGGGTGCTCACTGTCCCTGCCACGCCGTGCCGCAGGCAGCCCCCAGCAGCCCCGCCAGGGCTCCCAGGCTCCCAGCGGATTAACCGCCCCTGGCACGGGGCTTTCGCAAGCAGCACTGGCCATCTGCTTGCTCACCCCGTGGGGTGAGAGATTGTCCTGGGGGCACAGAATGACCGTGTGGGGGACACCGCCTTGTCCCTGCCAGCACCCACCACGCTGGAGCTCCCCATCCCCAGGGCGCTTGGGGACCCTGGCATGGCCAAACGACGGCAGGATCTGGCCCCACACATCCCTTCCTCTTTTTCAGCCTGTCCCATCCCCAGGTCGGGCACGGCCCTGCCAGGGAGGGGGCCAGGGTCGGGGACACCTCCCAGGCCACTATCGGCCCTGGGATGGAGGGACCCCCAATTTCTAGGGGCAAAATTGCCCCGAGGGAAGGGCTGGTACCGGCACCTCCCGGTCCCGTGCACCGTGCTCGGGCAACACGCCCAGCGAGGGTCTGCAGCCACCCTCGCCCCTCCAGCAGCTCCCATCAGTGACCCTCAGGCACCCAGGTGTGACACAAGTGCGCTGGGTCTCAGCACCCCTGGCCGGGCGCTGCTGGCTCAGCACCGGCGGCTCGGCGGAGCCGGAAGCCGTGTTTGGTACCGACGGGGCAGACACCGAGCACCTTCCCGTCAGGAGCGACCCGGTGGGGAGCACGAGGCGGCCTTGGGCGAGGGCAAACGGGGCAGCTCCGCCCCATGCTGCCCCGGGGCCAGCCAGACCACCGCGGGGCTGCAAGGGGGCCGCCCAAAGGCCCCCACCCCAAAATGGCTGAGGCCAGCCCAGCCCTTGAAAACTTGGCCCCGTCCCTCCCGGGGTGCACCCCGGTCCCTCCCCACCAGCGCGCAGGGGGTGCGCCCGGCCATACCGTCAGCCACACGGCGGGCGCGTGGGGCAGCGAGTCCAGGGAGCGTTTGGGTGGGTGGGCTTTACCCACCCTGCGGCGCCCCGCCGAGTGGGGGCTGTAGCTGTTCCTCCCAGCCGCCCGGCCGAGCATCCCTCCGTCCGCCACCCATAGGCCCCTCTCCCAGCGGGTCGGGGAGGATGGTGGGGACGGGGATGGGGACGGGTCCCCCTCGCTAAGGAGCCGCGGTTGGGCTCTCAGGCCCCATCGGCCCCGTCTCGCCGGCCCCGTCTCGCCCCGTGCTCTGCGGGCTGGGGCGCGGGCGCAGCGCAGGCGCGGGGCGGGCAGTGCTGGGGTGCGCGGAGGAGCCCCGGCCGCCGGCCGGCCCCGCGGAGGCGAGGCGCTTCCTCCCGCACCCCTGCAGCACCGGGGGGGTGCCCGCAAGTAAATAAATACATGGCAGAGACGGGGCACTGGGGTGCCTGGTCCTCGGCGTCCCCCAACTTCCACCCCTGTCCCCTGGGCTGTCTGGGGGTTTCTCTGCCCTCCCCAAACCCTCGGCCGCAGCCCCCACCGCCGGGCTCCTCTGCCCTTTGCCGCAGACCCCCGTTTCCTCCCCGGACCTGCTCGCCCTCCTGCCTCCCCGGGCGGCTGCTCCGTCCCCTTCGTCTGGGGCAAAATCCCCCTCTCAGGCCCAGTGAGCAGGGTCCCTCCTCGCCTCCCTCCTCCTCCTCGCAGACCCCATGGCCATACCCGCGTCCCCCTTCCCACCCCGCTGCTCTTCCCAGCAGCTCCCTGGGTTCCGTGGCCCTGCGGCCCGCGCGGCCCCGCGGCCCCCGCCGCGGGGGACGTGGGACACTCACCAGCAGGGTCTGCGGGACGGGGCTTCCTGCCCGGCTCTTCTTGGAGATGGAGGGGGTTTTCATCAGCTCCCGCTTCTTCCGGGAGAACATGGTTCCCGGGGGCGGCCGAGCCCCTGCCCCCGGCGGCCCCTCGCTCACTGCGGCCGCGGTGCCTGGCTGCCAGCGCCGCGCTCCTTCACCGCCCCGGCCACATTCGCCGGGGCGAACTGTCAGGAGGGCGCGTGTGACGCCGCCTTATTTCCTCATCGGCTTCGCCGGCAAACCTGAAACAGGAAAAGCCAAATGTGCACCCAGGGCGCGAGGCCGGGGGGAAGGGGGACCTCGGCTGCCCCTCGGGGGGCTCGGGGCCGTCTCCAGCCTTGCAGGAGGTGGCAGAGAAGACGCCGTCGCTCTCGGGGTGGTGGGCTCTCAGCAGCCGTTTGCAGGGGGTTTGGGGCTGCACCCCAGGGCTGCACAGAGGGTTCAGGGGGCAGAGACCCCCACGTCGCAGGGCTGGGGCTGAGCCCCGCGCGACCCCAGGCCTCTGTGGGGTTTACCCCTGTTTGGGGGTGTCCGTCAGTCCAGGGAGGAGGAGCCCCGTCCTGCGGGGCATTTCTGGAGGCCCCGGCTGTGGGGGTGTGTGGGCTGCAGGGCTCCAGACTCCCACCTGTGGGATTCTCCCGGCTCTGCCTCCCCTGTGGGCTCAGTGACCAGGATGGCCTGGCCCCAGCTGCCCCCGAGGGTCGCTGCCCTGCCCCTTGCACCCACCAGCCTGCAGCCTCTGCTCAGCCACGGTCCCCACCCGTGACTCACCCACCCACGGGGTAACGCAGCCCTGCGGTGGTATGTTCACCTGTGGGAGCACCCAGCGAGGTGGCAGACAAGCCCCGAGAGAGGGACGGGCCGAGCCCCCCCGGGGGACCGCTCCCGCAGCGTGGGGACCCCCGGCCGGATCCTGCCCCGGCCGCTGCCCACCGGGCTGCTCGGGGCGGCTGCCGGGCCCCGCGAGCGGTCTCGGGGGCGGGGGGGTCGGGGAGCCCGCTTCTTTCCCCGGGACGCCCCCGTGGGGCCGCCTCTCGTGGGCCATCTGCCGGCCGCGGGGCGGGAGGCGGCCGGGAAAGGGCCCGGAGCCGGACCCGCCGGCTCCCGGGGCGCGGGGCGCGGGACGAGGGCGTGGGGCGGGATGTGCGGGTGGGGTGTGCGGGGGGGGGTGGTGCGTAGGTAGAGGTGCGGTAGAGGGTGCGCGTACGTGTGCCCCGCGTGTGCGGGTGGCCGTGGATGCGCGCAGGTAGGTGTGCAAGGGAGTGCCCGTGGGTCGGAGGGTGCGTGTCCATCCACGGATGTGCCCGTGGGTCGGGCTGCGCACATCCGTGTGTGCACGCGTAAGGGGCGATGCCCACGCGTGTGCCCGTCTGTGGGTGTGTGCGTGTGCCCGCGTGCCAGGCTGTGCCCACGCGTGCCCGGGACGGCTCCAGCCCCGTCCCCGGTGCCCCCGGGTCCCGGTGTCGGGGTGCGGGGCCCCCCCGCGATCCGGCCGCTCCTGCCCTTATTTGGGCATTTCGGCCCCGTCCAATCAGCGCGGGGCCGGCCCGCCCCGCCGCCCCGCCGCCCCGCCGCGCTCCGGTGCCGGCCCCGCGCCCCGCGCCCCGCGCCCGCGCCCGCCATGAGCAGCTCCCAGTTCAACAAGGGCCCGTCCTACGGCCTCTCCGCCGAGGTCAAGAACCGGGTGAGCCGCGGCGGGGGACGGGGGACCGGTGCCACCGGGCGGGGGCCGGGGCGGGGGCCGGGGGGCACCGGGCGCTGCGGCTCCCGGTGGTCCCGGGGGCCCTGGAGAGCTGGGCATCCCGGGGTCCTGGAGAGCCGGGGGGGTCCCGGTGTCTCCGAGGGTGGAGTGGGGGGGGTCCCGGGGGCGGAGTTGGGCGGGGTCCTGGGGGTCCTGGGAGGACGGGGAGCCGGGGATCCCTCCCGGTGCGCCGGAGGCCCTGAGGGGCGGGGAGTGCCGGGGCTGGTGGCTCCGGCGGGGCGCGGCCAGGAGCAGCCCCCGGCCCACGCCTGCCCCTCGCAGCCCGGGACCCCCGGCCAGGCACACCGGGGCACCCTCGGCCGCCCAGGCCTCGAGCGCCCGAGCCGCTCTCCCGCAGAGGTGCCACCGAGCCGCCGCGGGGCCGCAGCGGGAGAGGGGAACCGGTGCCTCTGGCCGGGCTGTTTACACCCCGAGGACGGAGCGGGGTGCCGCAGTGTGCAGGCAGCTGCCCTGCCTTGCCAGCACCCTCCCGCCTGGGTGGGTGAAATTTGCCCTTGGCTGAACCGCGGGGGACGGGGCTGGGGTGCCGGCGAGCAGCACTGGATGCCTGGGTGCACCCCGTGGCTCTGGGTGCTCCCGTCCCAGCCTTCACTGTGCCCCCCTTGCAGTGGGGCACAGGGGTCCTGCCGGGCCGGGGGAGCGGGGGGACACAGCCACCCCTTCCCTGGGCCGTGCTCCCTGCGCAGCCCCAGGCTGTGGTCAGGACTGGGCTCCGGGGACTGCTGCCGCCCCGGGCGGTGGCACGGGCAGCGGCCGCGGTGCTGGGCTGTGCCCGGCCCTGGGAGAGCAGAGGTTGAGCCGTGGTCACCCCCAGCCCTGGGGCAGTCGGCTGGTGGCCCTGTGTGGCTGCACCGTGCCCGGGGACGCGGGAGCTGCCTGGATGGGACTGGGGCAGGCAGGAGAAGGGGCACCGGGCCGCTGCCTGCACCGCTACAAGGGCCTGGTCGTGTGTGGCTGTGGGGATGCGGCGGCTGTGGCCATGCCTGGGCCGGGCTCTCCTTGCCTGGCCTCGCAGAGGATTTGCATTTCATCACCGAGCGAAGACGGGCCCCTGCTTGCATCTGGGCTGGGCTCACCAGCACCGAGCGGGTGGACACGCGCTGGAGCCTCGCCGCTGCGTGTTCTTCGTCGCTTCAGCTTGATTCAGCAAGACTTAAGCCAGTTTAACTGCCCCAGTGTGTCTGCTGGAAGCTGACATCACTGACTGGGAACGAGTTAAACCAGCGGCAGCCTCCCAGTCTGTGCAAGCCCTTGCAAACTGGGCTGTAGTGGGATCTGGTCCCCTCTGCCCCCTCCCGTGCCCCGAGAAAGCCCCGCACTGGCCTTGGGCTGGGAAGAGGAACTGGCACCGGCTGCGCGCGCAGCAGAGTATCAGCTGGTAGGACAGTGGGATCCCCCGGCCGGGATCCGTGTGGTGTCGTGAGCGTGACCCTGCTCGGCTGGACTGTCCCTGCATGCCGCACCAGTCGAGCTTCCCCTTTGGGGCCAGGGCTGTGGGGCCACAGCAGAGCGCAGCCCGTGGCCACGGCCGATGTCTCCCTGCTGGGTAGCGGGGCCGGACCGTGCCCATCCTGGGGTCTCCTCGTGGCTGGGATCCCTCGGGGCTCACAGCCCTGGTGCGTACGGGGACCAGGAGGTGACGGGATGGGCAAGAGGTCGGCGGCTGCCTTGCGGCTGTCCCTGGGTGCCAGCTGAGCACGGGAGGGGCCGGGCTGGGGCAGCGACAGCACCCGGGGCTACCAGGCTCTTCCCGTGCAGCCCCCTCCCTCCTGCCCCAGGCCAGGGTGCCTTTTCCTTCCCTCATGGGCCAGGGCCGAGGCGATGCTGCCGGTGATGCTGCTGGTCTGGGCAGCTGGTCTCCATTTGGGAGGAGGCGTCCACATTCCTGGCATAGCCGCGGTGACCGAGGAATCTGCGGCGGCGCATTTGGCCCCGCCAGAGGGGAGAGCATCAAGCATTGCGCAGCCAGGGACCCCCAGGGCTTGGTGCCAGGCTCCCGCAGGCTCCAGGGGACGGGGAGGAACAGGCTCGGGGGAGGGTGGGGGGGCGTTTCCCCCCGGCCCCCACGGGCAGTTCCTCCTCATCCTCCTGGCGAAGTTCAGAAGCTGCCGTGTGTGAGGGGCACCGGGCTCTGCGGGCTCGCGCCGGATCCAGCCACGCCAGTGCCTGTGTCTGATGGCAGCATCGTGCTCGTGCTTCCGTCCCCATTCCCATGCAAGGGGCACAGGCAGGGGCACAGGCAGGGGCACAGGCAGGGGCAGCCCGGCTGCTCTTGCTCCCCAGACTGTATATATAGATGGGCTAAAAGCAGCCGATGGATGGGGACTTGGGCGGCTGGAGGTGGCACGTGATGGGGTCACACTGTGCCTTTACTCCCAGCCGTGGCTCTTGCCGCCTGCCATCCCTGGGGGGGCTCCTGCGCGCCCAGGAATCGTGGCTGAACAAGTATCTGGAGCCGTCCAAGCCGCCCGCTGCGCCCACCTCGCCCGCTGCGCCCACCTCGCCACCCGGCTCCCTGGGGCTGGGGGGGTCGCTGCACCGCCCTGCGGCTGGGGACCAGCCTGGCGCTGCCAGCGTCCCCACGGCTTCCCGGGGACAGCGCTCGGGACAGGGCTGCTGTCCCCAGACTCCGCTGCGGGTCTGTGCCCGGGGCGGGGAGCCGTCCCCCGCGAGGGGTTTGGGCTGCACGCCGGAGCCGTGCCTGAGCTGTCCCCTCGCCGTCCCCTCCCAGCTCGCCCAGAAGTACGACCCGCAGAAGGAGGCCGAGCTGCGGACATGGATCGAGAGCGTCACGGGGCAGCAGATTGGGCCCGATTTCCAGAAGGGGCTGAAGGACGGGGTGATCCTCTGCGAGTGAGTCCCGCGCTGCTTGCCGGGCCATGCTGAGCACAGCCCCTTGGCCCCAGCTCCGTTCGGAGGGGCCAGGGGATCCCCGCCAACCCTTGGGGTGGGAAGGGCGGGCTGGATCCGGCCATGCCCGCGCCGGTGGGATCCACCGGCTACAGCAGCCAGAGGTTTTCTCTGCGGCGCTGCTTGGCCGCAGTCGTCTCCAAAGTGCCCTTGTCTGGGGGGAGCCGTGGGGGGCTGGCAGGGACCTGGGGGTGGGGATCGCTTCATGCTTACGGGGGAGACCTGGGCTGGACCTTCCCAAAAGGGTCCCGTGCGCTGCTGCCGCCCGGGGTCTCTGCCCCACCGCAGCCCCCACTCCACCTGCCCCCCTCCAGGCTCATGAACAAGCTGGAGCCCAACTCGGTGAGGAAGATCAACCGCTCGGCTCAGAACTGGCACCAGGTAGGTGCGGGCAGCCCTGCCTGCGACCCGGCCGCCGCGGAGCCCCAGCTCTGCCCCAGCCCCTCTGCCGTCACCTGCCGGGGTCTTACCCCTCTCCCCCTGCCCCCAGCTCGAGAACCTCTCCAACTTCATCAAGGCCATGGCCAGCTACGGCATGAACCCCGTGGACCTCTTCGAAGCCAACGACCTCTTTGAGAGCGGGAACCTGACGCAGGTGCAGGTGTCGCTGCTGGCGCTGGCGGGCATGGTGAGCGCGCGGGGACGAGTGGCCTGGGAGGGGGCGCAGCCCCGCGGGGACCGGCTGGGGGGACCCCCAGCTTGGGGTGGGGCCCGTGAGACCCCACGGCTCCCCCTGCCCAGGGAGAGGGTGGGCTGTCTGGGACCCCCGTCCTTCCTCACCGCACCTCCCCGGCAGGCCAAGACGAAGGGGATGCAGAGCGGCGTAGACATCGGCGTGAAGTACTCGGAGAAGCAGCAGAGGAACTTCGACGAGGCCAAGATGAAAGCTGGGCAGTGTGTGATCGGGCTGCAGGTGGGCTGCTGGCTGAGGGGGGCCCAGTTTTATCAAACCCTCGGCACCGTCGTGGCTCCGGGCACGGCTGGGGCGATCCGAGGCTTAAGGTACCTCAAGTGTCCTCAAAATCTGGGACCGTCTCGGCTCTGTGTCCAGCACTCAGTGTCCGGGAGCCTGGAGGGGCTGTGCCTGGGCTGTGTCGGGGAGCGCTGGCTGTGCCCCCCAGGCTGCGGGGGGACGGGGAGGGAGGAGATGGGGCATGTGTGGGGCAGCACTTGGTCCTCACTGGAGCCCCTTCTCAGATGGGCACAAACAAGTGTGCCAGCCAGTCCGGCATGACGGCCTATGGCACCAGGAGGCACCTCTACGACCCCAAGAACCAGATCCTGCCGCCCATGGACCACTCCACCATCAGCCTCCAGATGGGCACCAACAAGTGTGCCAGCCAGGTGAGCCACCACGGCCCCGGTGGGGAGGGACAATGGGGCGACCACGGCCGAGCCCTGCTCCATCCTGTCCTTCCAGGTGGGCATGACGGCTCCCGGCACCAGGAGACACATCTACGATGCCAAGATGGGGACGGAGAAGTGCGACAACTCCTCCATGTCGCTGCAGATGGGCTCCAACCAGGGCGCCAACCAGAGCGGCCAGGTCTTCGGCTTGGGCCGCCAGATCTACGACCCCAAGTACTGCCCACAGGGCAGCCAGGGCGAGGTGGCCAACGCGGCCTGTGACCAGAGCGGGGACCCCCCCGGGTACCACTACTACCACGAGGAGGAGGAGAGCTACTGAGTGGGATGTGCCCAGTCCCGTCTCACATCATCTCCTGTACAGACCCTGCTGCCAGCAACATTCCAGCCTCTACTTTCGTCATTCCCTCTTTTTAAACTCTTTTTTTTGTTTGTTTTTTTTTTTAATTTTGAAATTAATCTATTTTTCTGAGCAAGGAAATAAAGACCCCGTTTCTAGAGAAGAGACCGGCCATTTCCCGCAGCCCATGGGCGTCCCAAGGCCCCAGCACAGCCCCAGCATTTGCAGTGGGAGGGCGGTGGATGCTCCAGCGCCGAGGAGCGGATGGTGTCTCCTCTCACGCAGCCAAGATGCCACGTTCCCACCCAGTGCTCTCCGCACCGCCCCTGCGACGCTCTGCTGCGGCAGTGCCCGGATCCCTCGGCAAGGAGGGGGGACAGCCGCCCACCCTGCCCCCGGTGCCGCTTCTCGTCCCCGTGCTGGCAGGACCCGGCTCAGCCCCGCGGAGGAGAGGGTCAAAGGGGCGTCGGGATGCGGTGGGAGCGCGGCCGGGAGAGACCCCCGGGCATGGGGGAATCCCAGGGCGCTGCAGGGCCTCGGCCCGGGGGCTTGTGCGTGCGTGAGTGCGCACGCGTGCGCCACCAGCACCCTCGCACTCTTGTGTCATCTCTAGCAGCGAAGCTGGAAACACCTTTTTTGCAGAACTCGTAGGGGCCGCGTTTCCGAGGCCCCGGTCGTGGCGGCAGGGCTGGGCTGGGATGCGGCACGCCCCGCGCTCCCCGCAGCCGGCTGCGGCTCCGACAGCCGCAGAAATCCATCGCCTGGCAGGCGGGAGCCAGCGCTGACCGCGACGGCCGCACCCTGCGCCGCGGAGCGATGCCCGAGTGCGGGCAGCTGCCAGGGCAGCGCGCGGGGCTGGGGACGCGGGTGCACGGCGCAGCCCCTTCGCTGCCCGTCGGGTTCTCTGCCTCCTGGGGGGTTCCTGATGCCGCTGCTCTTACACTGAAACCTTTTTTTCAAAAAAACCCTCAGCAGGCGGCGGTTTCTGGCGCAGGCTCCCTGGGTCAGTGCTCAGGCCGGCTCCCCCATGCCTGAGGGGGGGTGGGAGCTGCCGCGGACCTCCCCCCACGGAGCACCCGGGGCCGTGGGGCAGGAGGCTGTGCTCTGCGGGGCTGAGCCGCCCACGTGTCCCCGCAGGGCCGCGGGGTTAACGGTGCCACGGCGTGCCGGTCCTGCGTGTGGGTGACACCACGCTTCCCCCGGGCCACGCTGCGCCGTCCCGCACCGCGCTGCGAAGGCGCCGGGTGCTGCTGGCTCAGCACGGCCCCGCGCGCGGCCGAGGGTTCCGCAGGACCCGACCCCGAGCGGTGCCCCCCGGGAACACCCTGTGTCCCAGTGGGGGCCCTGGGCTCGGGCCCCGGCCGTGCGTGCGCGAGCCCCATCCACCCACCTTTTGGGGTGCGTTTCGGAGAACCGCGCCGGGTGCAAGGAGAGCCGCTCGGCTTCGCCCCACGGCCGCGCGCGCCTGCCCAGCACCCGCGGTGCCCGCTGCGCCGCCCGCCGCGGCGAGGCCCGGGGGTCTCTGCCTTCGGGACCCTCCCGGCGCCACCGCTGCCGCCCAGCACCCCAGTGCCACCCCGGTGCCCCCACCTCGCGGCTGCCGCAGCCGCGGGGGCTCGGGGAGGCTGGTGGGGAAGGGTCTGTCCCTCGGGGGCCCGGCGAGGGGAGACGCGGGGGGGCCCTCGGCGGGTGGAGGCACGGCCTGACCCCCCCAGCGGGGTCTCCGCTGCCCCGTGGGGGTCCCGAGGGCGGAGCGGGGGAAGGGCAGGTCAAGGGCGGCGGCAGCCGGTGAGGGGGTGGGGGGTGCGGAGAGGTTCCAGCCCTTCCCAGCGCCGCACGGGCCCCTTTAAGACCCGCTTCCCATGACGTCACGCCCGCGGCTACTTTGTAGCGCGGGGAGGGCGGGGCCTGCGCGCGAGGCCGGCGGAGCCGCCCGGCGGAGCCCGCGGGGTCTCTTAAAGGGGCCGCGCGGTGGAGGCGGGAGCAGGTAACGGGGGTCCCGGGCCGGGGGCTGTGCCGCTGGCTGCTGGCCTCGGCTTCGCAGCGTCCCCCCGGGGTTGTCCCCATGTCCCCATCATCCCCCCGGCTGTCCCCATGCCCCCGCGGCTCCGCACCCCGCCCAGCGCGGAGCTCGGTGCGGCGGGACCGGGGCCCGCCGTGCTCCCGGTTGCAGCGATGGGGCGCGTTTGCCTCCCGTGGGGTGAGTGAGCAGATTCCCACGCGAGTCACCATCTGGGAGGCGGTTTCTGGAGGATGCCGGGCCCCGCGCTGCCCTCCGCCCCCCTGGGGGCCGGTGTCCCCCCCGCCCTGGCAGCCGCCTCCCGGGGCTGGGGCGCTGGCGGGGTGGGTGGCACAGCTCCCCCCCCCGAGCCCCGGTGCCCCCTCGGAGAAATCCTTCCCGAGGGCATCCCCCTCCCCACTCCGGTGCCACTCGCGTCCGGCCCCGCAGGCTGATTAGCCGGATTTCCAGCCCGGATCCTAATCCCGCTGGCTGGTGCCCGCTTATCCCCGCTGCGCCCGGGACCCGGCTTAGCCCCGAGCGCAGGCAGAGCCGGCAGCGGGCAGGCCCCGGCCTGCCTGCCCTCCTGCCTGAGCCCCGGCCGGGCGTGGCGGAGGCGTGAGGACAGGGGTGAGTCTGCAGCTTCGGCCACCAACCCGGGTCGGGCAGCGCGGGTGGCCCGGGGGTGGCCCGGGGGTGGCCCGAGCTCAGCGTGGCCCCGGGGGCAGCTCCGGAGCTGGGCTTCCCCGCGGCGTGGGTGTTCGCCGGGCGGGAAGCCTTGCCGCTTTGCTGCCGGGTCCCGGGGGCTGCCGGCCCGCTGGCCCCTGCCTGCAGGGAGTGAGGTCCCAGGAGCTGGCTGGGCACGGGCACTCGCTGGGACGGGGCTGGGGAAGGGACGGGGACGGAGCCGGTGCTGCCAGGGCCCCGGCACAGCTCGGGGGGCACCTGGGTGTCTGAGCCCACGCCTCGAGCCGGTTGCATCGAGGATTGCATTCCCCTCCCAGAGTGGTGTCGTGGGTGCTGAGGCTCTCGCCAGAAACACCCATCCTTGCTGCTGGCCCAGCCATACCCCTCATGCAGGGAAACTGAGGCACGGGCAGTCCCAGGCCTCCCCCGCGCTGCCCAGCTCCCAGGGCCCGGAGCCGCTCCTGTAGCCAGGGGGGCTGCTGGCCGCCCGGCCGCTCCCCGCGTTGGCGTGGTGCGTGAATCCCGCTCGTTGCTCCTGACGCTGCGCTGACCTGGAGGGACTTGCAGAGCTTGTGCCCTATTTTGCTGCTTCTGGTTTAGAAAAGAATGAGATTTGAGGGCTTTGCTCCGGAAAGGAGCTTTGCTGCAGGAATGCCGGGCCGGCTCCTGCCAGCCCCCAGAGCTCAGCGTGTGCCCGGCGCTTTGCCCGCCGTGCAATAAGCCCCGAGCCGGAGGGAAGTGAGAGCCCTGACCGCCGCCCCCAGCTCGGCGCTGACCCCCTGCTCTCGCCCACAGCTGGAGCTGAGTGGGGTGCCGGGCACACGCCCCCCACGCCCCCACCATGGCTGTGGGCACCCAGCTGGGGCTGCTGCTCTGGAAGAACTTCACCTACCGCCGGCGGCAGCGGGTGAGTGGGTGCCCAGGGTGGGAGGGTGCCCAGAGCCGCTGCATCCTGGTGCGGGGGCAGGCGGAGCCCTGGGTGCCGATGGGGACCGGGACCCCCCCAACCTTGGGTCTCCCCTAGATCCAGTTGGTCATCGAGCTCCTTTGGCCCCTCTTCCTCTTCTTCATCTTGATTTCGGTGCGGCAATCCCACCCGCCCTTCAAGCAGCATGAGTGTGAGTGTCCTGTGCCCCCTGGGGTCACCCCCTGTGCCTGCCAGGGACCCCCCTTGCGTGGGAGCCCTGTGGGGCCCCGGCACGGCCCTGGGTGGCACCAGGGAAGACAAACCTGGGAGGCGGATGTGAGCCGGGGGCTCACTGGCATCTCCCCGCTCAGGTGTGCGTGGGACCCCGGGGTCCCGTGCTGCCCCCCCAGACCCCTCCCTCCCTCTCCCGCAGGCCACTTCCCCAACAAGGCCCTGCCCTCGGCCGGGACCCTGCCCTGGCTCCAGGGCATCGTCTGCAACATGAACAACCCCTGCTTTCGGCACCCGACGGCGGGAGAGGCCCCCGGCGTGGTGGGCAACTTCGATGGCTCCATGTGAGCAGCCGGGGGCTGCGGGCAGGGCGGGGCAGTGGGCCCGGGGTCTCACCGCCCGCCCGTGCCCCCGCAGCCTCTCCCGCCTGCTGACCGAAGCCCGGCAGGTCCTGCTCCCCCGCGACGGGCAGCGGCTCCTGCACAGCTTTGCCCGGCTCCTGCCCGCCCTGCGCCGGCTCCGGGGCGGTGGGGCTCAGCAGAGGGGTGAGCACCGGGGATGGGGGGTGCCGGGGGAGCGAGACCCCCCCCGGCTGACCCCTGCCTCTGCCCCCAGCCCTGCCGGTGAGGGACTACCTGAGAGAGGACGAGACCTTCTCGCGGTTCCTCCGGACCAACACGTCTCTGCCGCCGGCACTGGTGGACGAGCTGATGGGGGCTCGGCTCAGCCCCCGCATCGTGAGTGTCGGGGCGGCGCCCGCTCCCGGTGCCCGGGGTGCCGGGGCTGCGGCGTGACCGGCCCTCTCCCACCAGCTCTCCTTGGCGGGCACCCGTCTCCCGCTGAAGGCCCTGGTCTGCAACGCCTCGGAGCTGGGGGGCTTCCTGGCGGGGGGCGACGCCGCCTCCACCCGGCGCCTGCAGCGGGGGCTCTGCGCCCTGCCCGGCCCCCAGCTCCGCGCCATGGAGGGCTCCTTCCTCTCCCAGCTCGACCTTCCCCGGCTGCTGGCGGTGAGCCCCCAGCCCGGCCAGGTGCTGGGACGTGCTGGGTGCTGGAAGGCGCTGGGGCAGAGACCCCCGGCACCCCCCTAGGGGCTGTGACCCCCTTCTCGTGCCCCCCGTTGTAGGAACAGCTGAGCTCGGAGGCAGGCGGCATCACTGGCGCTGTGGAAGCCTTGGGCACCTTCCTGCGGGACGCAGCATCCCTGATGGAGGAGGTAGTGCCTCCTCCCCCCCACCCCCCCACAAGTGCCCCCCAGCTGTGCCCCACTCCCCACCATGTCCCCGGGTGTCCCTGCGCCCCACAGCCCCGCTCTGCTCCCCAGGTCTCCTCCATGACCAGCCTCGCCGAGCTGCGGCGAGAGCTCGGGGCGCTGACGGCCCCCAACGCCAGCGCCGCCGGCTCGGGCGCCTTCAGGGCCCTGTCGCGCATCGCCTGCGGGCACCCCGAGGGCGGGGGGCTCCGGGTCCCCTCCCTCAACTGGTACGAGGACAATGACGATGTCAAAGCCTTCCTGGACCGCAACAGCTCGGAGCGGAGAGCCACGGCCCCGGGAGGCGGCAGCAGCAGTGAGCGCGCTGGGCTGCGGGGTCTCAGGCGGGGGCTCGCTGGGCACGCACCCCCGAGGCGGTGGGGGCTGGTGGCGGGCGGCCGGTGGCGAGGGCTCGGCTCTGCCCCCACCCAGGTCCCTTCTGCCGAGAGCTGGTCCGCAGCCTGGAGTCCAGCCCGCTTTCGCAGATCTTCTGGCGGGGGATCAAGCCCCTCTTCATGGGGAAGATCCTGTACACGCCGCCTGGCCCCGGCCCCGACAGCGTCATGGCCGAGGTGAGCGGGGGGCTGCGGGGGGGCTGGGGGCCTCGCCCTGGCCCTGCCTCACCCCCCGCCTCGCACAGGTGAACCGGACCTTCCGGGAGCTGGCGGTGCTGGGGGAGGCGGGGGGTGCCTGGCGGGAGCTGGGACCCCGCATCTACGCCTTCCTCAACAGCAGCCTGGAGATGCAGGTCCTCCGGGTGCGTGACCCCCAGACCCTCTCCCCGTCGGGCATGGGGCTGCGGTGGGGTGCAGGGTGGGGGTGCGGTGGGGTGCACCGGGGCTCCTGGCCGGGAGCGGGGTGGGCTGCATTGCCCCACTGTACCCGGTGCTTTGCAGGACCTGCTGCTGGCCCCGGCGACGGCCCGGCTCCTGGACGGGTTCCTCAACGGCACCTCCTGGAAGCTGCCGGCGCTGGCCAGGTTCCTGGCGGGGCCGGCGGCGGGGCCGGGGCTCACCTGGCACCAGGCGTACGCCGATGCCGACACGGTCCTGAGCACGCTGTCGCAGTTCATGGAGGTGTGTGTCGCCCCAGCTGCCAGGGCGGGCTGGCTCCCCGAGCCCCGCTGAGCCCTGCCTGCCCTGCCTGCCCTGCCTGCAGTGTGTCTGTCTGGACAAGATTGAGGCGGTGGCCACCGAGGAGCAGCTGGTGGCCCGGGCCCTGGAGCTGCTGGAGGAGCAGCAGTTCTGGGCAGCTGTGGTCTTCCAGCCCCCCATAAACAGCACGGCCCCCGCGCTGCCCCCCCACGTCCGCTACAAGATCCGCATGGACATCGACGACGTCACAAGGACCAACAAGATCAAGGACAGGTCAGGGGACGCCCGCCCCTTCGCTCTCCGTGGCCGCCCCAGCAGCCTGCGCCCGTGGTGCGGGCGTCCCCCCGCCCAGCGCTGTGCTTTGCCCCCAGGTTTTGGGACCCGGGCCCCGCGGCCGACCCCTTCAGCGACCTGCGCTACGTGTGGGGGGGGTTCGTCTACGTGCAGGACCTGGTGGAGCAGGCGGTGGTGCGGGTGCAGACCGGGGCTGCCCCGCAGACGGGGGTCTACGTCCAGCAAATGCCCTACCCCTGCTACGTGGATGATGTGTGAGTGGGTGATGGGGGGTGGCCGCAGCACCCCGGGACCCCCGAGTGACCTGCTGCCGCGCGGGATGGGGCCAAGCATCTGGCAGCATCGCTGCCCCGGGGGGGTGGCACGGGGCTGGCGCGTGCCCTGGGTGTCCCCTGCCCGGCGGTGGCCCCGCCGTGCCGGGCGGGAGGTGGAAGGGCTGCTGCCGTCTCCCCCAGGTTCCTGCGGGTGCTGAACCGCTCGCTGCCGCTCTTCATGACACTGGCCTGGATCTACTCGGTGGCCATGATCATCAAGGGGGTGGTGCACGAGAAGGAGACACGTCTCAAGGAGACCATGAAGACCATGGGGCTGAGCAGCGGGATCCTCTGGCTCAGCTGGTTCCTCAGCAGCTTCATCCCTTTCCTCCTCAGCTCTGCCCTCCTTGTCCTCATCCTCAAGGCAGGTTGCAGGGCATGGGCGACAGTGTGGGTGACACGGGGAGCACCGGGGCTGGGAGTCGGCACGGGGGGCTCCGCAGGCTCCAACCTGCCTCGATCTGCAGCTGGGAAACATCCTGCCCTACAGCGACCCAGCCGTCATCTTCCTCTTCCTCGGCACCTTCTCGGTGGCCACCATCAGCCAGTGCTTCCTCATCAGCACCTTCTTCCCCCGCGCCAACCTGGCCTCGGCTTGTGGCGGCATCATCTACTTCTCCCTCTACCTGCCCTACGTGCTGTGCGTCGCCTGGCGCGACCACATCACCTTCCCGCTCCGCGTCCTCGTGGTGAGCGGCCGTGGCTGCCCCCTCCCCGATGCCCCTCGGGCACCCTGGGCATGCCGGGCAGGGGGCTTTGGGGCTGAACCCCCCCGGGCCGGTCTTTCTGCCCACGCCGCCGTTCTTGCCGCCACCAGAGCTTGCTGTCGCCGGTGGCCTTCGGCTTCGGCTGCGAGTACTTCTCCCTCTACGAGGAGCAGGGGGTGGGCATCCAGTGGCACAACCTGGGTGCCAGCCCTGTGCCGGGAGACCCCTACAACTTCGCCACGGCCATGGGGCTGCTGCTGCTGGACGCCGGCCTCTACGGCCTGGCCACCTGGTACCTCGAGGGCGTCTTCCCAGGTGAGCGCGGCCCCCCAGCCCCCGGCAGCCCCCCCGGCCCCAGCCCCGCTCAGCCCCGTCTGCTGCAGGTCAGTACGGCATCCCCAGGCCCTGGAATTTCCCCTTCCTGAAGAGCTACTGGCTTGGGGAGCCGTCCTCAGCCGGGCACCCCCCATACCCCACCGGCCCCCTCGCTGCACCCCAAGGTGAGCCCCTGCCCACCCTGGAGCCGTGCGGCCAAGGGGTGGCAGCCACAGAGCCGGGCTCGAGCCCTCCTGCCCAGGCTTTGCCCCCCCAGCGGGGGGTCCTGCCCCCCGTGGCGGGGGGTCCTGCCCCTGGCCGGGGGTCCTGCCCACAACGTGACCCTCTGGCGGCTTCCAGTGCTGGTGGAGGAGCCGCCCGCCCAGCTCCAGCCCGGCGTCTCCATCCGCAACCTGGTGAAGATTTACCGCAACAGCAGCCGCGTGGCCGTCAACGGGCTGAGCCTGGACTTCTACGAGGGGCAGATCACCTCCTTCCTGGGCCACAACGGGGCCGGCAAGACCACCACCATGTGAGCCGGGGGCTGGGGGACCACAGTGGGGACGGGAGCTGAGCGTGGCTCTGCCCCGGTGCCACCACGTTCCCATCCCATCTGCCCTGACCTGGCCGCGCGCCGAGCACCCTGCGTAGGATGGGGCACCCCGGCCCCGAGCCCCGCTCGTCCTGCTCTCCGTGACCCCCTGTCCTCACCGGTCTCGCCTCCAGGTCCATCCTGACCGGGCTCCTGCCCCCCACCTCCGGCACTGCCTATATCCTGGGCTGGGACATCCGCTCCGATATCGACAGCATCCGCAAAACCATGGGCACGTGTCCCCAGCACAACGTGCTCTTCGACATGTAGGCAGGGGCAGGGCAGGGCAGGCGGGGGGGAGCGGTGCCGGGGGCTGGCGCGGGCAGGGCTGCCCGCCTCACCCCCGCCCGCCCCAGCCTGACGGTGGAGGAGCACGTCTGGTTCTACGGGCGGCTGAAGGGGCTGTCGGAGGAGCGCGTGAAGGCGGAGATGGAGCAGCTGATCCAGGACACGGGGCTGCCCCACAAGCGCCGGGAGCAGACCAGGAACCTCTCGGGTGCGTGCGGGGAACAGGACCGCCACTCGAGCGGGGGTCCGTGGCCACGGCCCCCCCTGACGCCGTCCCTGCCGCCCCACAGGCGGGATGCAGCGGAAGCTCTCCGTGGCCATCGCCTTCGTGGGTGGCTCCCGGGTGGTCATCCTGGACGAGCCCACGGCCGGCGTCGACCCCTACTCCCGCCGCAGCATCTGGGAGCTGCTGCTCAAGTACCGCAAAGGTCAGGGCTGGGGGGGACGGGGGAGCCCGCTTCCCCCTCCGTGCGTCTGAGCCCCCCAGCCCTGGAGAACCGGCAGCAGGGCGCGTGGGGCGAGCGGGGAGACGTGCTGGTGGGGATGCCCACAAAAGGGGGTCGGCGAGGGGGTCTGGCGTCCAGCCCGCTGCCTGCCCCCAGGCCGCACCATCATCCTGTCCACCCACTACATGGACGAGGCAGAGCTGCTGGGGGACCGCACCGCCATCATCTCGCAGGGCCGGCTCTGCTGCTGCGGGTCCCCGCTCTTCCTCAAGGCCAGGCTGGGCACCGGCTACCACCTCACCCTGGTGAAGCGGGAGCAGGTCGGGAGGGGCGGCAGCACCGGCACCGTCCCCAGCGCTACCAAAAAGGTGGGTCCCCCAGCCCCACCAAGCGTCAGCCAAAAGGGTGGCCGGTGCCTCTGTCCCGGGTAGCGGGGAGCACCGAGCCCCGGGCTTGGGGCCGGATCCTGCTGCAGGGTGCCAGGCTCCGGCCGCCCCTTCCCGCAGGACAGCAGTGGCTCGGAGCAGAGCAGCGACACGGGCCTGGGCAGCGAGCGGGGCAGCGAGGCCAGCGCCGTGGGTGAGGGTCCCATCCCGCCCTGCGCCGTCAGCGTGCTCCCCACGCATCCTCCCCACGCCTCCCCCGTTGGCCGGGGGGTCTGTGGGCGCGTTCAGCCCCGTGCCCTGCCTTGCTGCTGGCTCTTGCCCCCCCTGCACCGGTGGGGCAGAAGGGACTCCCCGCCCTCCTGCCCCCTGCGACCCCCCCGGGACCCCCAGACCAGGGTGCAGGGCACATGCCAGCTTTGGCCAGCTCCTGCACCGGCCACCGGCAACTGCCCCAGGTTTCCAGCCCTCCCCGTCCCCCCAGATGTGGCCCAGCTGTCGGCGCTGGTCCAGAAGCTGGTGCCCGGCTCCCGGCTGGTGGAGGACATCGGGCACGAGGTGCTCTTCGTCCTGCCCTACAGCGGGGCCAAGGACGGGGCCTTCGGGGACCTCTTCCGCGAGCTGGACGCACGCCTGGGGGAACTGGGCATCTCCAGCTACGGCGTGTCCGACACCACCCTGGAAGAGGTACCCGGAGGAGCTGCGGCTCCTGGGGTGCCCACCCTCCCTGCAGCTCTGCCGGGGGCTGCCCGCCGCCTGGGGGGCTCGCCTCGCCGCGGCGGTGGGCGCTGGCGGCCGTGTTTAACCCCAGCCCCCTCCTGCCCTCAGATCTTTCTGAAGGTGGCCCAGGACACGGGGCTGGACGCCCACAGGGCAGGTAAAATGCCTCGGTGCTGGCTGGAGCTGAGCTTCAGGGTGCAGGGGCGGGCGGGGGGAGATGCTCATCAGCCCGAAGCAGAGGGGTGCAGGTGTCCCCAGCACCCTGTGTGGCCCTTGTCCTTCCCCTGGTGTCCCCACGGGGAGCACCCGTGGGCGCAGGGAGGTGTCACAGGCTGTGGCCTCGGTCCCACCCTGGCGCTCTCACCCCCGTTTTGTCAGGCACCAAGAGAGGAGCAGCCCCCGGCGAGACGGGGGACGCGGAAGCGGCCGACGGGGACCTGGGTAAGGTCCCTGGACCTGGGACCCCCGACGTGCCCAGCTGGGTGCCCCCCCCTCCAGCCCCTGGGCTGGGGCCGTGGCACGCGTCCACCCGGGCGCGCGTCCTTGCAAGCAGGCGTCCCTTCGGGCGGGCGGCGGGCGCGGGAGGCGCAGGGAGACTCGAGCAGCACCGCTCCTGCCTGGCGCCGGGCAGGGCGAGGGGCGGGAGGGCGGCGGGTTTGGGGGGCTGGCTGTGTGCAGGGCTTGGGATGGCACGTGAAATCCCAGGGGACGTAGCCCTGGGTCGGTGCTAACGCTGGCCGGGCAGGCGCCGGCGTGGCTGTAACCCCTCTTTCCTCTCCTTTACACTGAGCCCAAGGAGCCCGGCGAGGTAGGAGCAGGGGGCTGGGGGGCTGGGGGTCCCGTCACGTCCCCGCATGCAGCACCCTGTCCCCGCCGGGGTGGGGGACGCCCCTGCCAGCCCGCCATCCCCCCGCACACCGCCTGGCACGAGCCCCTGCCCCTCGCCGCGGGCTCTGCCGGGGCTGGGGCCCGACCCGTCTCTGCCCTCACAGCAGAGGAGCCCCGGGAGACCGACCTGCTGCGGGGGGCGGCCGGGCAGGCCTGCCGCAGGGTGAGGGGCTGGGCGCTCACCCGCCAGCAGCTCCGCGCCCTCTTCATCAAGAGGATGCTCCACGCCCGACGCAGCACCCGGGGCTTCTTCGCGCAGGTGTGGCCGGGGGCCGGGGCTGTGGTGCGGCCAAGGGACCCCCTGGTCCCTTGGGGGGTGGGAGCCAGCCCTGACCCCTGGCCCCCGGCAGATCGTCCTGCCCGCCGTCTTCGTCTGCATCGCGCTGCTCTTCAGCCTCGTCGTGCCGCCCTTCGGGAAGTACCCGCCGCTGCGCCTCCAGCCCTGGATGTACGGGCAGCAGTTCACCTTCTTCAGGTGTGTCCTCATCCCTGTCCCGTGTCCCTGTGTGTCCCCCATCCCCGTGTCTCCCTGTCCCCCGCTGCTGCCATCTCACTCCTGCATCTCCCGACAGCAACGACGCCCCGGGGGACCCCGACACGGCTCGGCTCCTGGGCGCGCTCCTGGCCGAGCCGGGCTTCGGCACCCGGTGCATGAAGGATGCTGGGGAGGCGTGAGTGCCTGCGCCCCGCAGGGGCGGGGGGCTGGGGGGCTGGGAGAGGGACCCCCCGGCCATCCCCGCGGCGGGGGCCATGGCAGCTGCAGGCGGGAGCAGCTCCCGATGCCTCTGGCTTGCGCCAGGCTGGTAATAGGGGTCTCTCGCCCCCCATGGTGCCGGGTGCCCAGGACGGAGCCGTGCCCCCCAGCTTCCCACCCCGACGGCTTCTTGGTCCCCCCGGCCCCCCCAGCCCTGCTGGAAGCGCTGCGGCACGGGAACTGGACGCGGGCCGAGCCGTCCCCACCCTGCTGGTGCAGCGGGCCGGGGGCTCGCAGGATGCTGCCCGACTGCCCCGAGGGGGCCGGGGGGCTCCCACCGCCCCAGGTAACCCCCAGCCCACAGCGGGGCCAGCCCCAGGGCACCGGTGCTGCCGAGTGCGGGTGCAGGTGATGCTCCGGGGAGGCACACGGGGCCGTGTGTCCGTCCAGCCTGTCTGTCTGTCCCCCCAGGTGCGAAGGGGCACGGGCGATGTCCTGCAGGACCTGACAGGCAGGAACATCTCCGACTACCTGGTGAAGACCTACCCCCAGATCATCCGCCGGGAGTGAGTGCTGGGGCCGGGGACACCCGGGGAGACCGGCCGGGCTTCGGCACCGGCTGCCGCCGCGGGGGAAGCGGGGAGGGACGCCGGGACCAAACCCAGCCAGGGCTGGCGGCAGCGAGGGTGCCACGGGGGCGGGGGGAGCTGCTGGGGGCCTCGTGGCCGGGCAGCAGGCGCTGCCATCCCTAACGTCTCCTCCGGGATGTGCCCCCCCCCTTCTTTCAGGCTGAAGAACAAGAAGTGGGTGAATGAGCAGAGGTGAGCTGGGCAGGGGTCTTGCGCAGATCGGGGGGCCGGAGCTCCCTTGCGGGGTCGGGCAGAGCCCGAGCAACCCGTGGGCAGAGTCCTCATCTGGGCAAGCTCAACCCGTCACTGTGTGCCCCTCACCGTGGCCTCTGGGCGGGTGCGGTGCCCAAGGCAGGGTGGAGGGGCTGGGAGGCTTTCCACAGGACGGCAGGTTTGGAAGTGCCCGTCTTTCCCCGCAGGTACGGCGGCTTTTCTCTGGGCGCCGGCAGCTCCCAGGCCCTGCCGGCGGCGGCGGAGGTGGACGAGGCGGTGCTGGAGCTCCGGACTCTGTTCAATGTCACGCCGGTACGGCCGGCGCGCTGCACCCCAGCGCCCCAGCCCGGCTCCGGCACCCCGGCGCTGGGAGGGCTCTGGCCCGAGCCTGCTCCTCACTCTGCGTTCCCGCGCCCAGGGCAGCCCCTCGGACCGGCTCCTGGGCAACCTCAGCCGCTTCATCGAGGGCTTGGACGCTCGCAGGAACATCAAGGTGCGCCGGGCACAGGGGGTCCCGCAGGGGCGAGAGCTGGGAGGCAGCGGGGGATGCGGCACGAGGGTCCCCATCTGGGGCTGGAGCGGCCTGGGAAGAACCGAGCCCGGCCGGGGCTGGCTGGGAGCGGGAGCCTGGCGAGGATCGGGGTGCAGCCGGTGGCGGTGCCGGGGCGAGAGGGGGGCTCTGAGCCACCGGGCTCCCCTGGGCTGCAGGTCTGGTTCAACAACAAGGGCTGGCACGCCATGGTCTCCTTCGTCAACGTGGCCAGCAACGGGCTGCTGCGCGCCCGGCTGCCCGCCGGGGCCGACCCCACCCTCTACGGCATCACGGCCACCAACCACCCCCTCAACCTCACCAAGGAGCAGCTCTCGGAGGCCGCCCTGTGAGTACCGGGCACAGGGGTCCCGCAGGCCCCCCTCCCCGGCTGAGCCCTCCCCTCCCTGGCAGGATGGCCACCTCGGTGGACGTGCTGGTCTCCATCTGCGTGATCTTCGCCATGTCCTTCGTCCCGGCCAGCTTCGTGCTCTTCCTCATCGAGGAGCGGGTCAGCAAGGCCAAGCACCTGCAGTTCGTCAGCGGGATGAAGCCCGTCACCTACTGGCTGGGCAACTTTGCCTGGGACATGGTGCGGGACGGGGATGGGCACAGGGACGGGGTGCAGCTCCCGGGGGCCGGGGCCGGTTCGTGACCACTTCCCCGGCTTCCCCGTGCCCACAGTGCAACTACCTGGTCCCTGCGCTGCTGGTCATCCTCATCTTCCTCTGCTTCCAGCAGAAGTCCTACGTGTCCTCTGCCAACCTGCCCTCCCTGGTTCTGCTGCTGCTGCTCTACGGGTGAAGGGCCAGCGGAGCCCAGCTGGGGCTCAGCCCCCCGGGCTGGAGAAGGGGTGGCACGGGGGGGCTCTGAGCAGGCCTGGGAGCAGCCCTGGCTCGGGGGGCCATGGAGATGGGGCGGGGTGCTGGCTCACCCCGCGTGCCCCCCGACGGGAGGTGCGCCTCGGCCAGCCCCTGCCTCTCTGCCCCTCCAGCTGGTCCATCACGCCGCTGATGTACCCGGCCTCCTTCCTCTTCAGCATCCCCAGCACCGCCTACGTGGCCCTGACGTGCATCAACCTCTTTATCGGCATCAACGGCAGCGTGGCCACCTTCGTGCTGGAGCTCTTCGTGGACCAGGTGAGCCCGTGGGCTTTCCCGGACCCCCGTCCCATCCCTGCGGGCTTCCAGCTTCCCTACCCCTCTCCTTGTCGCCTCGGCAGAACCTCAACAACATCAACCGCATCCTGAAGAAAGTTTTCCTTGTCTTCCCCCACTTCTGCCTGGGTCGAGGCCTCATCGACATGGTGAAGAACCAGGCGATGGCTGATGCCTTCGAGAGGTTCGGTGAGTCCGTGGGTGTCGGGGCTGCTCCCCCTCCCCAAAGCCTGGGCAGCGCAGGGGCCTCCCGGGTGTCCTCCCTCTTCTTCAGCCCCTCTCGCTGCTCACAGGGGACAGGCACTTCGTGTCCCCCCTGTCCTGGGATCTGGCAGGGAAGAACATGTTCGCCATGGCCATTGAGGGCATCATCTTCTTCCTCTTCACCCTCCTGCTGCAATACCACTTCTTCCTGCGGCTTGGGTGAGGGCTGGCTGGGGGGGGGCGGGCTGTGGGGCGGCTGTGGGGCAGGTGGCCCTGGAAGTGCCCCTGCCGCTGTTGCCCCCAGGCCGCGGGCTCTGCAGCTGCCCTCGCTGGGAGAGGAGGACCAGGATGTGGCCAGGGAGCGGGCGAGGGTGGGCAGCAGCCCCCCGCATGGCCACCTCCTGCTGCTGAAGGACTTGACCAAGGTGCGTGCCGTGGGGCCGGACCCTGCCCCATCCCTCACTGCGGGGCTGCAACCGCTCCCATAGCCCCCGGTCCTGCTGGCGGGTGGTGGGTGGGGAGCACCCAGCGCTGCCTCGGCTCTGCCGTGCAGGTGTACCGGCGCAGGAAGGCTCCGGCGGTGGACCGGCTCTGCGTGGCCATCCCCCCCGGGGAGGTGAGTGCCGGACAGACGGACGGATGGCGCTGCGGGCAGGGCCGGGGCTGCCGGTAACCCCGGTCGGCACCTCGCAGTGCTTCGGCCTCCTGGGGGTGAACGGCGCGGGGAAGACCTCCACCTTCAAGATGCTGACGGGGGACACGGAGGTGACGCTGGGGGAGGCCTGGCTGAAAGGGCACAGGTGGGCAAGATGGAGGGACCCCGCAGCCGACCCGCTGCTCCCCCTCTCCTTGTCCCCGCAGCACATGAGCCACCATCCTCGTGCCCACCCTGTGCTCCTCCTTGACCTCGTCCCTGCAGCATGCTTGCGCTTGGCTTCATCTTCATCCTCATCCTCATTCCTGCAGCATGCTCATCCCTATTCCCACAGTGTGCTCAGCCGTGCCCCTGTCCCTGGAGCTTGTCCCCGTCCCCGCCACGTGCTCGGCTGTGTCCCCGCCGTGTGCTTGGCCGTGTCCCCATCCCCGCCATGTGCTCAGCCATGTCCCGGTCCCCGCAGCGTGCTCACCGACCTGCAGTCCGTCCACCAGCACATGGGTTACTGCCCCCAGTTTGACGCCATCACAGACCTGCTGACGGGGCGGGAGCACCTGGAGTTTTACAGCCGCCTGCGCGGCATCCCGGAGGAGGAGACCCCCAGGGTAGGGCCCGCACCCCGACCCCCCCAACCCAGGGGACCCCGTGCTCATCCCCTCCACGTCTCTCGCAGGTGGCTCAGTGGGGCATCGCCAAGCTGGAGCTGGGGCCGCACGCGGACCGGCCGGCGGGCAAGTACAGCGGGGGCAACAAGCGCAAGCTCTCCACAGCCATAGCCCTCCTCGGCTCCCCCCCCGTCGTCTTCCTGGTGAGCGGGGGCAGCGGGGGGTCCCGTGGCAGCACCGGGTCCCTGCTCGGGCTGACGCCGCTGCCGGGGCCGTTGCAGGATGAGCCCACGACAGGGATGGACCCACGAGCCCGGCGGTTCCTGTGGGACTGCATCCTCAGCGTCATCCGGGAGGGCAGGTCCGTGGTGCTCACGTCCCACAGGTGAGCCCCCACCCCAGGGTCCGTGGCACCCACGGAGGGGAGCACCCCTCTGCCTCTGTGGCAGTCCCGGAGGGGAGCACAGGCCTCACGCGTGTCCCCCGGCAGCATGGAGGAGTGTGAGGCGCTTTGCACCAGGATGGCCATCATGGTCAACGGCCGGTTCCGCTGCCTGGGCAGCGTCCAGCACCTCAAGAACAGGTAATGGGGCCGGGGGCTTGAGGGGGGCTCTGGCAGCGAGGGGCAGCCACCCCACAGTGACAGGGACGTGGCCGGTCCCTGCAGTGATGCCCCCCTCTCCTGCGCAGGTTTGGGGACGGCTACACGGTGGTGGTGCGGGTGGGCGGCCCTGGGCCGGCACCGGTGGAGAGCCTGATGCAGCGCCGCTTCCCCGGCATCGTGCTGAAGGAGCGGCACGGGGGGCTGCTGCAGTACCAGCTGCCCTCCCGCGCCGGCTCTCTGGCCAGCGTCTTCAGCGTCCTGGCAGCCCACCGCGGCCCCTGCCACATTGAGGACTACTCCGTGTCCCAGACCACCCTCGACCAGGTGACAGGGGACGTGGGGCATGAGGGCGCGGGGGCCGGGGTCCTGCCGGCGCTGCCCCTCACCCTGCCCCCCCCCAGGTATTCGTGCACTTTGCCAGGGAGCAGAGTGACGAGGACCCCGGGGGGGCCGCGGCCCCAGGGCAGGATGCGATGCCCAGCCCGGGGAAGAGGCTGACGCCGTTCCTGGAGGACGACAGCTACCAGGAGAGCGCCGTCTGAGTGGGGCCACGGTGCCCCACAGACCCCCGCCCCAGCCATCATTGCAGCGTGTCTCAGGGTCCCGGGGCTTCTGGCCAGCCTGGACTCCCGGAGCTGGCATAGGGCCACCATCCCTGGCACCGGTCCAGGTGCTGGGGCGGGTCAGAGCGCCAGGGTAGGGCTGGCCCCAGCTGCTCCCCCTCAGTGGGCTTGTACCCTCTGGGGGGCTGAGCTGGATGGAGGGGGGGTCTGCCCTGGGCCTCCCCCCTGCCCTGGGCAGGGCCGGGTGCTGGGGCTGGCCCTGGGACCCCGACCGCTCTCTGCCAGAGCACAGCCTGCCCTAAAAGAGCAATTAAATAAAGACCCGCGGTACCGCCCGGGGGCTGGATCGTGCTCGCAGTGCTGCAGCCCCGCTGGGGGACACGGGGTCGAGGGCACAGCGGGGCCGGGGCACGGCGGGACGGGTGGCAGCAGGATGGCCCTCGGACCGGGGGGGCACAGAGCAGCCAGCATGGCCCCCGGCCCTGCTGCTGCCCTGCACCCCTTCCCCGCGGCTCCCCGAGTGGCTGAAGGTCAGCCAGCGTCTTCCTCACCCTGGATGGTCTCTGGGCAGGGGCTGGGCTGGCAGTGGGCTGGGCAGGGGTCTCATCCCCTTAACTGGGTGTCCCCGTGGGGCCGGGTGGCGCCCAGGTTTCGGGGTGCCCGTCTCCTCCCACACCCCTGAGACCCGAGGGGTCCCCTATCGCTCGGGTGGGGGGGCCACCGACCTTCCCCCTGGGGCTGCCGGGATGTGCCCGGAGTTCGCTCGGCCCCTGCGCGGCGGGCGGCGCTACCCCCCGCGGCTCGCGTCTCGGGTGTACCCGCGGCGCGCAGGGGGGGCCCATAAGGGGTCCCGCGGGGCGGGGTGCGATCCTGCAAAAAAAAATATGGAACGCTTCACGAATTTGCGTGTCATCCTTGCGCAGGGGCCATGCTAATCTTCTCTGTATCGTTCCAATTTTAGTATATGTGCTGCCGAAGCGAGCACGACAAAACCTACCCCCGCAGCAGTATTTGAACCTCTCGCATTTAATAATTTTCAACGCATGGCGAGTATGTGTCCCCAGCACCCCGCGCCTTTCCTCACGAGAGACATCCCCGAGCGACTCCTGTCCGATTCTCCACTCTAAATCCTCCTTTGTGTCAGAAATTTTGGCTTTTCTGAAACTGAACTACCGTGCGGAGTGGCCGGCTGCGTGCGATGTATGGCGGGAAGGCTTCTACTTTGCATCGTGGGGCGGGGCCGGCGCGTGTCCTCCACCGTCCCAGCGTTCCCCGGCGGCTCTCGCGCAGGCGCATTGCCGCCGTCGTCCGTGCCGGCGGAGGAAGATGGCGGCGGGGCGGTGAGGGGACGGGACTGGGCCGCTCCGCACTACATCGCGCCAGGAGAGCCAAGGCGCCCGCTGCGTTCCGGGATCGGCCAGACCAGGCCTCCCCGGTGACGGACCCCCTCCATGGCCGCGGGGCCGGCCCAGGAGCCGCGTCCCCGCTGGGCCTGCTCGGGCCGCGCCGCTCCCGGGCCCCGCCGAGGCAGCGGCCCGCTGAGCCCCGGAGCTTGGCCTGGGCCCCACCAGGCCTGACCCGCCCTCCGCCCGGGAGGCGTCTGCGCGCAGGAGGCCGGGCCGGGCCCGGGCCCCGGGCGGCGACCCGTGAGGAGAGCGGGCCGGGGGCACCGAGCAGCTCCGGGCACGGGGCTTCTCCCCGGCCCCTCGGAGGCAGCGCTTGAGGAGGAGGATCGGCTTCTCCGGCCGCAGGCGTCAGGATGTCGGAGAACCAGCCGAACGCCAACCACCACCCGGCCAACAACAACGGGGGTGGTGGGGCTGCCGCGGGGAACAACCGGGGCGTCCGCAATCCCAACCTCAACCAGAACCCCTTGATCAATGTGCGCGATCGCCTCTTCCACGCACTCTTCTTCAAGATGGCAGTGACCTACGCTCGCCTCTTCCCACCGTCCTTCCGCCGCGTCTTCGAGTTCTTTGTCCTCCTCAAGGTGAGAGGGGGGGCTTTGTGGCAGGAGTGGACGTTCCTCTTGCTAGCCTGCAGTCGGGCACTATGGCATAAATTTCCTTATAAACATGTAAAAGCTTGGCTCTGCCAGAGGTCACAGTCTGTGTTTGGGTCACCTCCCCCAAGCTGTCCACTGAGCTCCGGTGGGCCTCCCTTCTGGGAGGAAGGTGTGAATAGTTGTAACAATCTGTGGTGGCCCCATAACGCCAGAGCTCTGATACCAGATCTGGAAATAAGAAAGGAAATCACTGAGCCAGCTTGCTGGGCAGCCAGGCTGGTGTGGGTCAGGTCTAGGGTTGTGGGCATGAAAGATTTCTGTTTCTAAGCAATCACTCTTTTTGGATACGTTGCATATATTTGATGTCAGAGTTTTGTTGGAGTCTTTTCTGGAAGAGATTAATGCACAACCCGATTTTAACCCTGTTTCTTTTTCACAGTCAGTACCTGTGCAGTATCAAACCCCTGTGTTACAGGGTAAAAACCCACCTGCTTTTTTGTTGATATGGGTGCAGGGTTGAAGACCCACAGAGGGGCCTGTCAGTGTCCGCAGGGTGAACTGCCCGTAGATTAAATCCTGCATTGTGGCTTCCAGGGCACGTGCTGAAACATCTCGCCAGCACCGGTATGGGAAATCAGAGTAAGGGGAAGGGGGGAGAGGAGCTTGCCAGGTGACACCAGCATGCTTCTACTCTGAGTTTCTAAAATTCAGCCGTGTAAAGCAAGAAAAGACTTAGGATGACTTGTCTCATACTCCACATATACGATCTCTTCCCTCCCAAGAAGTGTTCAGGGTTTTAACTTTGCTCTCTGTTTTTCTCCCCATTGTATAACTGGATTCAGGCAGACAGGGGGACTGGAATGGGGATGGTGCTAACGGCAAGGCTGTCAGGCAGAGCGAGCGGTCTGGCTGGTAGTGGTTCTTGCTGCTGTCTGCTTCTGATCAGAGCACTCCCAAGGAAATAAGAGTATTAGCACAGCCTGCTCCCGCCCGCAGGGTTAGGAGTCAGCCAGACTTCAGCCTGGTCTCGTCTCTGTGCATGGTAGGAGGTGAAGTCAGAGACCGTGGTCCTGCGTGCTGCCATTCAGAGTCCTGAAGCAGCTCGTGATTCTGCCGGCTTTGTCATGGCTCCTCCTGCGACGAGGGAGGTGTTTCTGATTTACCTTCCCTAGCATCCTCCTATGCAGCTCCTCTGCAGATGTGATGTTTACTAGTCTGTTTATTCATAGCAAATAGGTCAAGAACGAAATGTAGCAAGGACAGCTAGTTTAATTAGGAATGAGTATCTTAATGCAGTTGGAAAGTGATTGTATGAAACTCAGCTGTACTGCTTACTGTACTAGTGTTTGTCAGAGCTTTCAGCTGTGAACTTTGGACAGTGTTGGGTAACATTGTGCTAAATTTACCACCTTCACTATAGGGAATGAATTTTATTAATCCACTTTGTTTTGCTGTGGCTTTATAGCTGTTCCTTGGGTTGAGCTAGGGCAAGGGAGTGGCGATGCTCTGTGACCTCCGCCGCGATGGAGTCCGTACCTCGCAGCGGCAAGTGGCAGATCTCGATGCGGAGCTGGTGGTTCTGCCATGGGTTTGTGTTGTCCTGCTCTTGTGGTGGGTTGTCTTTTGCTGAGGTTTGCTTTACTCTGTCTTTGTAAAGTTGGACAGTTCTCTGAGCTTCAACAGGAAACACAGTGCTGAGGAGGGAATGGTTGAAAGCCACGGATGCATTTCTCTTTCTTTCAATATGCTTTGGAGCCTCACCGCACGTTGGTGCTGTGTTTGGTTGGTTTGCCTGCAGTGCAGTCGTTTTGGGGATGGTGTTGGTTTGCAGGACCTGTGCGTGTGACCTGTGCTTTCAGCAGGACACATGTACTGCACAGGTATCGGTGGCAGCTCTGGTCTTGTGAACAGAAGGAGATTGTTCTTGCTGCGCTCTCTACTGTGTTCCCCTGTTGATACGGTAGTGCTGAAATTGCCTGATTCTGAGCTGCTTTATTGTTGATGCAGAGACCACCGGGGCTGGAAGGCATAAAAGCTCTTGTCCACTTGCAAATCTGTTTGTTCAGATTAACCCAGTGTCTTTATGGGCAAAGAAGAGATGGTTAAAACTGGGGAGCTTGTAAATGGGCCAAGGTTGGTTGGGCTGATGGTCTCTGCTTTGTTTCTTGCTGTGTGTAGGCTCTCTTTGTGCTCTTCATCCTGGCTTACATTCACATCGCCTTCTCCCGCTCGCCCATTAACTGCTTGGAGCACGTGCGAGAGAAATGGCCACGCGATGGCATCTTGCGCGTGGAAATACAGCGCAACTCGAGCCGAGCCCCCATCTTCCTGCAATTCTGTGGTGTTGAGAAGTTCCCAGGAATGGTGGTTGAGTCCACAGCTGAGGAAGAGGAGGAGGAAGAGGAGGAGATGTCTGTGGATATGTTTGAAAACAGCTCTATCAAGGTAAAGATGTGTTCCTTGTGTACACAGAAAGAGATGGGAACCTGGGTGTCAGTTTGGGGAGAAGTGGTTTGTTAGAATCTTCAGTATGCCACAGTCCCCCTGTGATCCCTTGGTCACCTGCAAGCAGAGTGTCTTCCTTGGCTTTTCCTGAACCTCCACATTAGCCTCTGATGGTTTAAGATAGAAAGTAATGCCTGAGAAAGTGGCCTCTCTTGTCCTCCTTTTGGTGGTAGAGGCCTTTGCTGCGGCCACAGAGGGAGCACAGAAGATGGGAGCTGAAGTGACTGCTAACATGACTTTCCCTGCCATGATTTTCCAACAGTTTGAGCTGGATATCGAGCCCAAGGTGTTCCTCAAGCCATCCAGGGTGAGCAGCACCGAGGCACTGACCCACAACGAAAGCCAGGAGTTCTCATTTAGTGAAGCAGCCACTAAAGGTATGCAGCCTCTGAGGGAGACTGTGTCCGAGTTTGAGATGCTAGCCAGAGCAGGTAAAGACAACTTACACTGCCATCTGTGCTCTCTCCTTCCCCCCCTGCATCTTCCCTGCACGTCTCATTCCTTCTGGCTTCTCTGGGCACGTGCATGGCAACCTTAAATGTCTTCCCTGACGCATTCACCTGTGGTTAATCTTGTCAATACTAACACTAGATCTATAGCAAAATCTTTCGTTCGGCTGGAGGGAGGCTGGGAGTCAGAGGTCGTCTGGGCTGTAAAATTTGCCGAAGCCTCTTGGTTTGGCATCGTGTTTCTGCAGTGATCGGTGCCAGATACCTCAGGTGAAAGTGAACCTCCCTCTTCTGAGCAGTTTGCTATCCTCTTGAGATCTGCAGGGATCCCAGTGACCGTGCACATTCCTCCTTCTATTAACAGGGTTTGGGCTGTATTTTGGGTGCCTGAGTCAACACCAGTACTTGGAATAGCTAATTAATCCTGAAAGCCACTGAGCAAGTTTTAGCGGATTGCGGGATACAGCATTGCTGCTCTGCATCATTCAGGATATTATCCTGCTTTATCCCTCCCCTTGTTCCAGCACAACTTAAGCTGCTAATGCCTCATAAGCTCTAGAGGGAGATTTAGTGGCTTTGTATTATTTAAAATGGAATTCTAGTGTTGGAAAACTTTTGTTTCTAGTGGTTAGGGGAAGAAATCTATTTAAAAAAAACCCTCATGTTAAAATAGAAACATGGCAATTGGATTCTTACTTAATTTGCCTTTTTTACCTACGCTTATATCCCTGGAAAGACTGGAATTCTTTGCTCTTCAGAAGTACTGGGTGTTCCAGCTGTGGAGGATTGTGAGACGGGACACTGCAGCGGCACTGTTCCCTTGGTCTTGCAGTGGTTTTGCTTGATGCTGATCCAGAACTCGTTAGTCCCGAATTTAAGATCATTAAGTGACATAGGACTAGAGAGCAGTAAATATTTTTGGCACAATACCTTTATTAACAGTTGCCTAAGTTCTGTAAGAGAGTCACGTTGTACAGTGCTGCGTACATTGATGGGCTGTGTCTTGATTTGCTTGAACGCCTGCTCAGAAATGATCCAGCAGTGTGGTGGGAGAGAGAATTCATGCTGCTTCCTAATGTAGTTAAAAAATTAATCTTTTCAAATGGGTCCCAAATCCCCAAATACCTATTTTTATTGTTTTTCCAGGTTTCTTGTGCAATAAGTACACCAAATTTGATGTTTAGACAGAATATTTTACTGTGGAAAAATTTGTTATGATACAAAGGAAGTAATTCTTTTGATATTTAAACATTTTATTTCCATTTGAGCTTAAAACTGTTTTATAATGGAAACAAAAGATGAAACAAACACACCCGCCTGTATTTGCTGCCCAAGAAGTGGTATCAGAGGCAGGCAAGTGAAGTGGGCATTTCTGTCAGTGATATGTCGCTGTAAATCAGAAGAGGCAGGTACATTTCTTTTAAGTTATTGTATCCTTTTAACTTTTTTGCTGTGTTGTTGTGAGATGCCTGACAGCTGCCTCCCCTCACCTCTTGCAAGATATGCTGTGACAGTTTGAAAGGTCAGGGATTAAACTGCTTGGCTCTGGCTTAGCAGGAGGTTTTGTACTTTTGGAAATGATGTAGCAGAAAGCATCTGTTTTGAACTTTCTTTTTTTAAAAAAAAAAAAAATCAAGGAAACTTCAAGCACCAGAATTTTTTTTGGAAAGACGTAATTGCAGCAGTGACCTCTGTCTCCTGAGAAGTCCAGTGCTTTTGCCCTATGGAGTGTTTGCTTGGTGTCCAGCAGGAGTAAAGTGTATTTTCCTGCTGTTTCCTAAACCACATAGAAAGCAGAAGTTGAATAGACCAAGAACAAGTGGTCTAGGGATTGCCAGGCAAAGATGTGGGCAGATTTTGGACAATGCTCGACAGAGCTTGGAGCCACCGCCCTGAAGCTTTCCTAGAAGTTTCACACTAAGGACTAATGTCAAAGGAATGGGCTGCAGTTTCAAAGAACTTGTATTGATTTGTTTTAAATTGGTTGAAGGAAGCCTGGACCTTGCGTTTGCAACTGATTTTCTTTTCCAGAACGTGGAGGGGGGGAATCCAGAGGTGCTATTTCTTCTTGGTCATTGTTTGCAAGCCCTGCTGTTGACTCTCCCTTCCCACCCTCTCTTGCAGTGTGGCCGCAGGAAGAGTACATTGTGGAGTACTCGCTGGAGTACGGGTTTTTGCGCCTGTCCCAGAGCACTCGCCAGCGCCTCAGCATCCCGGTCATGGTGGTGACTTTGGGTGAGTGAGGGAGCCAGCCCACTCTGGTGCAGGAGTGGGTAAGTGCTCTGCAGAGATACCTACGCGCTATTTCCTCTTTAGTCTTGTGGAGACTATTTATAACAGTTGATGGCGCTCACTTTCCATGCAGGAGAGCTGCTTTATGGAGTCTTCATTACTTTAGAGGTATTACCTTTCCAAGAGAAGTCTGAAATGGTGGAGCCTGTTTTAGTGAGCCCTAATGTTATGTCTAGCACAGTTTTCCTACTGAGGAAGGAAGAGCCTCGTGGTACTGAAGGTCTAGGCTCAGTGTGGAGCAGCAGCAGTGCAGTGTTAGAGCCCAGTGGCGAGAGTGATTGTGCATGTCGGGGACGAAGCTGAGCAGATCTGCTTAGCGCTGTCTCAGCGTACATCTGTTCCCCTGTCAGCACCAGCAGACTGTTTTCCTGGAACAGCGTTCTCTTTTGGCATTTGCTCCAGTAAGACCTGTCCATGTCAGAAATAATGGTCTCAAACTTTCTCATGCCTGTGATCATAATTGATCTGTAACGAGTTGTAGTGCAGCAATCAGACTAGAGTTCATTACTTACTCCTAATCAAACTGAAGTACAGCTGGGCTGGAGTGTTAAGCAGTGATCCCATGTAGGGGATGGGCAGTTTACATGTTAAATATCTGTTTACTGACCTTGGCTTTCCAATTCAGCTAGACAAATTCCTTCACAAGTATACTAGTAATTTACTGAAAAATTATTTGTGTTCATGCTTCCTGGTTTGCTCCGACTTGGGTTATTTTCACAAGCTGATAAGTGTTTGTACAGTTAGAATGCAGTATCAGCTTCATGAGATGGAACTGAACAGCCTTCATTAGTGCTCAGAGCGGTGGGGAGGCATTCGTGTGTCCTCCGCAGCAGGAGGGTGGATGGGGATGGTGGGCCCCAGCAGTGCCATGCTGAGGCCAGCTGATGGCTGAAGAGTCTCAGCCTGGCCCTCTGAGTCCTACCAGATCTTGTTTCTCTGGGCAATTAGTTGGGGTGAGCCTAGGGGACAGTCCAAGCCTAGAAGGCAAACTCACTTAATGTCTGTGCCAACAGAGACTATGACAGCCCTAATGTAATTCTTAAGGCCTGATTGACATTAGCATTTTGACAGCGTGGCCAGATTTGTCAGGGTGTGACATTTTCCCTCCCAGTCCTGCCCAATTTAGTTATACTGCCAAAGGTCCGAGTGCAGACTCGTGGTGTAACCCCAGCTGGCAACTAAGCACCACGCAGCCACTCGCTCACTCCCCCCGCTGGGATGGGGGAGAGAATCGGGAGGGTAAAAGTGAGAAAACGCGTGTGTTGAGGTAAAGGCAGTTTAATAAGTAAAGCAAAAGGCGAAGCAAAACAAGGAATTCGTTCACCACTCCCCATGGGCAGGCAGGGGTTCAGCCATCTCCAGGGAAGCAGGGCTCCATCACGCATGATGGTTTCTTGGGAAGACAAACGCCATCACTGCAAACGTCCCTTCCTTCCTCCTCCTTCCCCCCCATCTTTCTATACGGAGCATGACGTCATATGGTATGGGATATCCCTCTGGCCAGCCTGGGCCAGCGTCCCGGCTGCGTCCCCTCCCCGCTTCCCGTGCACCCCAGCCCACTTGCCGGCAGCCCGATGTGATAAGCTGGACAGTCCTTGACTGCTCAGCGACAACTGAACACATCAGCGCGTTATCAGCATTATTCCCATCCCAAATCCAACACACAGCCTCATACCAGCTTCTGTGAAGAAAACTGACTCTGTCCCAGCTGAAACCAGGACACAGATGCAGGTCTGCTGGCAAATGTGTCCTTTTGAGTGATGAGAATTTACTTCAGGATATGGTTTAGTGGGCACGGTGGTGTTGGGTTGGTGGTTGGAATTGATGATCTTAAAGGTCTGTTCCAACCTTAGTGACTCTGCGATTCTGTGAGAAGACTGCGTGCTTGCCTTGCTGCCTCTATGGTTTAAGATATGAACAATCTGAATGGTTTTTTGTCTTTTCTCCAGATCCTACCAGGGATCAGTGCTTTGGGGACAGGTTCAGCCGCCTATTACTGGACGAGTTCCTGGGTTATGATGACATCCTGATGTCAAGTGTCAAAGCTTTAGCTGAAAATGAAGAAAACAAAGGTAAGGCTTGGAGGAATCGCTTTCAGCAGCTGTGCAGAGCAGTTGATGTTTTTATGATGGATGCATGAATATCCTTTTCTGCCTATCGATTAATCTCTATGCAGGGAACAGTTCCCTGTGTTATGTAGGAATGTTATTGTCAAGGACAAAATCAAAAGAGCGGGAGGGGCGAGCTGTCTGCAAACGTGATTTCCTACTGCCTTACTGCACTGCATAATGAGTGCTGCTGTGAGGAGGTGTTGCCATAGGTTTGCTTTAAATCCTATTTCTCTAGAAGGCACTGGAAGTTTGTCCTTAATTTGTGGGTTAATCACACTGAGCTTGTGGCTTTGTGGGGTTTTTTTTTTTTCAGGTTTCCTTCGCAATGTGGTGTCTGGGGAGCACTATCGCTTTGTCAGCATGTGGATGGCTAGGACGTCGTATCTGGCAGCCTTTGTCATCATGGTCATATTTGTAAGTCAACAGGAGCTAAGCATTGCCTGCGCTCTGAGCCCAGTGCTGGCCAGCAGATGTTTGATGTTACAGTACAGGCCTGCTGTTAAAGCTAAGCTGATGGAGTATGAGGTTCTGCTCTGCTTTTTACTTTTTTTTTAATGTGGATTCTTAAAGTCCTAAAAGTGAAACAAACAGAGGAGCTGAAATGGAATGAAATATTGGGGGGTTTTTGTCAAAAGGGAGATTCATGTTTGAGCATCTCAATGTAGTTAAACAGTCAGGGTGCCAAGGCACGGGGTGCAAAAGTTTGTCCTCTGAGACTTTTAAGAACAGGTCTAACTAATTTGCCAGGAGTGATCAAGATAGAACCGAGTCTCCTGTGATTATGTGTGAGGTGATTACAGGTAAGTATTAGACAAGATCCCAAGTGGTAACTAAGCCTGTGTTCATAGTCTTGGGTGACTGTCTCCCTTTGTGTCTGACTGTCCGCTGGTGCAGCTCCTTGTACAATAATATCGTGGCCAGTGAGAGGGGAGGAGAGGAGTGCTGGGTGGCTGTTCTCAGAGAGGCGTTAGGAGGTGCTGGGAGGAACGCAGATGTAGGATGGGAAAAAACCCTCGTTCCAGCTCTGCTGCTGTTTGGTTTGGCCCCTGCTCAAATATTCAGAATCGGTCTCTTTACAAACAAATTACTTACTGCCTATTTCACTGCAGTAATACAAGGATTAATTGCTGTTTGTGAAGTCCTAATTACTCTTTGGGAAATCGGTCTGCGTCGTTCAAACTAACGAACCTGGGATATGCACAGCACGCTGTGCAGCGTTGCAGGCCGAGGCTTGCCTGTCCAGGCAAGCCATAGTGTGATTCTGAAAGTGACTCCCTGGACCTGTGCGGCTCTAACGCTGGCTTCTGTTCTCGTATTTTAGACGCTGTCTGTTTCGATGCTGTTGCGCTACTCGCACCATCAGATCTTTGTCTTCATTGGTAAGGATTTTCTAAGGGTTTAGGGTGTACTGGGCACTCTGGCTGCTCCAGCACAGCGTATCATGTATGTACTCTTCACTGTCCTTGTTTAGAAGGGTCCTGCATGTAGCTGCACAGGGAATATATCCCCCCTATAACCCTGTCGCTGTGTTTGCAAGAGCTGTTCTGTCTCCTGACAAGTATCAGGGACAGTGGACTTGGGACAGTGGACTTCACTGCATGATGCAGTGCTCGGAGTGGGGAGTAATGTGGGGCTGGGGGGTTCCGTGGCCCCACGTTCACTTTGTGTTATAGTATGTTTTCCTTCTTGCAGTTGACCTGTTACAGATGCTGGAAATGAACATGACAATTGCATTCCCTGCAGCTCCCCTCCTCACTGTCATTCTGGCTCTAGTAGGTAAGGACATTACCTCACTTCTTGTGTATGTGCAGCAAGTCCTTTGGGATCTGTAGAAAGTGCAATTCCCTGTTCTGACCTGGCCACAGCAGGTGGTTAGCATGTCGGCTCATCACAAGGTGGAAGGCTCTGGAATTTGATGGCACAGTGAGCTGCATTGTCCTTCTGCGTCCCCTGAAAAAGCAGTTCATTTGGAAATCACAGAAACTGAAGCTTTGTCTGTCACTTTAGTTCATTTCAGATTTGTGCTTCCTGTGACCACATTGCATTAGCACAATTTGAATTTAAAAAACCAAGCAACAAACTCCCCCCCCTCCGCCCCCGAATCTGCGCTGTTTGGAGCCAGTCTGGCCTGTGCAGTGGCTGCAGTCAGCAGTGAAACGTGTTTGGCCTTAGCTGCTGCTTTAAACAGAGCTGATTTGTTCTGCTGTGGTCCTTGCTGTACTCCCCCAGCTCTGGACGTGACAGAGGATTCCTTCACATACCCCTCAGGAAGCCCTTTGCCGGACTGGCGTCTGTGCCCTGCAGCGTGCTGATGTCAGGCACCCTCTGTCCTGTAGGTATGGAGGCCATTATGTCAGAGTTCTTCAATGACACCACAACTGCGTTTTACATCATCCTTATTGTGTGGCTGGCTGACCAGTACGACGCTATCTGTTGCCACACCAATACGAGCAAGAGGCATTGGCTCAGGTAGGAGCTGGCTGGGACCTCACTGCATGTCCCATTCTCTGATGGGAGGCTGCTTCAGCTCCTTTCCAGCCCTCTCAGGCAGGAGGGCTTCCACTCTTGAGAGCTGCTGTACGTCTCCCTGGGAGCTGCCCTGCGTGTCATAGGGTCCAACGTGCAATTGCTTACTGTTTGGGTTTGTGCCTGGATCTCAAGAATCGCCTCAATCCTTTCCCTGCCCTTTGTTTTGCCCTGTTGAAGACCTGTTCATAGTGAAGCAATTCTAATTACCTGTTAATGTGAGTTTGAGCTGCCCTGTGCAGAGTGCCCCAGCTCACAAGAGAGTTGGGAGTAGAAAGAAACTCACGTTTGTCCTGTCTGTTGATGTTTCCTGGTATTTCCTTTCTGTCCAGGTTCTTCTATCTGTACCACTTTGCCTTCTATGCTTACCACTATCGATTCAACGGGCAGTACAGCAGCCTGGCTCTCGTCACCTCGTGGCTCTTCATCCAGGTGAGCAGCTGCCACTTCTGCTGCACGTTAGTGCAACCAGCCACGTGGAGGCCGGTGCCATCCTGGGAACTCAGTCCTGGTCGCTCCGCCCGCCTCAGAGGGGCCTGGCTGCCCGTGGTTTAAACTGCTATGTTGCTGGTTTTAACAGCACAGCCAGTGGGAGCAAAGTGAAGGAAGTAACTGTACGTGGGGCTTTATCAAACTTCTTGTCAAGCTGAGTTTGAGTAGCAATTTTTATGGATATAAGAGATTGAAATGATCCCTGGTTTGGAAAAGGAAAAGCAGCAGGAGGCTATCGAACAGCAGGACTTTTTGGTCACTGGCTCAAATGCAGCCACCTGACTGATAGTAGGCTGATGTCAAGTTGAGTTTTGGAAGGTGTTAGGGAAGGATTTTGATCCTGTCTTTCTGGAATAAATCCCACTGAGGATGTCCCTTGCAGAGGCTGAGGAGTTGGTCAGGCCTGTGCAGTAAAGATGCTGGCAAGACCAGCTCCAAATTGATGTCTCCCATATCCCGGTTCAAGCACGCCTTTTGTGTGTCTCTGGCTGTTGACGTGCCGCCTTTGCTGCGGGATGGAGAGAGGGAACTGAGAATGGGCCAGAGAAATGCCTTTACCCTTCTCGTTCTCAGCCCTTACAAGGAAAGGGGGGTTGTACTCCATTGCCTGTCTTCAGAGAGAAACTATAAAAGCAGCTGTCAGGAGTCACAGTGGAAGGGATAAATCTTTCCAAAATTTCAGATAACCTCTTGGCCATCAGAGCAGCCAAATTCTCCAGTCACTGTCGTTACAGCAAGAGGAAAGCATAGTTTTCTGAGGTATGTCTGGGCTCGCAGCCAAGCCCAATGAGTGACTCCTTTCCCTTTGCCTTCTCTAGCACTCAATGATTTACTTCTTCCACCACTATGAGCTGCCAGCCATTCTCCAGCAGATCAGGATCCAGGAGATGCTGTTGCAGAACCAGCAGGTGGGCCAGGGCACTCAGACGACACTCCAAGACAACCTCAACAACAACACTACGGCTGCCCCTGTCGATGTGGGCAGCCGCCGCCCCCACCTGGCTGCCGGGCCCTCTGGGGAGAGCGGCAGCCCGGCTGCCCTGACTCCCAGCGAGGCCTCCAGCGTCATCGCTGCTGCCACAGCGGCTTCTGTTGGGAGCGATCTGAACTGGGTAGCCGAGACCGCCGCCATCGTTACAGAAGCCTCGTTTCTCTCCGACCTGAGCACTACCCTCCTGGAGCCAAATGTGGTGCACGAAGCCATGGCCAACGGCAACCCTCAGGATGCTGCCGCTGCCTCTGGTTTAGTTGCCCGCATCAGGGTCAGCAGCGACCACCCGGAGACAGCCATGGGCTCTATCACCATTGAAGTCACTTCCACATCTGTGGTGGCTGCAGCAGATGTTCCCCCCGCCGCAGAGGCTGTGCCCCTCGTCCCACTGCAGGAGGAGGGGCCCTCCGTCCCCAGCCCTTCCTTTCCGCAGCAGACTGAGGCTGTCGAGGGCTCAGACAGCCGAGCAAAACCTAGTGGGAAGAACTGCGCTGCAAAGAGCAGCATGGCGGAGACCCCGCCAGCCTTTGTGGAGGACGCTGATCAGGACAGACCTTTGGGTCGTGCCCTTGGGGACCGGGGAGAAAGCAGCCCTTGCCCAGCACCAGCAGATAGTACGCCTAGCTCCACACCTTGCTCGGAGCCAGACTTGGGGAGCCTGTCTTGAGTCCCTGTTACTGTTGTTCTGGACTGCCAGGAAGGCATTTGGATTTCGTTTGTTACTATTTCTCACTTCACCATCATCCTTAACCCATGAATTCCTCTTAGCGGAGGCAGAGCAGCTGGGACAGAGAAAAGGTGCTGCAGCGAACTCCCCTGGGAAAAGCACGTCTGCGCGTGTGTCCGAGAGAGGCTGCTGCGCGGGGGACTGCCGGGAGGGAGGGACGAGGCCTTCGCTCCCAAGGCTGCAGGCGGGCGGGCTGTCTGCTCGAGCCCTGCGGCTGGCTCCCTGCCCCAGCTTTCCGTCGCCTCCGGCTGCCCCAGCTTTGCCCCTGCGCTCGCGTTGGCAGTCCAGGAGCTGATGGCATGCGTGAGCTGATTTGTGGCGGATTGTGTGTGTGTGCGCGTGGCGACTTTCTGGTTAGAGTAGCACCTGCATGTGAACAGGGAGAGCGTTTTCAGACGTCCTTGGGAGAGCCACAGAGAGCAGAGAAGAAACACTGTAAACCTTCCTTTTCCTTAAGGGGAAGAGGAGCTGAAGACCCTCCCCAAACACTAGATCTGCTCATGCCGGGACGGAGCTGGGCCATAACCAAAGCAGCAACTGCAGTTCAGCCCCATTCTTTTTCTGTCCTTGAACTTCCCTCGGTCAGTGGATTTGGCAGGTAGGAGCTGCCGTGTCCAGGTTAGAGCTTCCATCCCAGGAGAGGTGCATTTGACTGGGCTTGGAAGCGGTGGGGTTGATGCTTCTGCTGGTCAGCCATGGAGAAATGCTGTCCCTTCCACCACTGCTGACCTCTGCGGGGGCTTCAGGAGTTTGGCCTCTCTTAGATGCATGTGGCCAGCTTAAGGTGGGTCCTCCTGACACGGGCAAGTGGCCTGAAGTAAGATCTGCTGGGAACTGATCTGTAGCATTGCGTCTGTAGAGACGTTTGGGGTGAGAGGGACAGCAGCTCTGCTTTTGGCACCTGCTGCTGTGGGTGAGGCAGTTTGCTTTTCAGTGCCTTGTCCCTTCAGTGGGACACGTTTGCATAAGATCAGTGCCATCCCAGAGGAGAGATCGGCATCTTCCTGGCTGAACTTGCATTTGATGGTTTAGCAAAGAACCAAAACACTAAAGCCAAGACATTTCAGCTAATTTTCCCTCGTGTCCCTGGCAGCTGGCTGACTTGGTACCGCGGGGCTGGGGCGGGGACCGGCTGTCCCTGAGGACAGGCTGGACCCACATGAGGATGAAAATGGCTGGAAAGAGGGTTTACGCTTGTAGGTAGAGGGGAGCGGTGTGGGAGTGTGTCGAGTCTGTAGGGCTGAGGGGAGCTTGGGGAGAGATGTGGTGAAGGGCAGTGCTGGGAGGTGGCGTGTGGGGCACAACCCACTCTTTGGGGGGAGCTGGGTCGCTGTAGGAGCGTCCCCGAGTTCAGCCTCGCCTCCCCACAGCCGAGCAGCATCTGGGGCGTCCTTGGAGGGCTCTTGTGTGCATTTTGGTGTCTTCCACCAGGACAGGGTTTCCATGTCGGGACCGCAGGGCTTGGAGCCCCCCGCTTCACTTTCTCCTCTCCACCCGGGTGCCTCCCCCTTTTTTTTTTTTTTTCTTTTTTTTTGTCTCAAGAAGCCCTGGGTGTTGCTCTGGGGGAAGTGGGAGCCTGCTCGTGAGCAGCGTGTCGGATCCTTCTGCACCAGCCTTCCTGGGAAGGGACCTTGTGTGCAACCAGCTCCCTGCCTCCAGTGTGGACGTGCTGGAGAGCAAGGGATAATCGTAGGCTTTTAAGGTGCGGGGGGAACGGGGAGAAACAAACCAAATGATTTGATGAATGAAGAGTAGAGTTCATTCTATTTAATTAATGTACAAAATGTGTTTGTATATAATAATAAATATTATATCTAACAGCTGCTGTGGTGGCCTGCTAGCAGTTGTGCTGCTGGAAGTTGAGGTGCGAGGACCCTGTGGTGCGGATGCGGCGAGCTGAGCGCTTGGTCCCTGGGCTGCCACCCTCTGCCCTGATATGGTGGTGGGGCAGGGGGCCCAGTGCAAGTCCCCCCTCACCGCTGTTGGCAGAAAGGCTGTGGGGAGGGAAAGTCTCTTGCTGTGCTCTCTCCTCGCTCCTTTTACAGCCACCCTGCATTGCCCAGGCTTGGACTGTGGGCTATTGACTTTCCCTGCGGGCCGGGTCAAGGGAGCGCGCTGAGCCCGTGGCCCTTACCGTGCTCCCTGGGGGCTGGGAAAGGGGCCGGGGCCGTCCGTTTTGTGGTTTGAGGGGGCTCTGGAGCTCAGCTCGACTTTGCTGCCTTGCAGCTGGCTCTGCCCTGTGGCACAAGGGCTACTCACCCTCCTCCTCCTCACTGCTGTCCCACTGTCGGGTGGGGAGGTGCCTGTGGAGGAGGGAAGGGAAGGGTCACCCTCACCCCAAGTGTTGCTGCATTTAGGATGGAGCCGGAAGAGAAAGAGCAGACTATTTTTCTCCATCATCTTTATTTACATGGTTTAAAAACAGCGTTGCTGAAGCGGCTGCCAGCAGCAGTGCTGCAGCTCGTCCTGGTGCTGCAGCTCGTCCTGGTGCTGCAGGGGCCTCTCAGCTCATCTTAACCCGCTGCCTTCCCCAAAGGTAAGCCCCTCTGCTCACGCTGCTGGCTGCAGTTTAAACCCCTGTTGCCAGCGGGAGGGAGATGAGGAAGAGACGAAGGCTCCAGCACGGCAGCTGGGGAAGGGAGGCAGCCCTGGGACACCCCCACCTCCATCCTGCCACCCGAAGTGCCTTTTCCTTCTGTCCCTCATCTCTTCGCTCCTGCTCTGACCAAGGGAGGCGGGGGGTGTGTGTCTGCCTGGCCCCCGGCCCGCATCACCTCTCCTCCCGGGGCTCCTCTGTGGCAGACGGAGCGGGCAGCGCCCGGCCGCTCTTCGCCGTGCCCAGCACGGCCACCAGCTCGCTCCTCCTCAGCAGGGCCGCGCGCAGCTGGTCCCGCATCTCCCGGATCTGCTCCTCCAGCTCCCGGAGCTCGCGCTCGCCAGCTGCCCTGTCCGGGGGCTGCAGCGCCTGCCTGTTCCCGGGGTGCCGCAGGAGCCCCTCGCCCTCGGGGGGGGCTTTGTCCAGCTGGAAGCACACCTGTCCTGCCTCCTTCCGCAGGGCCCCCCAGGGCTGCGCCGCTGCCGGCGCCTGCTGCGGCGGGAGGTCGCACCTTTTTGGGGAGGGTAGAAGGGTTGAGCGGGGATGGTGGGTGCCCACGGGGAGGAAGAGGAGGAGGAGGAGGAGGAGAGCGGCGTGGGTGCCATGGCTGTACCTCTGCTCCAGGCTCAGCTGCTGCCTTTTCTGCTGCTCTGTGCCCATGTTCAGAGCCCGGTGGATTTTCTGTGGGGCACACGGGAAGAGTGAGGCGGACGGGCGATGGTCGGGGGGTTAACCAGGGGTGGTGGTCCGGGGCCAGAGGAGGGCAGAGGTTGTGCAAGGGAGGAGGGAGCAGCGGCATGGGGAGTTCTTTCGGGCGCTGGCTGAGCCCGTTCCCCCGCCCCACCTGGCTGGTGTGCAGCCAGTAGCTGAATTTCTTCTTGCGCTTGATGCGGGGCAGGACGAGGCGGTAGAAGACGTGCTCGCCCAGCGAGGTGAGCAGGGAGCCGCTGAGCCCGATGCAGAGCAGCACGAAGAGCCCCGAGAAGTGGTAGATGCCCATCTGCAGGGTCTGCGGGGAGAGCGGGGGTGTCGGCCGGGCTGGGGGGCAGTCAGCCTCCCAGAGCCCCCCGAGACCGGGGCCTGGCCGCCCGCACCTCCGTGACGGCGAAGACGCGCTTGCCGCAGGGCACCATCTTGTACCACTTGTCGTGCAGGAGGTCGATGAACCCGGCCGACTTGTAGCGGCTGATGAACTCGGAGATGGTGGAGGTCAGCGGCGAGTTCTGCGGGAGGCCGATGCCGTAGCCTGGCCCCGGTGGGGGGGAGAGCGGCAGCGCTGGAGTGGGGGCACAGCCCCCAGCAGCCGCCACGCAGCGGCCACCCTCCCCGCCCTGCACCGTGGCCACGTGTGGCCCCATCGCAGCCATGGCCTGAGCACATGTGTGTGTACACACACACACACACACACACAGATGGAGCCCCCCCGCCAACCGCTGCAGCCCCCCCAACCTTCAATGGCGAAGGGTTTGCCCACGGTGAGCAGTTTGCAGTCGGAATCGATGGAGACTTCGTAGTCCAGCAGCGACTTGTCCATGATGAAGGCGTTGAGCTTGGGGGGCTCCGTCCTGCGCCAACGCAGAGGGACCCTCAGAGAGGGGGTGCCTCCCCCCTGCCCGGGGGTCCCCCCAGCCTGACGCCCACCCCTGGGTTCGGGCGGGGGGGGGGGTGAGGGTGCACAGGCTGCAGGGAAGGGGCAATGTCTGCCCTGGGAGGGGTGGAAGGAGGGGACCCCCCAGCCCTGCCCTCCCGCCCCTCACTTGAGCATGGTGACGCCGGCGGGCGTGGTGGGGACGTTGTAGCGCCGCATGTACTCGTGCATCTCGGGGAAGCTCTTCTTGATGTACTCCTCGGCGCTGCTCTCCCACACGGTGCCGAAGCAGAAGCCCTGCGAGGGGTGATGCAGCTGGAAGGAGGCACCGGAGCATCAGCACCCCCAGCCCAGGCGGGAGCGGCCCCCGGGGGACACGTCCCCAAGCCCTGAGCACACACAGCCCCAGGCGGGGGGGCGGTGTCTGGGCAGCCCGTGGCGATGCAGCAGCTCTTCTGGGGTGTCTGGCAAAGAGCCCCCCACCAAGAGCAGCCCCAGCGTGACCCCACTTCTCCCTGTCCCTGGAGCCGAGGCCAGGATTAAACGCCGCGGGGGCGGGGGGAGATGACACAACAACAGGGGGGACACGGGGACAGACACGAAGCTCCCTGGGGGCCTGGGAAGACCCCCACGGCCTCAGGAGGGGCTGTGCTGCAGGACCAGGGCTGGGGAGAACGTCAATGCTTGTCGCAGCAGGGAAAATGCAGCAGGAAGGACAGACACCCCCACACACACCCCACACCCCCCTTCCCTGGACTCCAGCCCCATCTCTCCCCATCTGAAGCAGCCCAGAAGCTCTCCTACCTTTGGGTCATGGATGCCTGAGAGCTCCTCAAAGGTCTTGTCCCCCACCATGACGGCCGCGAGGTTGGCCGTGTAGCTGGAGAGCACCAAGAGGCAGAAGATGGCCCAGAGGTTCATGAGGAAGCGGCCGGTGCAGCACTTGGGCGTCTTGCTGGACACGGTGCGGCCGAAGAGGATGGCATAGCAGAGGTTGAGGGCTGAGGAGTAGGAGAAGATCTTCATGCGGTTGCGGCCGTGGGGGGTCATGCCGTAGGGGCTCTTCCACTCGTACAGGGTGAGGAAGAGTGCGGTCATGTGCAGGGCCACGAAGATGCCCACCCACATGGTCCAGTGCAAGGGCCACATGAAGGCCCCGATAGGTGACGCCGTGTCCTTGGTCCTCACCAGGATGCCCAGGCTGGTGGAGAAGAAGGGGCTGGTGAAGTCAATGACTTTGCTCCGCGCCGAATTGATGCTGAAGGAGGTGACCGCCATGTGGGCCGTGCCGCTGAGCAGGTCCCCCACCAGCCCCGTCCAGCGCCCGTTCTTCCAGGCCCCGTATTTCCCATCGCCCACGATGTAGAGCTCAAAGTCGAAGGGCACGTCCTCCGCCAGCTTCTCCAGCAGGTCGATGCAGTACCCGTAGCAGCACTTCTTGTACGCCCGCGGCACCGAGCCGTTCTCGGCACCGAGCTCCTCGAAGAGGGCATCCAGCACGGCCGAGTCATTGGTGCCGGGGTCCAGGCAGAGCTGCCCGGCCGGGCAGCTCCCATCCTCATCTGCCTCCCTGGTGAAGACGAAGGGGTGCTCCACCAGCGTCACCACCCGCAGCCTCGTGCGGGCCCCCCCGGGCCCTTCGCCGGGGCTCTTGCGCTGGCGGGGGCTCTGCCACGCGCCCTCCTCCAGCTCCAGCTTGCCGTGCCGCCAGGTGCCCACCGTCACCCAGGTGGGGTCCCCCCGCGAGCCCTGCCGCAGGCTCCAGACGTGGTACTGCTGCTCCGGGCGCACCAGCGTCGCGTTCTCCACGCGCACGGGCCCCGTCCGGCCGTGGAAGGACGTGTTGGCCAGGAACCTGGCGGGGGGCAGGGTGTCACGGCTCCGGCGTCACCGGCTCCGGGGCCGCGGCTGGGAGGAGCGAGGGACCGAGGGACGGGGTTTGGGGCCGGGAGCACGAGGTGCCTGACTCGGGCACAGGCAAGGGCAGGGAGGAGCAGCAGGATCCGGCCCCGCCGCTGCCCTGCCGCTTGCCGTGCTGGCAGGGCCAAGCATTATTAATATTTATAGAGCAGCCGTGCTCGGGCAGCATTAGGGAGAGCTGGAGTGACACGTCCCCCCTGTGCAGCTGGCACAAAGCGTGTCTGGGGGGCAGTGGACACCGGGGGGGGCAGCTGGGCCCCACGGCGGCAGCTGCACACACTGGGGACCACACCGGGTTCTGCACCCTGAGCCCCAGCTTCCCCCAGCTCTGCCCTCACCCTGTTCCAAGGCTGGGGCACGGCCCCCCCGACCCCGTGCACCCCGATATGATGGAGCCGGAGTAGGGGAAAGGAACACCCACAGCACCCACACACCTCCCTTACCGGGACAGGAAGAGCCCCGGGGACTCGCTGCCCAGCCGGCGCCTGTCGTTGCAGTTCACCATCGTCTGCAGGAGAGCCAGGTCGGGGCGGACGCGGGCGGCGCTGGCGATGGCCCGGGACACCAGCTCCACCACGTCCTGGATGAAGAGCTCCAGCGGCGGCCGGTTGACCTCCCCGTAGGCCAGCAGCCCCAGGGGCAGCCCCTCGGTCTGCAGCTCGCCGGCGCTGAGCGGGGAGCCCAGCATCCAGTGAAATTCCTGTGGCAGCAGCCCCGACTCCTCGGCTGCCTTGAAGACGAGCCGAGCGCGCTGCAGGTCGCAGCCGAGCACCAGCACGGGGCTGGAGAGGGTCCTGAAGCGCTCCCCGTGCTGCCGGAGGTAGCGGGTGGCCCCAGACTCATCCAGGTAGCCGAGGTCCAGGATGGTGCGGAGGAAGACCTGGGAGCGGCGGGCCCAGAGACCGAGGAAGCCGGAGACATCCCAGGGGTGGCAGAACACCAGGTTGGTCTCGTGCCAGTCATTGGCCTGCAGGATGCTCACCAGCACATCCACCAGCATCTCCAGGGAGCTCTGCCGGTCCATATGGAAGTGGAAAGGACTCTGCCGACACAGGGGTTGTGGCTGTCCTGCTGCCCAGCTCCAGCCAGATATGGTCCCTCCTGCCCTGGGGCCACCCCGTGCTTCCTGCCCACTCCCTGCCCCATCCCAGCCTGGGTAGATGGTTTCCCCCACCCAGTGCTGGCTGTGCAGCCACCCATGAAGCCAGGGCGATGCCCAGGGACCAGAGGGAGAGCCCGGGGAAGGAGACCCCCGCCGGGCCCCCCTGGCTGTGCGTGCGGGAGGGCTCGTGGCCACCCGAGCAGTGGGTTGTGCATCCCCCTGCCCAGAAACAAGGGTCTCACGCTCCCAGCCAGGCGCTGCCCCAGCCTCAAGGACGCGTTGCTCGCCAGGCAGCAGACGAGCACACGTGGAGGACGGCACAGCCTGCGCACATGCGCCGCCTGCCCGGGCGTCCCTGGGGAGAGGCTGGTGGAACTGGGCCGGCGTAGTCCGGCTGCGTGCCAGGAGAGGGGTCACCTCTGCCCAGGCGGAGCTGAGGGTGGGCGCACACATGGAGGGGCCCAAACGCGATATGGCCCCGTGCGGAGCTGGTCTGTCCCTGGGAGGGACCGGCCGAGGGAAGGGAGAGGGACAAATCCAGCCCCAAGGACACAGGGCTGGGATGGGTCTTGGCTTGGCAGGGTTTGGGCTGCAAAACGCGGCACTGGCACTGGGACAGCAGGGATGAACTGGGCGGCACTGGAGGATCCAGTGCCAGGGTGTGCTCCCACAGCCCTTCTGGGATCAGGGTCGGGACTGGGGCTGGGGGGCGCGGGGCTGCCGGAGGAGCCAGGGAAGTTGCCTTGGAGTGGGAGCTAGGATGGGGCTGGGATAGAGCCGGGCAGGGGGCCAGGAGAGAGGTGAGATGGGGGCTGCGATGGCCCTGGAGTAGAGCCAGGATGGGGCTGGAGCAGGGGCCAGGAGGGGGCTGGGATAGAGCTGCGATGGGGGGCAGGATAGAGCCGGGATGAGGCCAGAATGGGGCCCGGGATGAGGCTGGGATAGAGCCAGCATGGAGGTCAGGAGAGAGCCGGGCTGGAGGTGGGAATGGGGGTGGGATGGGGCCCAGATGGGAACCGGGACGGAGCGAGGGCAGAGCCGGGCTGGAGCCGGGAGGGAGTCGGGGTGCAGCGAGGACGAGGGTTGGGATAGAGCCGGGGTCGGGATAGGAGCCGGGAGGAGGAGTGGGAGGGGGACCTCGGGATAGAGCCGGGATGGGAGCCGGGACAGGAGCGGGCACGGAGCGCTGCGGTGCCCCCGGTGCGGAGCTCCCGGTGCGGTGTCCCCGGTTCGGCTTCTTACCTGCGCTCGGAAGGGCAGCGGCCCGCGGGTGTCGAGAAGGCTGAGGAGGGGGATCTGGAGGGCGGCGGCGAGGAAGTCGAGCTGGAGCAGCTCCCTGCGGGAGCGGGGCAGCGCCAGGACGGCGGCCACGCCGCGCCCCGCCAGCGCCCCGCACAGCCACCGCGCCAGCGAGCCCGGGTCCCGCGCGGCCGGGCCGCCCGCCACCAGCTGCAGGCTGAGGTTGTAGGGCAGCGCCGCCCCCCCGGGGCTCCCCCCGGGGCCGGTACCGGCGGCTCTGGCCAGCGCGGCGCGGAGCCGGGCGCGCCGGGGGGCGGCGGGCGGCAGTAGCGCCCCGAGGCGAACGGCGGGGCTGGGGGGGGCCGGGAGGCGGCAGGGCTGCGGGTGCCCCCCCGCCGCGCCCAGCGCCGCCGCCGCCAGCAGCCAGAGCGCCCGCAGCCCCGCCATACGCCCCGCCACCGGCCCCGCCGCTCTGCGCCCCGCCGGGGCGGGCAGGGACCGGCAGGGACCGAGAGGGGCGGGCAGGGACCGGGAGGGGCGGGCAGGGACCGAGGGGGGCGGGCAGGGACCGGCAGGGGCCGGGAGGGACGGGCAGGGACCGAGGGGGGCGGGCAGGGACCGGCCCGGGAGGGCAGGGTCCCGCCGAGGCCCCGCGGGCAGCGCCGGCCCCTGCTCCCGGCCAGCGGCACCCGCCCCGTCCCCGAGCCGAGCCGGAGGGTCCGGGGCGGCCCCCGCAGCCCCCGGTGCGCGGTGGGTCACGCCGGACACAGCCCACGCAGCGCCAGGCACGCCCGCAGCCCCACCCCCCGCCCACGCGCGGCGCGGACCCCCTCTCCCCGCAGCAGAGCGGCGCCCCCACCCGCGCGGTGCTGCCGTGCGAGGACTGCGACCGTGGGGTGCCCGGTGCCCCGGCACAGGAGCCCCCGCGGCTTCCGGGCGGGACCCAGTGGCTTTTGGGGCACCGGGACCTTCCTCCTCCTCCTCCTCTGGCCGCACCAGCTCCCCGCCACCGCCGGGCTCGGAGCCGTACTTCACCCCCCGGTCAAAGCACCCAGAACCCTCCATCCCCCCGCAATCAGACGCAGCCTCAAAACCGGGGGGTCCCGGGGGCGTCCCACTGCATGGGGAGGGGGCGAGCGGCCTCGCGCTCCTGCCACGCTGCAGCTTCACAGCCTTCCTCCGCAGCGAGGGAAAGCGGGGTCACCCTCCTCCTCTCTGCCGGGGGCTCCTCGCTGCCAGGAGCGCAGGCAGCGGCTGCCCGGGAGCCTCCACCAAATTAGTAAGAAAAAAAAAGTGAACAACGGAGCCAAATACCAGCTGGCAAAAAATATTGATCACCAGACAAATTTAATGAGTCACAACTACTGAATTCCCCGCAGGGAGCTGGGCCCGCAGCGGGGAGGCCGTCAGCAAATCCTGCTGGGGCATGGAGCATGCTGGCAGCCCCTTGGTGGGGGTGCTGGTCCCCCCCGGAGCGGGATTCCGAAGCGCAGGGCCCCTGGCAGCTCCTTCCCCTGGGGGGAATCGTGGCATATGGGCAGGGGGCTGGGGTGGGCAACAGGCAAGAAATAGCCCCCCCCAAACCCCAGCCTGTCCCCGGGTGCCACCTCGTCCTCCCTCCCCAAGCACAGCACCCCGACACAAACCCCACTGGTGGAACTGGGAGAGAGCATGGGACAAGCAGGAGGGAGGGCTCGGGCCTGGGTCGGTGGGGCGCGGGGGGGCCTCGGGCCCTCCCTGCAGCAGGGACACGTTCCTGCCGCAGCCCCCCGAGCAGGCCCTGGCTCGGGCGGACGCTCCCTGCTGCAGCCAGTCCACATTGCTCCGAACTGGCAGGAGGAAGGTGGGAGCAAGAGAAGAGAAACGCCGCTGATTAAGCTAAAAGCATTATCTAAGCAAGCTGGCGGGAGCGTGGTCTGCGCTTCAAATGGGCTGCGCTTCCTGCTGGTGTACGAAACGGGGGGTGCGCACAGGGACGGCCACGGTCCCCGAGACCCAGGGGACACCCCGCTGGCCCCGTGGGCTGGGAGGCAAAACTTCGTGGGGACAGGGAGGGACGCGTGGCTTCCCCGGCCGCAAACTCACTTGCCAGGCCGTGGCAGCGAGTGGCTGGGATCTGTGGCCAGCAGCGGAGCGTTAAAGAAAAACCTCAGGCACCTTTCACTATAAAAAACAAGTCTTTTATGTAAAAAATAAACCTAAACAAAACCCACAACCCCCGCTGCCATGCTCGTGACAATACAAAAGGCCGATTCCCCAGAACACCATGAAAACAAAGTAGCTGGATCCCAATATATATAAATTGTCAATGTAGGAGATTGGAAATAGCACCTTGCTGGCCCCCCCGCCCCTCCCCACAGGAGTCAGCCCCGCAACCCGAAGCCACCACCCACGCTCTGAGCCCATGGACCCCCCCAGCCCACTGCCCACCAGACCCAGAGGATGGATGGGGCGGTGTGGGGGGCCCGCTGTCAGTCTCAGCACCCTGGGGACCTCCCGCCTGTCCCCAGGCAGCCCCCGCTGTCACGAGAGTGGAGCAAGCCCACAGCAGGATCCCGGCTGTGAGGGGTCTGGCGATACCGAGCAGCGTTTCTCAGGGCAGGATGGGCGGAAGGGGTCTCTAAAATCCAATCTCAAACCGGTATTAAGCGAAGAACACTTTTCTGTCTGCACTGCAGGGTCAAGTAACGAAAAGAAACAAAAAAGGGCAAGGGGAAGAGATGGGGAAAAAGCAGGAGCTGCGTCCTGAACCCCTGCCTCGGAGCCGGCGACGCTCCTCCCGCAGCCGGCCGCTCCAAGTCTGCCCCCGCCAGCACCGAGCAGCGAATCGGGGTGAAAACGGTCCCTGCGTTGTCCCGCGTGCAGCAGCCCTCCAGCCCCCACGCTTGTCTCAGTCCCATGTCATCGAACGGACGCCAGACCGAGCAGGCAAATGCTCCGGCACGTGCTGCGTGACCGGTGCTGGCGAGGACGCGAGCCAGGCGTGCTGGCACGTGTGCAGGTGCCCGAGGGCGGGCTGGGTCTTCCCCAGGAGCTGGGCAGGGAGAGGCAGAGGGGCGTGAGGGCAGGGGGTTGCCTCTTCATTTGGCTGGTTTGGTGATGATGCGAGCAGAGAAGTCAAAGAGGTTCTTGTTGATTTTCCGGAGGGTGCTCACCTCCTCTTCCAGCTCGCTCACCTGGATCGTCAGGTGCTCCTGGTCTCCCACCAGGTTCTGCGACAGAAAAACACAACAGAAAAGCATCAGGCACCCAGGTCTCATCTCTCACCTCCAGCAAGTGGGGGCTCGTGCTCCCCCCAAGGGCAGCACATCCTAAACCCTTTTGTCCTCTCCCTCCTCCATCCCCTACTCAAACCTCAGCCTCTCCTGCCTACACCATCAGCAAATTCCAGGGCTCGTTCCTCCCCGTCTGCAACTTGCCCAGGGCCCTAAGAACCGGTTCAGCTGAAGAGAGGACCCCCAAGGGGCCTGTACCAGGAGGATGCGATTCCCCCGTCCCAGAGCAGCTCTCACCTTTTCCCTTGTTGAGTACATCTGCGAGTACATCTTCTCAGCCTTTTCCAGGTAGCTCTCCCCAGACTCCTGCAGGGACCAGATGGGAGTGACTGACACAGAAGACCCGGGCCCTCTCCCAGCACCCCCGGGCAGGGTTCCGCGCTGGAGCAGGCAAAGAAACTCCTCAGCCCCGCGGGATGACGGAGAAACTGAGCAGAGACTCCAGCGGGGTACGGCCAACCCTGCAGAGTCTGGCAGGAGTTGCAGCCCCTTTCCAAAACCCAAGTCTGTGCGTGGGCCTGGGCACGGGTCCCAAAACAGACCCCTCGAGAGCGCCGTGCGCAGGGGTCTGCCAAGCTCCTCTGCCAGCACGGACAGAGCGCTTTGCCTTGGCAGGGGGAAGCGCTGGGCTCGCCACGCTGCAGGCTGCTCTCCCCGGCACTTGTGCTGCGAGCAGAGGAGCCTGACTGACTGGGACTGACATTTCCAAAGCAGCACCTGAGCTGGCCCTGCACCGCCGGTGTGCCGTCCCCTCCGCTGAGCAATGGGCAACCAGACCCTCCTGGACCAGCTACCACCTCCCCTTCATGGAGCTCATCCATCAGCCGTGGCAGGGCTGTTGCTCTGCGGAAGCTCTGCGACCACCAGGGCGTGAACCGGCACGGCACACAGCGAGCCTGTGATCAGTGACAGTGCAGGATACCCCCCTTCCTGGGGATGGCCATGCCAGGACCGAGGGACAGCAGTGGTGGGACAGCAGAGCCAGCCCATGCTGCGGTGCAAGGCTGGGAGGACAAATGACTGCGCCAGCCAGGACGGCGAGGGAAGCGCAAGGGAGGAGGAATGGGTTTCAGCGTGCTGGGGAAGGGCGTTCGTGGAGTGGGAACGGCCTCTGGCAGAAAGAGGCAACGACGCTGCATGGGGGCTCTCGACAGGCAGGACTTCGGGCAGGCAGAGCTGCAGGGCTCCAACGGCCTCCAGACTCCCCTGCCACGACGGACACTGGGGCGATTTCAAAGGGACACCCTGTGCCCCAGCCAGGACCCTGCTCCACTTGGAGACCTCGGCCCAGGGCTTCCTCATCCCCAGCTGAGAGCAAGGGAAGACCCTGCCTGCTCCTGCCTGCTCCCTGCCTGCAAGGCTCCCGCCACAAGTCAGTTAATTGCACAATGCCACTGCTTTAAAAAGCAGCACTTGGGGAAGTTGAGCAGCACGGAGGAAGATGAGAACAGGCCATGGAGCTGCTACCCACCAGCAGCGGATCAGCATGGACCGGCCACTGCTGCTGCTCTGGCTGGGGGAGAAATTTTGCACCCTCTGGCACCGACCCCCACCCGACCTCCATCTCCCCCTCCTCAGCAGCCTGCTCGTCCCCGGTACCTGCTGGTGGAGCCCAAGGCGCAGCGTCACTCCCTCGCTCCCCTGCTCGTCGTTGCTCTCGGTGCCGTGGAGGTGTTTGCTGAATTTGGGGAGAGGCACGCTCGGTTTCCCGTCTGGGTTGAACATGTTGGCCGGGGCCAGCACTATGAAGGCGTTTGTAACTGGACCTGGGATGGGACAAGGGGAGGGGATGGGTCAGACCTCCTCCCTCCAGCAGATTTGCCTCTTGCCTGGTGCTTCGGGCAGCCCCGAGAACAGAGTACAACCCGCGGCGCAGGCAGCTGCCAGGACCTGGGAAGAGGCAGAGCCCCTCTCCCCGTCCTTGGCAGTGGGGACGCGGCTCCGCACCCTGGGCCCGGCAGGCAGCACAGGGCGGCCCCACCGTCCTCTGCGGAGCCAGGCACCCGTCAGCGGCTGCCGCTTTCACCGCTGTCTCCAGCAATGATCTATCACACACTCTCGTTCGGCAGAGCTAATGAGCACTTTAATTACTGCATTTACCCACACAGGCTGCTGCTTTCTGTCAGCAGCCCCCTCCGCTCCGGCTTCCAAACTCGTGCTCACTGGCAAACTCCCACCGCTGCCCCCCACGCCCCAAACCTCTCTCCGTCAGACACAGAGACCCCCCCCAGCCCCCCGAAGCCCCTGCACCGTCTGCAGCGCACCGCCAGCAGCCAGCAGCCTCGTGTGTGAGCAGAGCGGTTTGGTCACTGCTAACAAATCCCTGAGCATCCATCTTCCCCTGGCCGAACGCGACAGCACAAAGGGAAAGGTTAAACGGATCCAGATGCACCTGAGCGGAGGCAGGCTGCCGCAGCGCCCGCCCGGCGTCCCTGCCAAACGCAGGGAAAGGTGCAGGATGAGGGAGGGAGCTTGGGGGGCCCCAGAGGGGCTTGGAGCCACCTGAGGCTTTCAGTCTCTGCAGAGGAGATGGACAAAAGCACCTCTGATGCAGACGAGGGCTCCCTTGCCATCATCTCCCACTCCAGCTAGACCAGAGCCTGCTCCAAAGCCTGACCCTCCCAGGATCCAAGGCTGGATCCCGCCGGCAAAGCAAAGGCTCTGCCAAATACTTGGTCCAGAAGCTGCTCTGCCAGCAGTCCCAGGCTGGCCGCGAAGCTGCTCTTTGCCAGCACTTTGCTGTAACAAACCATTTGTTTTACTCTTGTTCCCTCCCTAAAGACAAGGCGTTTGCTTATGAAAGTATCCATTAGTGAGATTACCGCTGCTGGTTCACCGGCAATTTGAGGAGCAATTTGAAAGGAACGGAGAAGAAAGGCAGAGAGGAGAAAATCTCACGAACTAGTCCACAGGTCCCAAATCTGGTCACCATCCAGGTGCAGACCCCCCAGCCACTCTCAGGCCCCACTGCAGATGCAAGTCCTGTCCAAGCCTCGTCACGATGGCTCAGGCACCAGGTGGTGGGTGACACCCTGCCAGCATGGGCAGAGGGACTGGACTCAACTGCGGACAATAAATAATCCGGCTTCCAACACCAGCAGCTGCCAGCAGGATGGATCGGCTGGATCGCCCCCGGGGTGGCCTTGCACGAAGGAGCCCTCGGGGATGGTCTGTGCCACAACGGCGTTTGCAGAGAAAGGGATGGAGCTCGTGAGACAGGACAGGAACTGAGGCCCAGATGGATTTTGGGGCAGTGCTGGCAAGAGAACCAGAGAACGTTGGCTCACAGCCTCATCCCAGAGGTCTCCTGCTTCCCCCCACAGCGGTGCTAGCCATGCTGGGTGACTGGAGCAGCCCTGCCTTGCCCGGCATAGTCACAGCTCATTACCTGAGAGCAGCCTGTACAGGTTTGTTTGCATGGTTTATCGGAGCCATTACACTGAAATCCCAGACAACTGCTTATATCGGATTCACTTCAGACCTAATGAGCTCATGGGTGCTCGTTGCTCAGGTCACAGAGAGTCTCTTCTCCAGACACAGCCTCCCCCTCTCACAGCCTCCCCAGGCATTAGGGTGCGTGTGGGGCAATCGCAAATTGTTTTCCCTTTGGAAAACAAGGAGGAAGATCCTGGATGCCCTCAGCGACAGGGTGAAATTATGACTCACTCCCTGACAGTGCACAGGGGGGTTGTTAACAGACATGGGCAAGGTCAAAACATTACTCCAGACAGCTAAGGCGTCCCTCTAATGCCTCTGTCCTTCCTGGAGGTGTGAAGCAAGTATCAGAGAAACGCCTCAGGTGCCCAGGGCAGTGTCCGAGCAGAAGTGAGACAGCAGAGGCCTTTGGCAGTTGAGGAGGAAAGGATCCTGGAGATAAGGGCATGCCTACCTTTGTGATTCATCGTCTTCAGGCACTGCTTGCTCTGGATGTCCCACAGCCGGACTGTTTCATCGTGTGAGCCGGAAAGCAGCAGGCTGCCATCCGTGGAGACAGACAGACACGTCACCTGGTTCCTGGAATGGGGAAGAGAGGAGGAAGTTTAAACTCAGGATGACCCGAGGACTGCCAGAAACTGGTGAGATGGGCAGACGGGGGCAATGAAGTGCTTGGCAGGTATGTCTGGTCCCTCACCTGTGCCCTTTGAAGACCTTCCCATTCTCCCGCTCTGTCTGGAAGGTCCGGTCTCTCTGGACCGGCTGCAGAAATGAAGGAAGGAAGGAAGGGAGAGAGCGGTTTAAATTCAGGAAGACTGAAGCCAGCAGGTTCATCACTGTGTCTGGAGGTGGCAGAGGAGACACAGGGGAACCCAGGCCCTCCTACACCCTGGCAGGTCACACCAGTCACGCAAGCAGGGAGGTGACAGTGGCTCAGGGTGCCACGTCAAGAGCAGCACCAAGCAGATCTGCAGCCCCACGCACTCACCCAGGCACAGAGGTCCACCTGGAAGATGGATCCGTCCATGCCACCGCAGAACATGTGATACTCGGAGAGGTCAAGAGTCACAGCCATGATCCCCACATCGAAGAGGACGGAAAGCAGGAGCTCCCCAGATGATATTTCCCAGAGCTGGAGCGAGAGGGTATGGGGGAATTAGGGGCTTAAATGTTAACGTCAGGATTGGAAGAACACGCTGCTGCTTATCAGCACCTGCATGCCCAGCAGCAAGCTGGCAGCACGTACCAGCATCCCCGCCTTGCTGCGGATGGGGAAACCGAGTCCAAGATAGAGCCACGGCAGAACCCAGGATCAGCCTCTTTGTGACCAGGAAACAAGTTTCCCAGGCAGCTCTGAAACAGCCCTTAACCCCCTCCCATGCTGGCCCTGCGCCCCAGGGCAGACCTCTCCCTGCCAGGCAGGAGGAGCAGGCTGCGGGCTCCAGGTTGCTCTACTCCCTGCCCTTCGAGACTAAAGGACATCAGAGAGGGGAATCAGAGGAGCTGAGCCCAACATTCCCCAGGAGATGAGGGACTGCAAAGCACGAGGAGGCCCAGCCCGAGGGCAGGTGCAGAGAAACTGCTGGTGTTTGGAGAGGCAAAGCCCATTAGGTCTGGCAGCTCTGAGTCATCACAGAGACAGCCAAGAAATTCAGCTACTGCAACACTCACAGGCAGCTTTGCTGCAGCTCAGCAGAAACTCTGCTTTAACCCTCTAGGGCCTGCACACCTCTGGGACTCGTTTGGTGGGACTGAGCCAAGCCTTACCTTTGCTGTCTGGTCAAGGGAGGCTGTGGCAGCTCGTGCCAAGGGCCCTCCAAAGCCACAGCACAAGTCCGTGATGGGGAGGCTGTGTCGGGACCACACATGGCGAGGGTCAGGGATCTGGGAGGGCTCTGCCTGCAGCACGCTGTAGGGGAGAACGGAGATGCGTTGGCACAGCAGGTCAGCCAGAGCAACACTGGGGATGCCAGAGCAAAGCAGCTGTGAGGAGAGCTGGCCAAGGCTCTGCTTCCTCTGGGACGGCTCTCCTGGCTGCAAGGACCAAGTGGGACACAGAAGTTGTCAGCACACGCGATACCAAGGATGAGAGCCACTACTGAGCTCCACATCCCAGAGGACACAGAGACCTCAGCTGCCATTAGCAGGGAAAGGGCACAATCCACTCCATGTCAAGCAAGGAAAAGAAGCCAGAGCCATATATGACAGCTTGAGAACCTCAGATGAGACACCAGGAAAAACCTTCTCTGGCAGTGAGGATAACAACAGTGGAACAGCCACCTAAGGAGGGCACAGAGTCATCATCACCAGCAGGCTTTAGAAACAGCTTAGACACATGGGCTTAGGCAGAGCCAATTCCACCTCCGGGAAGTGGTGGCTGATCTCTTGTTCTAATATTCCTCGCCCAGATGCTCCCTGTCCCCCCTACGAATGGGCCGAGGCCTGCCTGCAGGCCACTGTTACCTGTAAAGGTTCCACACCAGGGCCAGACAGTCCTTTGCCCCTGAGAGAAAGTGGCTGCTGTCATCAGTAAAGCAGAGGCATGTGAGGTCCTGGTAGTGTCGGTTCAGGATGGCTAGGAGGTTCCCGTTGGAGACCTAGAGCACGGGAAAGGGCAGGAGAGTATTAAGAGAGGAGCACTGAGATGCCCCAGAATAACACAGCACCCTGCCCTCAACGCTTGTGGGTGCAGCAGCATCTCAGCTCCATCCCCAGCTGGGCGTTGCTGTGCCAGGCGCAAGCAGAGCGGAGAGTCCCGGCGCTGTGGAGATGTACACAACAGGGCAGTGAGCAGAGGCGGCAAGTGGAGCAAACAGGAAAGGTTGTGCCGACCGTATGAGCCCATCTGCACCTCACTGATGGCAACTGACACAATCAAGGTGCAACCAGTACAGCCACATACACTTATGACCGAAGGTAAATACAGCAGAAGACAGTTCGAAGAGGTCCTGCTCACATTAACCCTGGAACCTAGTGATGTCAGTGGCATTTCTCTGGTGAAGGCACAAGGCTGCAGTAAATATTTCCTGTTTACTGTTAGTATTACTTTTATGGCTTCTTCCAACCTCCTACATCTAACACGAAAGCCATGGTCTGCAGGAGGCTGTGTGCCACCCCAGGGGTTGCTGCACTTCAGCACAGCTGCATGGTCTCGGGCCAACGGAGGCGTTAGGGTGGACAAGGAGCTCCCTAAACCTAGAGCTTTTCTTGTTAAAAGGCAACACTGCAGATAGGGAGGGAACTAAGGAGGCAGCAAGGGAGCTCTGTATAAAAGAAGAGGATCAACTCCCTCTCGCTGTCTGAATTACACCTAAAAATAAAACCAAACTGCAATTCAATGGAGAACAAATGGTTTCACAGAGAAGGCACAAAACTGGGGCCTTTGGGCCCATTTCCAGCTCTACAACAGTTTCCATGCAGCCTCTCCAAGCCTCCTGCTCCCTCGACCAGGAGGACAGTGCCGTCACCCACTCCAGGCAGATGCTCAGAAGCATTTGCAAGGCAAGGCTAGCTGGGGGCAGAAAGGGCCACGTTCTGCAGATGAAGCAGAGCAGGGACCAGCTCAGAGCATCACAAGTGAGAAACTCCACTTGCTGCAGTCTCAGTCCAGTATTCCTTGTGAAGGCTTTTTTTCCAACATTGCCACAAGCACATTTTTAAAAGAAAAATCTGATGAATTAAGATAGAGCCACCCACGTAACAAGGCTCAGAAACATCCCCCAGGACTGACAGCTTTCCAAGTTAAACATCTCGGCATTTAATCCCGGGGCTCAGAACAAGCTTGGCTTTTTATTTGCTTGGTGGAGTGCTTAGAACGCAGTGTAATCCCCACATAAACACAACCACTAATTAGAAAGAGAAGGATGATGACCAGAGCACAGCAGTCTCTGCAGACATCCAGATCACAGGTCACACACAAATATTAGGCTAAAACGTGGAAGAAGTGCTAAAGGGAAACCAGGTCTTGCATTTCTGCTTTGAGGGAGCAACACCTCACCCCTGAGGCATCTGTAGCAGCTTGGAAAGAGAAGGAAAGAACAGACCTAAGGCTCACCCAGCAGCTCCAACCACAATTTCTTCCCCCCACCGCCTTGACGAGCTGCTTCACTATCTGCATGCCCACAGAGGCCACTGAGCAGCTGGCCTCGAGCCTCTCAGGGCAACGTGGAGTCCAGACTGCACCAGGACAGCTGTACCGTACGCAGCCCAGCACAGCCTCCGCTCCACTGTGGAGCCCAGATAATGTGGATCTACTGACATTTGACGGGACAGGGGCACTCACTAACCCTGTAGGATGCAAATCTCCACCTCGCCATTCCCCGTGCCAGCCGACAACTCCCTTACCTCCCACAGGTAGATGCTCTCAGCAACCCCAGCCAAGATGTAGAGCCCGTTGGGAGAAGCTGTCAGGCAGGTCACCGGCCCAGGGCATATGATCTTCTGCTGGAGCTGGTCCTGGGGGCAGAAAGAGCACAGTGACCTTTCAGTAGGGGCTGGAGTACAGGAGAGAGAGAAACAAGACCCTGGTTCAACTGAGGTTGGCCCGTGGGAGAAGCAGCAGCTCAGGCAGCGTCCAATGCGCTGTGGCTGCCTGCGTTTAAGTTGTGTCCCCAATCCACAGCAGCACTGCCGTGGTTCAGGAACTCAATGCTGAAAAGGAAGATGCTGGAGGAGCACAATCCATGTGTGCAAATCACATCAAATTGCTCTGCGTTTTGCTGGCTTTGTTGCAGTTGCTTCATGTTTAGCCCCACAAGGAAAAGGTAAATCCCACTCCTGCCCTCCTCCACCCACACGCAGCAGGAGGAGTACCAAAAGGTAAAGGGTCTGGATGCAGTTATGCTCCACAGCTGGGGAACCTCAGAGATTCAGCAGAAAACAGGCTCAGAAGATTACAGCAAACTAACACTGATAAAAAACAGAAAAAAGAGGATGAGAGCTCACAGCCTGGCAGAACAAGCAGCAGGTCTGAGAGCAGCTCCTCATTGCTTGGGGGAACTGGAAAGATCAGACCCCAAGCTGCAGCAGCAAAGGGGCTGCATGTGCTGAAACCCACGGGCTGCCGCTGCTCTCTGCAGCAACACTGAGGGGAACGACAGGGAATGGAGAAACTATGGCTGGATTTGCAGCTGTCCTGTCCTACTTTAAGCACAAGCGGGATGCAGCTAGGAGGAGGAGGAAGGGGTCTGGCTGTGTTTAGGCTTCCATTTCTGGCTGGAAGGCGCAGAGAGCAGACCAAGGTGATGGTAGGCTTCAGGCGAAGCAGGCTCAGCTGTGGGGCACCAGCATCCCCCCAGGCTCTCCCTCGACAGGGATGGTCACAGTCACGTTCCTGGGCAGCCCTGGGAGCCGTGAGGCTCCTTTCCAGCCTCAGGAATGGGAACCATGGGGGAGGGGCCACGGCTGGGGGGGTCGCTGGCCTGGAAAGGAGCCCAACAGCCGATTCCTCCTGCAGAAAACACTTTTCCTGGCGGTTTCCATTCAATCGGCCAGGACCCCTGGGAAGGGAGCCAGGCCTCATGGAAACCATGACCCCAGGGAGAGAGGGCAAGGCAAGGAGGGGGCTGCAGGCAGGTTCCGCAGAGATGGGGGGCTCAGGGGCATCACTGGGGGGTCTCCGTGGAGAGAGGGGGGGGTCGGCCATCTGCCCGTGGTGATGGGGGTCGCTATGGAGGAAGAAGGCCTGGGAGTCTGCCCCGGAAGCGGGGGGTTTCTATGGAGTGAGGGGCCCTGGAGGGAGGAGGTCTGGCCACAGAGACGGGGGGTCTGTATGGGGAGAGGGGCCCTCACCACTGAGACGGGGGTGCTCCAGGGAGGGGGGCCCTGGCGCATCCCCACAGGGACAGGGGGTCCCTCCGAGGCGCCCGGGGGCGCCCCCCGAGGCGAGGCCTCCCGGGCCCGCCCGCCGCGCCGGTACCTTCCTCTGGAGCTCCCAGACGTTGATGTAGCTCTTGCCGATCTGGGCCCCCAGCAGGTGCTCGCCGCCCAGCAGCGCCAGCCCGCGCGGGCCGCTGTTGCCGCCGCGGTAGCCGGGCAGGGCGGAGCCCGAGTGCAGCTCCCAGACGGAGCAGTTACAGAGCGGCCCGGCGGCGTCCGACACCAGCGCCACCTCCATGGGCGCCGCCATCTTCGCGGTCCGCCAGGACCAGAGAGAGCGCGGCGGCCGCCTAGAGCGCCACCCTCCCCCCGCGCGGCGGCCAACCAAGAGCGGCGCCGCCATGGCCGCGCGGCTGCGCGGGGCGGGAGCTGCTGCGGCGCCCGCACGCGGCCGGAAGCTCCGCAGGGCCCGGCCCGGCCTGGCCCGGGGCGGGGTGCGGGACCGCGGGCACCGCGTGGGCTCCCTGCAGCCCCGTGGGGAGCCCGTGGCACTCTGTAGCCCTACATGCGCTCCATAGGGACCCCCCCGGGGACCCCGTGCACCCATGGACACCCCATAGCCCTATAGGGACACCATGGACACCCCACGGGCACCCCACGGCTCTATGGGCACCCATAGCCCCAGGGGCACCCCGTGAGCACCCCATAGCCCCATAGGCACTGGATGAGCGCCCTATAGCTCTATGGGCACCCCCTGGCCACCCCCAGGGACAGAAACCCCAGACCACAAAACTCTTTTTTTTTTTTTTTAATATTTCATCAACTTTACAGGGTTACAATTGTCTTAAATATTCTGAAGTTTAAATACAATCTGTATAATAATGTTATTATAAAATGTAAACTTTCAGTGTTTTTATTTTATTTTATCTTTTTTTTTTTTTAATAATCAAAAGTTTCAATACCTGAATGTTTGCAAAACTGAAATATTTCACTGGGGGCCTGGGTGTGCCCGAGGCCGCCGCTCTCAGAGGTAGAATGTGGTTTTTATTCTTTTTCTTTTTTTTGTCTTTTGTGGTTTTTTTTCTTTTTCATTTTTTACCTGAGTTAAGATATGCACGCTGGGTAAATGCGTCTGCAGCTGTGTCCGTTCCTTTTTTCTTTCCAAACCCCAGAGAAACTGATTTAGGCTTTTTTATTTTAAATCGATATGTGAAAAGAAAAATAAAGTGAAGGTAATACGCTCTCAAAAAAAAAAAGGGGGGGGGGAAGAGGAAAGAGGGGAAATAAAAATAATTAAAAAAAAACAACCAACCCAAAACAGTGACTGTACAAATGCAAAAACTCACTAAGAAAATCTAACGCCCACCCTGGGCACGAGAAACCCCCCCTGGGATTTCTCCTTGCAGGGAGCTGGGCTGGATCCTAACAGCAGCAGGAGCCGGACAGAGCCCCCCCCAGACCCCCCCCAAGGGACAGGGTCCATGGAGCCACCAAGGGGCATTTCCAGCTCTGGAGAGGGGGAAAAAAGGCTAGGGGGGGGAAAAAAAAAAGGCTGGAAAAACCCCAAATCCCCTGAGATCGCCGCTTCCCCAAGCAAAAAAAAAAATGTGTGGGGGTCCCACCAGCACGGGACCCCTCCCAGGCACCTGGGGAAGGGGGGAAAAAAAAAACCCCTGTGCTCGAGGTCGAAACCTGAGGAATTGAGATACCGAGTTGGGGGGCAGGTGGGTTTCGGTATCGGGTCGCGATTGTGTCTCACGCAGATGTGGGCGAACGTTTCGGAGCAGGGGGGGTGGGTGATGCGAAAAAAAGAGTCTAAAAAATTGCAAAAAAACTGAAACCTGGCCGGCTGGAGGGATAACGATGCGTAAAAGCAATCCTTGGGGCTGCGGGATGCTCCGGAGGTCCCGGAGGACGCGCCGCGTCCTCCGGGACCTCCGGAGCATCCCGCAGCCCCCTCCAGCATCCCCATCATGAATACGAGCTCCTGCATCCCGTTGCTAAATTGGATATTTTACACCGGTCCCCTCTGGACCAGCCCCCATCCATCACCTGGATCCTGCTCTCACCAAGCTGCTTATTTCTGGAGGAAAAGATGCCCAAATTGGCTTTGCACAGTAGTATTGGGGGGCGGAGGGGGAACAAAAATAAGGATTTGCTGGTGCAGCCTGGCTCCCGGCTCCGCTGCCCCCCCGGCCGTAGGGATGGTGGGTGGGAGGCAGGGGCGAGCATCGCGGAGCAAATCGGCCCCGCGGTAAAGCCCGGATTGCCGCTGCGGCTGTAGTTTAATGCCAGACCCCTCCCCGGTGTGGGCCGGGGGGACAATTGCTTTCGGCTTCATTTTCTCCTCTGAGAAAATAAAGCAATAGCCTGAAAGCAGCGGGAGCCCGAGGACGCGCCGGCCAGGCGGGGCGGGCAGCGGACGGGCAGCGTGCCCCCCCGCGGCATCCCCAAAGGTGGGCACAGCACCCCAGCCTCTGCACAGAGACTGGGGGAACCGGAGGCTGGGGGGGGGGCAAGCAGGCTGCCCGTGCCGGGGGCTGCCGGCGCTGCCCGCGGCCATACAGCCCGGCCGGAGGCAACCCCCAGCCCTGAACAAGCCGCCGGGGTCTCGGGGCACCGCGGGGCTCCCGGGGGAAGGAGCAGAGCTGGACCCAGCCACCGACCGCGAGAGGAGAGGAGAAAGGAGGTTACACGGTTTCCAAGCTCCCGTTTCCCTGATGAACACTAATATATATCCTTTGCATGTTAAAGTTCGATTCTTTTCTCTTCTTTTCTTCTTAGAGAATAAAATAGAAGCTATTTACAACAAAACAATCAAACAACAACCTCTTAAAATCCCATATAGTGAGTGTAGTTCTCAAAATAAAGGGGGAGGGAAAAGAATCTAAATGAATAAAATATCTCCCGATTTCCAATTACTTTTTTTTATCTCTTTTTTTCCTTTAGAGAGTGCCGGGGGGTTTCACTAAAGCTCGCGTCGGCAGGCGTCCGTGCGTCTGTCTGGAGGTAACACGAGTTAAAAAATAATAATAATAATAATAATAATAATAAATGTACAGTGCAAAGTGTGATGTGAGTGAGGTAAACGGTCCCGGACCGGCACGGCGCAGCGGGACAGCCGGCGGCTCCGGCAAAACCCCCGGGCTAAAGCTTTTCTGCCTCGCAAAGGAAAACCCAACCAACACGAGAACTAGGGCAGACCCCAGCCAGCCCCCGGCGAGACCCCGGCCAGCCCCGGCCCCCCGGCCGCTGCCGGGCGAGGGCTGGTGGGGCGAGCTCTGCCCCCCGCCGCGGCTGCTGGCGTGGGCGAGGGGGAAGGGGCCGGGGGCGTTAAGGCGAAGCGTTGTTGGAGGTAGAGCTGGGGGGCACGGCCAGGCTGGCTGGGGCTGCGGGGGGCACGCTGCCACCGCCGCCGCTCCCCGCCCCGCCACCACCACCGCTGCCGCTGCTCCGGCTGCCACCGCTGCCGCCGTTGCCTTTGCTGTAGGCAGAGGAGGGGAGCGAGGAGGAGGAGGAGGAAGAGGCGGAGGAAGGGCCGGGCGTCTGGGCGAAGAGCACACCTGGGGAGAGAGCGTGGGGCTGAGACGGGGGCGGCACGCCATGCCGACGCTGCCTGCCTGCACCGTGTCCGCAGCCGAAAACGGGGCGAACGCCAGCTGGGTGCTGCGTGGTGGTGGCGGCAGCGGCGGGGGCGGCTGGGGACGCGTGGTGGTGGTGTCAGCGGCGGGGGCTGCTGGGGACAGAGGAGGTTGCGCAGCCCCTGGCCCGCGCTGGCGGCCGTGGGAGCCCCTCACCTGTGTAGACGATACCGTTGATCTCAACCGACATGCTGATGCTGTTGGTGCCATTGCTGCTCAGGCCGGCGGCGGAGTCCTGGCGGTTCTCTGCCGGGGGAGAGCCGCGTTAGGGACCCCGCGGGGACCAGGGGCCGCGGCGGCTCTGCCGGGGCGGGGGGCTGGGGCCGGCACTGACCTGGCGAGCGGGTGCCTTGGCTGTTGATGCGGATGCTCATGGGCAGCTGGGCCGTCATGGCCAGGAGGTTCTGCTGCAGCGCCCGCTGCATCAGCCGCTGCTGCTCGTCCGTCACCAGCGCCATCTTCTTCTCCGGGGGCTCCCCCGACTCCAGCTTCTCCCGTAGCTGCTCCAGTGCCGCGGCTTGGGCGGCTGCCGCCACCTGCACCGCGGCCGCCTGGGCTGCCACCACGGGGTGGCCGGCCAGCGAGACGGGGAGCCGGCTGGGCATGGAGATGGGGATGGGGGAGTCCTCCTCTGCGGGGCAGAGCGGGAGGTCAGCGACAGACGGGTGCTCGGAGCCCCTCCACGCCTCGTGTCCATGCCGGGAGCTGCCCGGCACCTCCTGCCCCTCCCAGGGGAGCCAGAGCCGGGTGACCGGAGTCAGGGATCCCCAAAACGAGCCCTGGTGCCCAGAGCCCGGGGAGGGGACAGGAGCGTGACCCCCTGCCCGTGGCACCCAGCTCGGCCCCTTTTGGGTCTGTGTCCCCGGTGCCGGGAGGGGGCTCAGCCCGCAGCCTGGACCCCACGGCAGCCGTTACCTTTCTTGATCTTCTGGACGGGAGCGATGGACCCGCCGTTGGTGGTGGAGGCCAGCCCCAGGGCCGGCACCGGCAGCTTGGGGGAGGAGAGGAGGCCATGGGTGCTGCCGGGCGAGTAGGTGAAGAGGGAGCTGCCGAAGCCCTGCCGGCGGCCCTCCCGCCGGTTGCTGTCGATGGCCGCCTGCAGCTCGTTGGGGTTGCTCAGCCCTCGCTTCTCACATTCGTAGGGGTACAGGTACTTCATGTACCTGCCGGCGGAAAGGGATGGGGGTGATGACGGTGACGTGGCGGCTGGGCACCCCCTGCCCGTGTGCTGCCCCCTCCCTCTCCGCCATCCCCGTCCGTGGCATCCCACGCAGCGCAGCACCGAGCACGCGCCCCGAGCGCGGGCAGCACCGGCCCCGCCAGAGGATTCGCCCCCCAGCCCGCCCCGCCGAGCCCCGCGGCTCACTGGGTGCGCAGGGTGAAGGCAGCGCTGGTGATGGAGGTGGGCAGGTTCAGCCCCTTGGTGATCTCCCGCCACAGCTTCTTGTTGATCACCTCCACCAGGCCGCCCTTCTCCGTCACCAGCGTGTACAGCATGTACAGGTCCAGCACCTGCTTGGCCATGATGGGGATCCGGTTGACGGGGGTCCCTGGGGAGCGGGAGGAGGAGAGAGCGGGTCTGGGCTGCTGCTTTCTCACCCCTGGGCAAAGCCGGGGGGAAGCCGGCGGGAGACGCCCCGGGAGGCAGCGCGAGGGCTGGGGGGCTCCTGCTCCTTCCTTCCCTTCCACTGTCCCCTTCTTTCCCCCTCGAGACCCCCCCTCGCTGCCCCCTCGCTGAGCATCAGCCCCACACACAAAGGAAACAGAAACTCGCAGTTTTCGGCCACAGTCCCCGAACCAGGGCCGAGCGCGGTTTCTCAGGCTGACATCGGCGGCACCCGGCAACACGAGTTATTTATAACGGCGGCGGCGCTTCCCGGCCGCGGGGGTCCCGCCGAGCCGCGGGCTGCACGTGCACCGGGGGGTTTATCCCTTCAGCAACAGGGAAGGGGCTGCAGCGTCTCCTCCCTCCCAGGGGTCTCTGCTGGCACCGGCGGGTGAGGGGGCTCAGGAGGACCCCGGTGGGACACAGCCAGGCCGGGCCAGCAGCTCCCCGGCCCCCCCGCACGCACACGTGCTTCCCCCAGCGCCTGCCTGACAAAAGGCTGAAGGCAGCGATGCGTCAGCGTTTCCAGCGCCGTTTTCCTCGCAGGAACCAGACCCTCGACCAGGCAAACGCTTCGCTTTCAGCCTCGCCCACCCTCCCGGCGCCCACGCTCCCGGCGCCCACCCCCCCGGCGCCCACCCCCTGCCAGCCCGGGCAGAGCGAGGAGGCAGCGAGGGGCTTCGCCCTTTGCGATCACCCGGGGAAAGGACAGCGGGGGGGAGGCCAAGCCGGGGGCAACGCGCCCAGGAGGGGCCGGACCCTGCGGGGAAGGGTCCTGGATGCCACGGGCGAGGGAGCGGGGCCGGGTGAGGGGGGGCCACGGGCACCGGATCCAGCCCAGCAGGTTTCACCCCGCTGTGCAAAGAGGTTAAAAATTAACCAGCGGCCCGGCCGGAGCTGTGACCCTGCGGTTGTAACGAGGGGCGAGGAAACGAGCCCCTGGCCCCGGGGGGAGCGGGGCGGGCGCGCGGGGGCTCACCTCGCTTCTGCATGAAGCTGAAGAGGTCGTCCAGGAACTCCTTCCTCCTGGGGTCGCCGTCCAGCTCGTACAGCTGGAGAGGAGAGGAGAAAAACGCTCAGAAATGCCCCCCGACCCCAGCCCCCCGCCACCCAGAGACCCCTGGCCCTCCCAAAGCAGCACCCCTGGGGCTTGCGCCCGCCGGCCTGAGCCGTCCAGCTCGCTGGGCACCGCATGGCTCAGCAGGTCCCTGCATGGGGCCACGGGGTCCCCAGGGTCCCCGCGGCTGGGGGCTGACCTGTGCCCGTGCCCCGGCAGGAGCCCCGGGATGGCAGTGCCATCCCCTGCCTGCCCAGCTCGCAGCTCGGCCCCGAAATGCGGGTGCCAAAATCACAGCGCTGCCGCGCGCCTTGCCCACAGGCCGGAGCGGCTCCCATGCTGCAAGCGCCGCGCTCAGCCCCCGGATCCTCCCGGGAACGCCGATCGCGGTTATTTTTAGCATCCACCGCGTGTTCGGCACAGAGTGGTGCAACGCTTCGGCGTGATCCCTCCTCCGCACCTGCAGTGCCAGAGAGCGCCAGCGCCGGGAGCCGGCATCGGGAGCCGGCAAGCTTGTGCACCATGGCACGCGAGCGTGCACCACGCCTCGAACGTGCCTGCCGCCGCGTACTCAAAGGGGGTCCCTGGGGTAACAGCCCTGGCAAACGAGGGCTACGACGAGGCAAGGAGGGCGGTGAGCTGGGCCCATCCGGCAGAGCCTGTTCCCCTCTGGAAAGCGGCAAATCCGCGTGGCGAGGCCGGCGCTGAGCGTGGGCTGCCCTGGCACGGCTTCGTGCCCGTCAGACAGTGGCGTGGGGCCGGCAGCCTCTCCTCCTGCAAGAGCATCTTCCCCCGGGCCACTGTGCTGCCCGAGGCACGGCTGCTGGAGCGAACCCAGCAGGGTGAACCGCACCGTGCTGCGCCACACCGCCGGGACGTGTCTTTCTGAGCCGGGGCAGGCAGACCCGAGCAAGGCTTCTGGCACGGCCGCGCCTCGAGCACCCGGTTCTGCTGGGGCAGCTTTTGTCAGGACCCCACCCCACACCCGACAGCCCGGCACATTCCTGCCTGATTTATGGCAGCAGGATCTGCTGGCCTGAGCGTCCCGGCACGCAGGCAGGCACGCTGCGCCGGCTCTGCCTCTCCCCCGTGCCGGCAGCCGAAGCCCAGCGCGGTTTCTGCCCGGAGGCAGTGGCAGGCGGATAATCCTCTCCCCCAGGAGGGGTGTCAGAGCAGGGGCTGCATGGGGCAGTTGCTGCCCAGACGCCGCCGGGGATGGATGCCGCAGCCCTCGCCCCGGCTCTGCCACCCCCGGCCCCTCGGTGCCGTGTGCCTCCCGCTTTTCTCAATGACAACTTTGAACAACTGCCAGCGGAGCCGCAGCCGCGGCGGCCGGGAGGGGCTATAAATATTACCACGTAACTCACCAGGCACGCACCGCGGGGCCGCCAACCGCATGGCGGCACACCAGCACGTTAACCGCGTCACCGATACGCCCGCTCGTCCCACGAGCAGGGCTGGCACGGCACTCCAGCGGCAGCAGGACCCACAGGCGGGTGGGCGGCCGTTGCCTCAGCTGTGAGTGAGGGGTGCAAGCCCCCTCCTCCCACCGCCCCCCCGGGAGGATCCGGATCCCGCGGGGCTGAACCTGCCCACCGGCGCCGATCAAAGGGATCAATGGGGCCGCGCCGATAAGAGGGGCAGGGCGCTGCAGGAAAGCCATAAACCCCCAGTTCCCCAGGAAACCTCTCAGGGCTCGCCCACCCCAGCAAGCCCCCAGGGAAGGGTCAGGAGCCGCTGCCGGCCCAAACCCCTCGAAGCCCCTCTCCCACCCCAGCCCCACAGCAAGGGGTCCAGTGTGCAGGGGGAGCCCGGAGCGGACGTGGCACAGCGGGCACCGCCGTGGTTTTTCGGGCTGAGCCGTGCGGGTGCTCCCAACCGGCCGAGGGATGTTGGGCCGGCGCCAATCCAGCCTCCCCCGTTTCCTCAAGTGGCTCTGAAAGCCGCAGGCGGAGAAAGGGCTTCCCCGGCGCCCGCTGCCGCAGCACGACCCTGCCGGGTGCCGAGCCCCCTGCCCACGGTTCCCGCGCCTCGTTAACCCCACTAACGGGGCGACAGCCCTGCCCGCGCAGCAGCAGCCTCAGCGCCACGGGGACCCCCAGCGCCGCGGGGCCCCGCAGCGCCGCAGGGCAGCACCAGCGCTGCCGCGGCTCCCGCGTTCCAGACACAGGAGCGGCAGGCGGTGTGCCGGGCGGCTGGGGCGCGCTCAGCCCAGGCGGGGCGTCAAATACAAACCCAGGGAGGGAGAAGTGCCGTGGCGTAGCGGAGGGGGGGGGGCTGCCAAACCATGGCCCCCCTGCTCGGGAGAAAGGGGGATGCGAACAGACCGAAGTGCTGGCAGCATGGGGCGGGTTTCACCCCTCTCTGGGGAGAGCTGGCGGCGGCGTTGGCCTCGGCTCCCGCGCCGTCCCTGGAACCTGGGGTCCCGAATCGCGGCGGGCGCGGGTACGACCGGCCAGCACCAAATGCAGAGCTGCACCGGCACAGTGCCCGGTGCAGCACGAGAGGGTCGCGAGCCACCTATTAACCTGCAGAGCTCTAAAAATCGATTAGCCGTTTATGAAAACAGCGGTTCATTCAATTTTTATAAAGCCAGCTCTTAAATAAAGCTGCTCTCCCCCAGCTGCAGGTGGGAGCTACGGCTGCGTTTCGGAAGGGACGAACGCGCCGGTTCGTTTACTGCCGCGACCCCCCCAGCCATGGCCCCCCCCAGGCTCAGTCCCGAGGGGAACGGACGTGTTTAAGAGGATGAAAGAAAATTAACCGTCAGCTGAGGAAAGCGTGCGCTGGCCGGGCCATAGGGATTAGCGGCAGCCGGCGGGCGGCTGCCCCGTGTGCCGTCCTTCCATGCGCCCCCCACCACCCGCCAGCACCGGCAATCCCATGCCGAGCTCCACCGGCTGCAGCCACTCTCCCCACCTCACCCACAGGGGTGAGGCTGTGGGGGTCACCGGGGCCGGGCGGGCAGAGGGAGCCCCGTTCCCGCCCGGCGCCCTCGAGGGCCTGCCGGCACACCCAGCCGCGGCTGCCGGGCAAAGGACGTTTCGCAAGCTGCCGCTTGTGGTTACTGGTGAGATTTCGACAGCTCTGCGGCACTCGGCTGCTGCTCGCTGGCCACCATCTCCGGTGACGACCCACTGCCCCAGAGCAGGGAGAGGCGCTCGGCGGGGCCAGGGCTTCCCTGTGCCAGATGCTTTCCCGGCTGAGCCCCCAGGAATGCCCCCAGACCCTCGTCCGGCTCTGCCGACGCCAGCAGAACCGCCTGGCACGAGGGCAGCTTCCCAGTGAGCTCAGCCGGCAGCGCCACGAGTCGAGGACATGCCTTGTCGTGGTTGGGGTGTGCCCTGCCTGCACCGTGGCGGGTGCCGCGTGACCGAGCGGCATCTGCTGAGCTGCCCCCGTGCCCCCTCACCGCCCGGGCCCAGGCAGGGACGTGGAAGGGGGCAGAGACGAGTGACCTCCAGCAGTCACTCGCAGGACTTCCTTGCATTGACAGCATCCCACGTTTGCCGGGACACCTCGCTGGCAGCCCGCGGCGCTCCCATGCTGGCGAGGATGCGGCAGAGGAGCCATGCACCCTGCAAACACCGAAAGGCAGCGCAGGCATTGTAGGAAAGCTTAGATATTGAGTCTCAAAATAAAAATTGAGGAACAGAAACATGTTCTTGTTTCAGCAGCGTGCAAACCCGAGTGTGCCACCGGGCTCAGCACAGACCAGCTGCCGCTGGCACCACCAGACCGAAATCAGCAGGTGCTGATCCCTGGCTGGTGCCGATGCCCTGCTCGCCGTGCCCGAGCACGACTTCTGCTCGGCACAAAGCGCAGTTCCTCGTTGGGGAAGCGCGGGTGGAGGCGGCGAGGCTCGGTGCAAAGGTAACGCCGGCCACTGGGCAGCGAGCCGTGGGGAGAGGCCGCCCTGCCGCCGCTGAGTCAATAGATTTACATTTCGTAATTAGGGAGGCCGCAGGGAGGTGGAAACGACTTAATCTGTAACGCAGCTGCCCCGAGAACATCCTCTTACCGTGGGGAGGCCGCCCGGCCGCGCCGCCCTGCTGCTGGGTCCCCACAGCGAGAGCGCGGTGCCAGGGGATGCTGCGGCACAGCCGACCCCAGCCGGGGGGACAGGAGACGCCTCCCATCTCCCCAAGAGCCCCCTGGGCTGGGGGATCCGGCCCCAGGCACCCAGAGCTCCCCCAGCACAGGGCAAACACCCAGCGCCACCGGCACGGCTGGCCCTGCGCCGCGATGCCCGACCTGCCTCGCCGCCGGTGCAGCCCCCGTCGGCCCCAGCGCTCCGTCCTTGCGGCCGGCTGAGGACGAGGTGCCAGATGGCTGTTGCCAGCAGATATATAATTAAGTGGAGGAGGAATTAGGAAGGCGGCGGGCGGGCGGCACTGACCCCGCACCCCAGCGCCCCGGCAGGATGCTGGCCCGGCGTTTGGTGTGGATGACCGGATTAACGTTTCAAACCAGATTACGGGAAAATCCCAACCCGTTGGCTTTCAAAGGGCTGGTGGGGAGGCGGCCCCTCGGCAATGCCAGGAATGCAGGCGAGAGCCCTCGGCACGGGAGCGGTGCGTGCCGGGGGTCCGCCGGGAGGGACCAAGATAACACATCCCCCCAGCAGCCCACCGCTCCCCTGCTAGCGGCCCCCCCGAGCTGCGAGCAAGGAGGGCAATTAAAGTAGGGAGGGGACGCGCCATTTAGCGAGGCTCCAAGAGCGCAGCCCCGGTAATGCCGGGGCTTATTCCGGAGCCAGGCGAGTCCTTCCATCGGCAGGAGCCCCCGTGCCCGCCCTGCCAGGCGTTACAGGGACCCCCTAACCAGAGAGCGGGGGTCTGTGGGGCTGGGGCTGCCGAGCAGCGCGTGCGCCAGCGTCCCGAGCCAGCGTCCCAAGTCCGAGTTAAAAACATCCCCCCCGCCCTCGGTTCCGGGTTTTCAAGCCTCGGGGAATAATTTTCAAGTTTCTTTTCCACCGCCAGGAAGTCTCGACACTCCCGGCTTTCCTCCCTTCTCTTCAAAACCGGTTTGGGACGTGCACGCCGTGAGCCGGGGGGGCACAGACCCCCAAGGACCACGGCAGCAGGGGCGGGGGGGCTGGCGGCCCCTCCAGCAGGGCTGACCACCTCCCAGGGGCTAGAAAAGCCCGAATTTCTGTATTTAGGGAAAAAATATGACCAAGGCAGGGGCGAGCCCGCACCGGTGAGGCGCCCGCGGCAGGTAGCGGGGCAGACGCCCCCTCGGTCGGATCGCGGCCCGCGGCGTGACGGGGGTGCTCCTTCGCTCTTTCTTTTCTTCCTTCCTCCGAGCGGCCCCGGGGCCCCGTCCCTTTGTCCCGCCGACCGCGGGGGGACAGCCGGGAGCGGGGGGAGAGACCACGCACGCTAACGAGTTATTTAACGAAGAATAAACACGCGGGCGGTGTTTCCCGTCCTGCTCCCGGCCAGCGCACGCAGCCCCGGGGCCCCCGGCACGCCGAGGCACCGGCCCCACGCCGATCGCACGCCAGGACCCACGGTCGGGGGAAAGGGGGGCACTTACTCAGAAAGAGAAAGTAATTTGTAAAAACTAGAGTGAAGGGCTGGCAACGAGCCCCGAAACGAAGCATTTCGGGTGATGCCGGTGAGGTGGTTTCCTGTAAGATGGTGGCTGAGTCAGGGCTGGGGGTGCCCGAGGCCGTGCAGCCCCTTCCCCGGACATGGCCTTCGTGGGGAGCTGGGGGCAGCGCCGGCACGGCCCCCCCAGGCGCAGGGAGCGGGGGGCAGCGCCCCGCTGGGGATCGGGTTTGCTGGGGCCGATCCCTGCCAGCGAAGGAGAGTTGGGCTCCGGCACAGATCCTGCCGCAGATAAAGCGCTCGGCTCAGGCACGGGTCACTTCTCGCCGTCCCCATCCCTAATCCCCTGCGAGCCTCCCCAGCACCGCTCCTCCTTGCGAAGGGGCAGCCGGGGGGCAGGGGCGTGCGCCCCCTCCCCAAAATCCCCAGGCGCCGCCCCCCCGCTCGCCAGCTCCAAGGCTGGCCGGGAGCAGGACGGCGCTGCCAGGAGGCTCGACCGCACGGGACGGGACAGGGCCGGCTCCTGCCGCCGGCGTCGAGTCCACTGACCGGCCCGGCGGGATTCCTGCTGCCTGAGTGTGGCCGGGGCCGCCTGGGGCGGGGGGCCGCTTCCGCGGGGGCAGCTGGGCAGGGGGCCGGGGAGCACGGGGCCCTCGCCGCCGCGCTTCCCGTCGGCACTATTGTTCCCGCCGGTTCCCAGCATTGTCCCCTCCGCGGGTCGGCACCGCCCGGGCCAGGACGCGGCCCCACCGCAGGTGCCTCTCCTCACCGGTGCCCCCTCCTCGGGCCAGGGCTGTGGGGTCCGGCGGGCGGCAGATCCACCGGCTCTCCTGCGGCACAGGGACAAGCCCGGTCCCGATCCTCAGCCATCGCCCCAAAGGTCTGGGGGCCCCGGGACCACCCAGGCTTCCCCCAGCACCCGCAAACGCCCTGAGTGATGGCGCGGCCGCATCCTAGCCACGGTCCCGTGGCAGCCATCCCACCAGACATGGGGAAGGGGACAGGGACGAGCAGGAGCCCACGGCACCGTGGGCAGCGTCCCGTCCCAAACCGAGCCCCCCGGCAGGATGAGGGTCCTATGTGGCCCCCATGCCTGGCCCCACCGCCTCCCCGGCCAGGCTGGTGGGAGCAGCCGCACAGGCAACCCTGGGGGACGTGGGCCAGTGTCAGCACCAACACGGCGGGTGTCACCGCGCCGCAGAGGGGGACGTTGAATGGGCGAATTAGTCGCCGTTTAACCTCCCTGACCCCCCATTGTCCGCGCGCTGTCGGCCACCCTCCCCGCCACGCCGCAGGGCCGCTCCTGCCTGGCCAGCCGGCAGCTGCCACGATGCTCCGCGTGGATCCACGTCCACGCACCGGAGCCGTCCCGGTGCAGCGTGCTGCCGGGCCCAGACCGGTGCCGGCTCCCCGGACGGCTGCGCTGTTGCTGTTTTTCCCCTTCCCGCAGAGGAGGAAGCGAATCCTGCTGCAACTGCATTTCAAACGGCGGTTTCAGCGGGACCTGCTGGGCGGCAGCGTGCCGGGCTCTGGCTAAAATAAAAACCGGTTCAGTGTCTGAATGCCGACGCGTAGCACGGGCTGCCGAGAGGTCACCACCGAGCAGTGGGGGGACGGGGGAGCTGCTGCCCCCCAGCAAGCCGAGAGCCGCCGGCCGCTGCAGGCGGATGGGAGTGGGCCTGGCAGCGGCTCTCCCAGCCCTCGCCGCGTGCGTGCCGGTGCATGCCCTTGACACATGCTCGCTATCGCACCGGACCTTGTGCAAATATTAATTCAGTGGAGTCAGGCAGTGTTGAGAAAGCTCGTCCGAGGAAGCAACACTCAGGGCCCAGCTCGCGCGCCGCCGGCGCGGCTCCCTGCCGCCAGCAGGGTGGTCACCGGGTGGGCAGCCGAGCCGGAGCCGCACAGCACAGACCCAGGGAAACCACGGACGGCGCAGCAAAGCTTTTCCTGACAGAAAAGCAGTGCAAACCCTTGCGGCACCTGGCGAGCTCCCACCTCAGGCTGTCCCTCTCCACGTGTCCCCAGATCTCCCCGGGGTGACAGCCACAGGGCCGGCAGGCCGAGACCCCCGGGTGAGGGTGCGGGGGCGGCCGTGCGGGCAGGAGCGGCGGCCGTGTTAGCCCTCGCAGGCGAGCTGGGGTTTAAATTCCACCATATGTAAATGATCGTCTTAGAAAGGGGATCGCTGTAAGCCAGAGCAGATGAGTCACCCGGGGCTTCCACCGCCCGGCCGGGGATTTGTCTAATTGCAAATCTGTTCCTGAAATGCGACGTCCCGCGCCTCCATCCGCCCGCGGGACGGCCGCTCCGCCAGCCCCGCCAGCGGGCCCCGCCGCGGTGGGGGTCCCGGGGGGGTCCCGCCGGCCCCGCGCGCCCCGGCCCTGCCCGTGGGAGCTGGAAGAGGTCCAGCAGCCACAGCTGGTTTTGACAGGCAGCCAGCCGCGGGCCGTCAGCCCTGGGAACCATCCCCGCAGAGCTGCTCCGGCAGCACCGAAACCTCGCCGCTTCCTCGCGCCGCCGCTGACCCACAGAGGGGAGGGGGGCACTGCCACAGCGCTGACGCAGCACCGGAGCGATGCCAGCTCTGGCGAAGCTGCTGCCTGACCCCGTCCCACCGCAGCGCCGGAGCGGGCGGCGGCACGGAGCAGCACGTCGCAAGTGAGGCTGCCTGAGCCAGGGGCTCCGTGGCGGCTGCGGGCCGAGGGGCATGCTGGCAGGCGGGGAAACCGAGGCAGGAGGCTAAGCCCTTTGCTTAGGGGTTTAGGGCCGGTGCCTGTGTGGGCGCTGCCAGCTGCCATCCGCACCGGGGCGAGACCCCCGAGCCGGCCGCTGCGGGCGGACAGGGACACGTGGGGTGGAGGGACCGGGCAGCCCTGGCGCAGGGCACGCTCCCATCAGCTCCGTCGGAGCCAGGACAGAGGCACAGGCAGCTGAAGCGACCGTGTGGAAGGGCCAAGGAGCGGGTCAGGAGCCGAGCCGGGAGCTGCGCCCCGAGCCCCACGATCCAGCTGCCCCGGCGGGCTCAGAGCCCAGCGAGCAGCCGCGCAGGCAAAGCGGGCAGTGCAGGCAGGTGCATCAGGGACGCACCCACGGGAGAGCGGGGGTGCCCCCCGTCCCCAAACTGCCACCCGCCCCTCACCCTGGCCCCCGATTGCAGCATGTCCGGCCGGGCCTCAGGACCCGCCGCCATTTCTCCTGTGGTTTGGGCCAGAAATAAGGCGATGGAGCAACGCTGCGCCCTTGCCCAACCACTCCGCTGCCGGGCGGCTGTTTGCTTTGCTGACAAAGGACCTGCTCTACTCTTTTTTCTTCTTCTTTTAA